>NC_091192.1:28016449-28073506 GCF_040958095.1 Procambarus clarkii
TTAAATATGTATCAGGAACTTAAATATAGTTGGTACAACAAATTTTAAGCGCCTCCCCCCCCCCCCCCCCCCCCCCCGAAAGTTAATGTTACGGCTACCAATCCTCATATATATAATTCATGTATAAAGTCTACATGAATATTAATATTACTATAGTGGGTTATATCACATGGTAATAGTTATGCAGTGAATGTCACAATAACCTAGTTGAACACAAATGACCCACATATTTGAAATTTGAAATTGACGGTCGTTTTGAACCCTAATCAAGTCCTGATTTATCTAGTTACTATTAATTATTTAAATGCATAACTCTGGACACCCTATTAAACAAAATGAGAATGGCTTACCTGGCAAATGTCATTGTACAAGCGGAACCATTTGTGCGTCCCTCGACACAACCGCTCCCCACTGTGGTCAGTGGTCGACTGCTCCTCCTCAGCTCCTCACCTTCCCTCGTCACCTCCGTGTTCACCAACGCTGCCATTTACCACCAGAGGGGACAAGTAATCCAATCAACAGGTGATAAGCAATAACCTGCATAAATTTATTACAATTCGAATTGCACAATGGTGAGTAAACCTCTTTGTAAGGCGGAAGGATGGCGTCAACGAGCAGATAGTTATATGTGGTCCAGGTTCTCTTCTATAAGCTCTTCTAAACCTGCTTTGATTTTTTTTTTTTTGCCCCGAGGGGAGAGTTTATTGGGCAGTGTCACTCATCCTGTGAGTGGACACACCGCTATAGCAGCATGTACAACACTCCCCAATAGGAAGAAAACCAGTTTTTTTCATCCTGCCACTTGTACCCAGACACAGCTGGGACTTGCTTACCTGTCTCAAATGAACAGCATCTAAAACAAGAAGAGTAACATCTGTCAATCCTTAAAATCTTACATTATCTTGCGGGTGTTAAATTAAAGAATCTCTTAATAACAGTATCTATATTTGAGAAACAGTGTTTTTCTAATTCAAACATTGTTGGATTTATTATTCTACACATATTTCTAATGACTCTTAGATGTTCACATTCTCTCAGGTAGTGATCAAGGCGGTGTCCATCACTCTCACCACAGATTCTGCAACTCCGCTGCTCCACTGTTGTTTCCATTCCGAATCTACATGAATATTTGTATCCAAGACGGATTCTCGCTATGACTGATTCTCTCCCGCGGCCACCTCCACATCGTCCATAATGACTGGGATTATCAGTAGCAACCATATTGTACCAGAGCACAAATTTACTGATTTGTTCTTCTATTCTCCTTTCCTCAGTTACCTTGTCACGATTATATTGCCTGATAATACCTCTAATTTGTAGAAGAGTCTTGAATATGAAGTACTCAATATGGGCTCCTTCAGCAGCCAGCATATCTGCTCGTTCATTTCCACAGATTCCCACATGGTAAGCGATCCACAGAAATTTGACGACTCTTCCCTGATTTGTTAGTACTCACAACTCTCTTGATTTCAGCAATTATTGCAAGCTTTTCTGCCCGATTTTTACTAAGGCTTTGTAGTGCTGCTTGTGAATCAGTGCAGATCACTGCACCATTAGTATTTCGTTCAAGGTATCTTAATGCCATAACTATGGCACTTAGCTCTGCTTGCATTGAAGAGGCATTGTTCTCAATACGTGGTTTTTTCTTCATTTCCGTGTTGAAAGGCATTATTCCTAATTCCAGTGTATGCTGCACCAGCCCTGCCATTGACAGGGTTAGATGACCCCATCAGTGTATATTTGATCTAATTCATTTCCAGCTTCTTTATAAATTTCCTCAATATACCTGTGCCTCATTTCTAGAGCTATGTTGGACTTTTCGTTGTCATCTCATTGATGATAATCCTGCATGGGTCATCCTCCCAGGGAGGTAACCTCTCTACAGGCAGGAGCTCACGGGCTTGCTCAAGCAGGTGAAGTTCTTCCAGGTAGCTGACTGACCTGTGATGCCAGTTTTTTCTTCTCCTGTTTCCTCCTGTTAGTAGCACAGAATTCTGTTTTTTTCTTGGCAATATCATTATAATGGGGATCTCTGGCTATCTTAATTGCAAGCTTAGCATTTAGTTCCTAAATTCTCCTTTTAAGACTGGGGGAGGGACAACTCCTCTCGGAGATTAGATGCTTTGGTAGTTCTTGGGTCTCCAAGAATGATTGTCATGGCTTCATTATGGATGCTTTCAAGTTGTTTTTCATGTTGCTTTGGGAATGTGCACAAAACTGGTGCGGAGCGCACCAGTTTTGTCTATGTGCGCACCTATGACGGAGCGCACATAGACTGTGTAACTGTAATAGGCTGATTACTGTGTGTAATCTTAAGCACAGCAATAGGGGCCCCCCCATGCTCATTGAAGGTCTTAGCTTTCAGTGCCCTGAGTCGACTTCTACATGTTCCTATGAGTTGGTTGAGCTCCTCTTTCTTCCCCTTGTTAGAGCCGACAGTGACGCCAAGGTACCGATAGTGGTCAACCTACTCAAGTGTTACACCATTAATTTGTAGTTCCTCATTTTCTCCCCGCTTGTGATGAGAGTATGTTTTTGTCTTGTTTGTGGAGAGAGTGAAACCGAGTTCAACACATTTTTTCCAAGGAGCCCAATGGGTCTTATGTATGACCCTCTGTCCTGCGTGACAGTGAATACCAGCATTATCCTCACTTTAATAAGACTTAATCGAAATCCTCAGATTAGGCAAAATTGTAATGAATTTTGTCAATAAAGATGTTAATAATAATAAATGGACTGCTTTGGACTGTTCTGTTTTACCGGTTAGGCTTCTAATGATATATGTAATACCGTACACAAATTATAACCAGAATTAATATTGGCTCGTTTGCCAAGTCTTATTGCAATTCTATTTCTACTTTCTACAAATTCCAACACCAATTTGCAAAGACTGGTATCCATCCAATCTGTATGGATGAATAAATCACCCATAACTAACTTATCCATCTGTATGGGAATCTCGTGAGATAGTCCTAACCCTGCTAGTAGTGATGGTGGTAGAGTATGTAGTGATAACGATAGGGAGGGTGGTGATGGTGATAGATGAGATGATGGGGAGGACCCCGGAGGAAGAGGAGGAGAGGGGGAAAGGGTGTGGCTGTGCTAGCAGCTGGATGGGTGTCATATGAGAAGATGGGTCCATCCTCTGTGTTGACACCGCCCTGGTCTGACCGGTGACTAAGGTGAGGCCATGTGTATACATTGTGGTTTTGGACACCATGTCTGTTGACTCCGGTCAGGGACTCTGGGGGAGGAAGTTTTGAATCTGCGTTAAAAGTTTTTATTTTTTTATTTTTGTAGTGTTAACCGCGTGATTAAGACTTTTCAGGCATCATTATATCGAAAGTTTTGAAGTGGTTGACCATCCAGTCTTTGTTAAATGTTAATATTAAAGCCTATAAACAACATTGCTAATATTGTTACTTTTCTGTACGATGTGTAACCATGAGGAAGTCTTGTATGGTTAGCTATTGACATAATAATATTTAACAGATAGCAAGAATGTTGATATCAGATGTTAGATGGAAAATGAGGAATTTTAAGTTTTCAGTGTTTAAAGTTTAGGTGCTGGAAATTATAATTTTCTGAGGCCATAACTGGGATGGAATGGTAACTTTCATCACCTATAATACGAGCAGTTAACACAAGCCTTTACAAAAAAAATTACTATAATATAAAGATTACGAGATTATTCTTTAGAGAAAACATATGCTTGAAAAAATAAAATAACACCAAGTTTCACGTCAATGAAACGTGTTCCTAAAGCCAATTTTAGTTTTATTTTAAAGCCAATTAATGCACAGCTATTTTATTGAGCCTTGTAAACGATCCAACTGCACTGTGCACTCTACTCAACCATGGTTCACTTGCTGGTGATATCTCTCCCTCACCTGAGAGGCTCAGACACCAGTGACACCCTGAGCATCTTTCAAGAAGAGGTTGATCCTTATACTCTATATCTTCTCTCATTTATTATGGTTGCACACATTCTTTCCTTGCTCCAGTGTTCTCGTTAAGAACGCTGCTCTTTGCTTTCAGCTGTGTGGGTTTGAACGCAGATTGGACATTCTTCCCTCGTTTTAAGTGAGGATACATCCTAACTTAAGCTCCCGGACGCAGGTTCGAATCCTCGTCACGGTCCTTGTGGATTTGTTTAGGATACATCCTACTTTCCCCCCTTGAGGCTCAGAGAGAATAGTTCTTACGTTCTCCTCGCTGCTCAAAGGAGCACATTGCTCGTTCGTGGTTCATGATACAAAGTGACGACAGCTCCTCTTCGTTTACCCGCGTGACCAGTCGAGATACCTGGTAAACAACCTGTCACCAGACAAAGAACGTCGCTTTTCGCTCGTATGCGTTAAATAAAACCAAAAAATGGTCGTACTGGAAAATGGAAGCGGTTCGCAAAAGTGACGATCAGTGCCGTTTTCTGTTGTGGGTCCTCTGGTAGGTTAGGATAAGAGTATTGTAATTGACCATTTTCTTGAGGTTGGGAAATCTTAGGAGGACGGGCTGGGTTACCAGTTGTTGCTCTCTATTTACTAGTGTGTGTACTCACCTAGCTGTGTTTGCAGGGATTGAGTTGCGGCTCTTTGATCCCGCTTCTCAACTGTCAGTCTACTGGTGTACAGTTTCATGAACCTATTGGGCTCTATCATATCTACATTTGAAATTGTGAATGGAGTCAGCTTCCTCACACACACACACCACTGTGTGTGCGTGTGTGTGTGTGTGTGTTTTCACCTAGTTGTGTTTGCGGGGGTTGAGCTTTGGCTCTTTGGTCCCGCCTCTCAACTGTCAATCAACTGGTGTACAGATTCCTGAGCCTACTGGGCTCTATCATATCTACATTTGAAACTGTGTATGGAGTCAGCCTCCACCACATCACTACCTAATGCATTCCATCCGTTAACTACTCTGACACTGAAAAAGTTCCTTCTAACGCGTCTTTGTGGCTCATGTGGGTACTCAGTTTCCACCTGTGTCCCCTTGTTCGCGTCCCACAAGTGTTGAATAGTTTATCCTTGTTTACCCGGTCGATTCCTCTGAGGATTTTGTTGGTAGTGATCATGTCTCCCCTTACTCTTCTGTCTTCCAGTGCCGTAAGGTACTTCCAGCACCTTTTTCCAGCTTCGTCTTGTGCTTGACAAGGTACGGACTCCATGCTGGGGCCGCATACTCCAGGATTGGTCTTACATATGTGGTGTACAAGATTCTGAATGATTCCTTACACAAGTTCCTGAATGCTGTTCTGATGTTAGCCAGCCTCGTATATGCCAACGACGTAATTAATTTTATGTGGGCTTCAGGAGACAGGTTTGGTGTGATATCAACCCCTAGATCTTTCTCTTTGTCCATTTCATGAAGTACTTTATCTCCTATTCTGTATCCTGTATCTGGCCTCCTGTTTCCACTGCCTAGCTTCATTACTTTGCATTTAAGCTTCATTACTTTGCATTTACTCGGGTTGAACTTTACTAGTCATTTATTGGACCATTCACTCAGTCTGTCTAAGTCATCTTGTAGCCTCCTACTATCCTCCTCTATTTCAATCCTCCTCATAATTTTTGCATCATCAGCAACCATTGAGAGAAAGGAGTTAGAGAGATCTCCCTCTGGAAGATCATTTACATATACCAGAAACAGTATAGGTCCAAGAACTGACCCCTGCGGGACTCCACTTGTGACGTCTCGCTAATCTGAGACCTCACCCCTCACAGTGACTCGTTACCTTCTGTTGCTTAGGTACTCCCATATCCAATTGAGTACCTTCCCTTTCACTCCTGCCTGCATCTCCAGCTTTTTCATTAGCCTCTTGCGTGGAACTGTGTCAATGGCTTTCTGACAATCCAAAAATATGCAGTCTGCCCACCCCTCTCTTTCTTGCCTGATTTTTGTTGCCTGGTCGTAGAATTCAATTAACCCTGTGAGGCAGGACTTGACATCCCTGAATTTATGATGATGCTGTGTTACAAAGTTCCTTTGCTCCAGATGTTCCACTACCTTTCTTCGCACAATCTTCTCCATCAGCTTGCACAGTATGCAGGTTAGGGACACTGGTCTGTAATTCAGTGCCTCCTGTCTATCCCCATTCTTGTATATCGGGACCACATTAGCTGCTTTCTAAATTTCTGGCAAATTCCCTGTTGCCAGTGATTTGTTATACACTATTGAGAGATTCAAGCACAGTGCTTCTGCTCCTTCCTTTAGTTTCCAAGGGGAGATTCCCTCTGGGCCTTTGTCGCATCCAACTCTAGTAACAACTTTCTTATTTCCCTACTGGCAATCTCAAACTCTTCCAGTGGTTCCTGGTTAACTATTCCCTCTCTTGTCTCTGGAATTTCTCCTTGCTCTAAGGTGAAGACCTCCTGGAATTTCTTATTCAGTTCCTCACACACTTCCTTGTCGTGTGTAGTAAATCCTTCTACCTCTATCCTTAATTTCAATACCTGTTCCTTTACTGTTGTTTTCCTCCTGATGTGGCTATGCAGCAATTTAGGCTGAGTCTTTGCCTTGCTTGCGATGTCATTTTCGTATTGTCTTTCTGCCTCTCTTCTCATCCTGACATATTCATTCCTGGCATTCTGGTATCTTTCTCTGCTCTTGAGTGTCCTGTTATTCCTATAGTTTCTCCATGCCCTTTTACTTTGCTGCTTAGCTAGCCTACATCTCTGATTAAACCATGGGTTTCTCATCGTCATTTCGTTGTTTTCCTTTTGGACTGGGACAGACTTGTTTGCTGCCTCCTTGCACTTGGGCCGTCTTTACCCTGAGCTCTGTTTCCCATTTTAAATCTGTTAGGAATTTTCTTATCTCCTCATAGTTTCCCTTACGGAATGCCAGCCTTTTGTTTTCAGTACTCCTCCTCGGGTTCAATAACCCTTCTTCAATCAGATACTCAAACACAAGTACACTGTGGTCGCTCATTCCTACTGGGGCTTCAAAACCGATTTCCCTTATGTCGGAGTCGTTCAGAGTGAAGACTAGGTCGAGTTTCGCTGGTTCATCGTTTCCTCTCATCCTTGTGGGTTCCCTGACATGTTGGCTTAGAAAGTTTCTTGTCGCTACCTCTAATAGTTTGGCTTTCCGTGTATCCTCTCCTCCATGCGGTTCCTTGTTCTCCCAGTCTATCCTTCCATGTGTGTCACACACGCACACACACACACACGTGTGTGTGTGTGTGCTCTTATTTATGCAGGAATATAATGTTATCTCTTTGTTTAGCCAATCATCTATTATTAAAAGTTTGTTCACGAATTCATTCACTAAATGAGTGCCGAGTGTGAAAATGCCGACGTGGTCTACGTACTCACCTAATCTCATTCACTCTACTCACTGTTCTCACTCTACTCACCTAATCTCATTCACTCTACTCACTGTTCTCACTCTACTCACCTAATCTCATTCACTCTACTCACTGTTCTCACTCTACTCACCTAATCTCACTGTTCTCACTCTGCTCACCAAATCTGAGATGAGTATCATGAGTCACTGATACTCATCTGACTGTTCATGCAGTGGTTGGGCTCCTGCTTTCCGTGCGAGGCTCTGTTCTCCCGTCTATAGAGAACATCTACAGCGTCTACTGGACTTTATAACGAGAACGGTAGAGGGGTAGATATAAGGAGAAAGCGCCAAGCCAATCCGACTATATAGCACTTGGAAGGAGCAACCCGCTCTCGCACAAGACAGTACATATATGACTTATTGCTTGTAGTCACTATTTGGCTGAGTAATAAGTACATTGGTGGTTACTATATATTACCAAATTGGTGGTTACCAAATTATATTTTGTATTTAAGGTACAAGCTCTTCCTATAAATTCGCTAAACACCCGTTTTCATATTAGGATTTTTTTTCAGTTTTATTAAACAATAGAGATTTTATACAATATTTGACAATATCCTGAGTTACTTTACAAATTATTTAAATATTTTGGTTTTGTTTTATTATTTTTATAAAACTGTAATATCAATATAGGTATAGGTTAAGTAATAATTGTAATTAAGAAGCAATAAGATGCATATCTTAACATACTAAGAAGTTTAGGTTAGGTCGGTGTTTTCTATTAAGCTTTTCAAGGTAAACTAAAAATTCACAATAAATTTGTATGTCCCATATGCACTTATTAATAAGCCAATATTGACTATAAGCAAGTGCGAGAACGGGCTGCAAGGAGATAAGAGGACAAGGAGATATAGGAGCGGACGGGGGGAAGGAATGGTGCCCAATTACTTTCACCGTCGGTGATCGAACGCCGATCTGCCTGAAGCGAGACTGTCATTGAACCGACTAGTCCAAGTGGTTGGACTGCAATATCATCTCGTTATTTCACCAGGTAAAGTACAGAATCTTTGTGAAATTTTAGAAGGCAAATCTTCAGGCTTTATTTGATCTTGCCACAACCACTTGGGGTGGACAGTAGAGCGACGGTCTCGCTTCATGCAGGTCGGCGCTCAATCCCCGACCGTCCAAGTGGATGGGCACCATTCCTTTCCCCCCGTCCCATCGCAAATCCTTATCCTGATCCATTCCAAGTGCTATATAGTCGTAATGACATGGCGCTTTTCCTCTGTTATTTCCCTCCCCTCCCTCTTTGAGCTTGTTACGATAAAAACAGATGAAGCAGCATCTTGAACTTGCAATGAAACATTCACATCTTGAACTTGTAACGAAACACTTGCAACATCTTTTCCGAACCTGTAACATGTGCTGATTCACCTTAAGAGTCCAGCCTCAGCACCCCATCTTATGGAAAGATCAGCTTGCAGCATCACTCCTTATACACCAAGATCATCTTTCATCATCACACCCTACACACCAAGATCATCTTACAGCATCACACCTCATACACCAAGATCATCTTGCAGCATCACACCTCATACACCAAGATCATCTTGCAGCATCACACCTCATGCTCAAGATAACCAGGTATTATAACCAGGTATCATCTCAAGATAACCTCATACACCAAGATCATCTTACAGCATCTTCGTGGTTAGGATTCTCTGTAGCGTCATCAACGTTCCTTAAACCTGCTATCAAGGCAAAACATCACCCTCATATATTTCATTATCCACAGTAGTGCTGGCCAATACGAAACGCTTCAGAGATGCTCCAGTGTCAATTACCCACTCCCCGCATGCTACTATTTACATACTGATTACGATACACGCTGCAGTTTACTGGCAAATTTGCAATTGAAATTAATGTTCTTGTGTCTATAAAGTGCGTATGATATGACTCGGCCATTCGCCGTTCTCAGCCCTGTAAAGGCTTGTTGCACATTAAGAACGTCAAGTAAATAGTTTTACAATCCATCTTCGGGTTAAAACTGTTAAAAAATAGTCAGTATCAATGGAGAAAAACAATGGAGGGGGCAAGATAGTGTCAAGGGGAAAACTAACGACCCGCCAGCTCATTGTTTTGAGTTCTTCATATATTATTTCCGTCTTTATAGTAACGAGGCGCTGTGTAAACGGGGTTAAGAAGGTGCTTTGTGGAGGGGTTAAGAAGGTGCTTTATGAAGAGGTTAAGAAGGTGCTTTATGAAGAGGTTAAAAAGGTGCTTTATGAAGAGGTTAAGAAGGTGCTTTATGAAGAGGTTAAGGTGCTTTATGAAGAGGTTAAGAAGGTGCTTTATGAAGAGGTTAAGAAGGTGCTTTATGAAGAGGTTAAGAAGGTGCTTTATGAAGAGATTAAGAAGGTGCTTTATGAAGAGGTTAAGGTGCTTTATGAAGAGGTTAAGAAGATGCTTTATGAAGAGGTTAAGAAGGTGCTTTATGAAGAGGTTAAGAAGGTGCTTTATGAAGAGGTTAAGAAGATGCTTTATGAAGAGGTTAAGAAGGTGCTTTATGGAGAGGTTAAGAAGGTGCTTTATGAAGAGGTTAAGAAGGTGCTTTATGAAGAGGTTAAGAAGGTGCTTTATGGAGAGATTAAGGTGCTTTATGAAGAGGTTAAGAAGATGCTTTATGAAGAGGTTAAGAAGGTGCTTTATGTAGAGGCTTAGAAATTACTTTAAGAAGGAGATTAAGAAGTTACTTTAAGAACGATATTAAGAAATTACTTTAGAAACGAAATTAAGAAGTTACGTTAAGAATGAGATTAAGAAATTTCCTTAGAACGAGATTAGGAAGTTACTTTAAGAACAAGATTAAGAAGTTACTTTAAGAACGAGATTAAGATGTTACATTTACACACACACACATATCTCCAATACAGACGATCGAGCGAGCAAGACATAAAGCACTCGATAAGAAACGTGTACACCGCTGTCAAAGATTTAGCCTTGAGAAATAGCTGAGATAAGTATTTAGAAAACAATTGTCTTAAAGATATATTCGTCCTGAAGCCCGATTAGCCCAAAGATGTTATCGAACAGGAAGATAATTATCCGTTACTTAAAGAAAGAAACAAACAAAAACAGCTTTGTGAAGAAATGAAGAAATTATAACAAATGGAACATAATTGACGTGGGCTCAGTGGATAGTTTCAAGTGCAGGTAAGACCAATAGGAGCTGCGTCGTATGGACCAATAGGAGCTGCCTCATATGGACCAATAGTAGCTGCCTCGTATGGACCAATAGGAGCTGCCTCGTATGGACCAATAGGAGCTGCGTCGTATGGACCAATAGGAGCTGCCTCATATGGACCAATAGGAGCTGCCTCGTATGGACCAATAAGAGCTGCCTCGTATGGTCCAATAGGAGCTGCCTCGTATGGACCAATAGGAGCTGCCTCGTATGGACCAATAGGAGCTGCCTCGTATGGACCAATAGGAGCTGCGTCGTATGGGCCAATAGGAGCTGCCTCATATGGACCAATAGGAGCTGCCTCGTATGGACCAATGGGAGCTGCCTCGTATGGACTAATAGGAGCCGCCTCGTATGGACCAATAAGAGCTGCCTCGTATGGTCCAATAGGAGCTGCCTCGTATGGACCAATAGGAGCTGCCTCGTATGGACCAATAGGAGCTGCCTCGTATGGACCAATAGGAGCTGCCTCGTATGGACCAACAGGAGCTGCCTCGTATGGACCAATAGGAGCTGCCTCGTATGGACCAACAGGAGCTGCCTCGTATGGACCAACAGGAGCTGCCTCGTATGGACCAATAGAAGCTGCCTCGTATGGACCAATAGAAGCTGCCTCGTATGGACCAATAGAAGCTGCCTCGTATGGACCAATAGAAGCTGCCTCGTATGGACCAATAGGAGCTGCCTCGTATGGACCAATAGGAACTGGTGCTGCCAATGTCGGTGTTGCCAGCGTCGGTGTTGTCAACGTCGGTGTTGTCAACGTCGGTGTTGTCAACGTCGGTGCTGCCAGCGTCGGCGCTGCTAGGGTCGGTGCTGCCAGCGTCGGCGCTGCGAGGGTCGGTGCTGCGAGGGTCGGTGCGGCTCTCAGTGTCCAGCAGCTATCCGGCGATCTGGGTCGTGCGCCGTGTTCACAAGATGCTGGCGCCACAGGAGGTCATTCTTGAGACGAGACGAAGAACGATAACAATTAGCAACCAGGACGACCAGCGGGGCCACCCACCTCAAGACGGAACTTGTGGCGTCGTCGTGGGGAGGCAAGCACCACCAGATTGCAAATATGAGCTGCCTCGTATGGCCCAGTAGGAGCTGCCTCGTATGGCCCAGTAGGAGCTGCCTCGTATGGCCCAGTAGGAGCTGCCTCGTATGGACCAATAGAAGCTACCTCGTATGGCCCAATAAGAGCTGCCTCATATGGCCCAATAGGAGCTGCCTCGTATGGCCCAGTAGGAGCTACCTCGTATGGACCAATAGAAGCTACCTCGTATGGCGCAATAGGAGCTGCCTCATATGGCCCAATAGAAGCTACCTCGTATGGACCAATAGAAGCTACCTCGTATGGCCCAATAAGAGCTGCCTCATATGGCCCAATAGGATCTGCCTCGTATGGCCCAATAGAAGCTGCCTCGTATGAACCAATAGGAGCTGCCTCGTATGGACCAATAGGAGCTGCCTCGTATGGCACAATAGGAGCTGCCTCGTATGGACCAATAGGAGCTGCCTCGTATGGACCAATAGAAGCTGCCTCGTATGGCCCAATAGGAGCCTCCTCGTATGCCCAATAGGAGCCACCTCGTATGGCCCAATAGAAGCCTCCTCGTATGGCCCAATAGGAGCCTTCTCGTATGGCCCAATAGGAGCCTCCTCGTATGGCCCAATAGGAGCCTCCACATATGGTCCAATATGAGCCTTCTCGTATGGCCCAATACGAGTACGGCCCAACAGCATAAAAACAGGAACTGAAGCTTCACCTTGGAATTTGCATGTTGGGTTATGACATTACTCGTTCGTATCCAGATTTTTCAAGATATTCATCGTCATATAATTAAGCTTGACGAATAAGCAGCCAAATGGTTCATTTTCTTACTTTCCACGTGAATAGAAAACTATTACGGAGTTGAAGTTAAACGAGTCTCATATTTATATTCTCAACTGACTTGAAAGATGTTTAAGCTTCGGCACCGCCACTCTAGTAGCCACTAGGCCAGGCTCCTGGTCTGATGGGTTAGCAAGTTATGAGACTAGGATGAGGATTTCACAACACCTTCATGCCATAGCGACACCCGAGGGAAGGCACAAAGTTCCTGTTGGGCAGCAGATATACGCGTCTCTGGATGCCTTCCTTGGTGGCTGTTGGACCACCAGGCTGGTCCAACAGCCTGGTGGACCAAACTCTCACAAGTCGAGCCTGGCCTCGGGCCGGGCTTGGGGAGTAGAAGAACTCCCAGAACCCCATCAACCAGGTAATCAACCAGGTTATGAGGTGTTGGTGGCTTAGTAGGTTGAACTGCTGGTTTATGTGGCCCGCAGTTCGTGGCTCCGATTTTTCCAAGTGAAGTACTTTATAACTTAGCAAGAAGCTGTGTTGACCTCCGCGGACATACAACTCCTTGAAGACTCAAGACCTCGTATCGAAATCGCCAGACGATCAATGATTAATCTCGGAACCCCCCTTTCCTGAACCTAATGACAAAGTACTTGAATATAAACGCGGACCATCGGTAGTTAGTATCTGTCTTCAAGTCATTTCTTTCAGTGACAAACTGCCAAGTTCTGCAATTACGTAAACATCTCTTAAAGGCCAAAGTCATTCAGTGTCATGAATAATTGTGTGGGGTGGCCATTTTTGTTTTGTTTTTTTGCCAACTAAAATATTGGTCATAAATTTAATAGAGACAGGTTCTCATATTATATTCATGGATGCTATGAGGAAAGGTATCATTTGGTGAAGGGTTATGTAGTTGGGTGTGTGCTTGCGGGAAGTGGTGAATGGATGGGGGTTGTGGTTGTGGTTGTGCAGAGTTGTATGTAATTGGTATGTGGTTGTGCAGAGTTGAATGTGGATGGTGGGTATGGTTGTGCAGAGTTGTATGTGGTTGTACCGACTGGTAACTGGTTGGGGGAGCGGTAGACCAATATGAGACTGGGGAGTGGTTGTATAAACTAATAAGTGACTGGGGATTGGTTGTATAGACCAATAAGTGACTGGGGAGTAGTTGTATTGACCAGTCAATGACTGGGGAGTGGTTGTATAGACCAATAAGTGATTGGAGAGTGGTTGTATAGACAAACCAGTGATTGGGGGAGTCAGAAAGTGGTTGGGAAGGGGTTGAACAGACTTGGAACGTGTCTGGTTGAAAATGGTTGCACATACTATCACCTAAGATGATGGGAATGGCGACACCTACTTAGAAGAGCTAGTGGGATTACTTTCCACCTGGAGGGAAAGATTGACAGACGATTCAGACTAAAGAGAGAGGAGATTTTTTAAGAGTGGTAACTCATAGAGTGAATAAAGTGGTGAAAACTATTAAGCGTCTGAATTGAGTGGAGTTTGCTTAAAACTCTTGAATGCAGTGGAGTTGTGGGACCAGTGCAATCGATCTGTTTATTTAAATGCATTTGAGTTATTGGTAAATGCCGTCGACTGATGCAATGTAAGGGAATGTAAATCTTTCTCTTAAGTTTTAGTGAACATTAAATTGAGCTTGAGGAAGGGAGAGGTAGGGGGGGGGGGGGGAGGAGGGTTAACATAGACTGGTAACTGTTAGAAGACGTGAAGAACGAGGTGTGTATTAATGACCAGTTAGCACAGAGGTTATTGAACAAACTGGTATAACTGCTTGAATATGGTAATTAAAGCCTTTCAGGATAGAGTAGTGTTTAAGGGGTGGTAGTGATGCAACCACCGTCTCTCTCTCTCTCTCTCGAGCGTTTACAACATCACTAAACTGATGTACTAAATTGCCCGAACCTAACCAAACCCAAGGACACATGGAACATGTGTAGAACATGGAACATCACGTCAAATTTAGCCACAGCCGCTTGGGGATATATACGTCAAAATGTGATATATTAATCGAGAGGACGTGTTGATCGACTCCCTGATGTCGATCATTTTATTAATTATTAAATTATTATATCTCCCCTCTAATTATTAGAGGGGAGGGATTAGGGAAGATTAATATTAAATCCTCCCCTCAAGGCACATATTGGAGGAGTTACTGTGGCCCATTGAGGTCCCTCGTTAAGACCCTTGAGGATTTGTTTATTAAATCCCTTTTTTCGTTTGTTGTTTAGGAAAAAGTATCTAATTAGATATGAAAAATTATGTTAGCAAATGTTGAGTTTATGCAATGGGATCGAAATCGAATTCCTCTATATTTTCTTATAGTTATATGCCGTTTACATTATTCATTATAGGTACATTTTAATTTCATTGTGCAACGTCAAGTTAAGTTTCTTTAAATCATGTTAATAAGGTTTCCTTAATCATGTTAATTAGGTTTCAATAAACCATTTTAATTAGGTTTTTCTAAATCATGTTAATTAGGCTTCCTTAAATCATAAAAATTCGGATTCCTTAAATCATGTTAATTAGGTTCCTTAAATCGTGCTAATTAGGTTTCACCATTCACAATTGTGATAGCAAACAAAGCTTTACATTAAACTTTGTTTTTGTTTTTCGTCTCGCGTTGAAAACAAAAAAAGAAGGGAAAGTTCGAATCGCAAAAAAAAAAATCTCCAGTGAACGAGGCATTTGACGCTAAGTCGACCGGTTGGATTAAGAACAGCTTTCACAAAGTATTAACACCATTTAAAAAAAATCCTGGGTAGCAAGTATTATTTTTTTCTGATTAATTATGCCTCCAACGTGTAGAAAATGGCTAATTATCCCCCTTTCAAAACTCTGCTTTGACCTTAGCCTGAATCTGCTTAGAGAAGGTGTCTTGAAGGTGGAACCTGACTCCTTATATCGAGCTGTGACACATTGTTTCATACCTTCAGGAGCCTACAGGTATACCCCCCTCAAGACCTCTTCCCTAAACCCCCCCTTCAAGACCTCTTCCCTATACCCCTCTTCAAGACCTCTTTCCTATACCCCCTTCAAGACCTCTTTCCTATACCCCCCCTTCAAGACCTCTTCTCTATACCCCCCCTTCAAGAACTCTTCCCTATACCCCCCTTCAAGACCTCTTCCCTATACCCCCCCTTCAAGACCTCTTCCCTATACCCCCCTTCAAGACCTCTTCCCTAAACTGCCCCTGGAGAAGGTCAGAGCAAAGTTTGTACGAAGTACAAAGTCCATCAGGAGGATACACCTATAAGTGCCCCGAGAATCCTATCGCATCCTGCTGTAGTGGCACTGTTGCTGTGAGTGTTGTAGTGGCACTGTTGTGTTGACTGTTGTTGTGGTACTGTTGTTGAGACTACTGTTGTGCCAATGTTGTTGTGACTGCTGTTGTTGTGATTGCTGTTGTGGCACTGTTGTTGAGACTACTGTTGTGGTACTGTTGTTGTGACTGCTGTTGTGGCACTGTGGTTGTGACTACTGTTGTGCCAATGTTGTTGTGACTACTGTTGTGGTACTGTTGTTGAGACTACTGTTGTGGCACTGTTGTTGTGACTGCTGTTGTGGCACTGTTGTTGTGACTACTGATGTGGCACTGTTGTTGTGACTACTGTTGTGGTACTGTTGTTGAGACTACTGTTGTGGCACTGTTGTTGTGACTACTGTTGTGGCACTGTTGTTGTGACTACTGATGTGGCACTGTTGTTGTGACTACTGTTGTGGCACTGTTGTTGTGACTGCTGTTGTGGCACTGTTGTTGTGACTGCTGTTGTGGCACTGTTGTTGTGACTACTGTTGTGGCACTGTTGTTGTGACTACTGTTGTGGCACTGTTGTTGTGATTACTGTTGTGGCACTGTTGTTGTGACTACTGTTGTGGCACTGTTGTTGTGACTGCTGTTGTGGCACTGTTGTTGAGACTACTGTTGTGGCACTGTTGTTGTGACTACTGTTGTGGCACTGTTGTTGTGACTACTGTTGTGGCACTGTTGTTGAGACTACTGTTGTGGCACTGTTTTTGTGACTACTGATGTGGTACTGTTGTTGTGACTACTGTTGTGGCACTGTTGTTGTGACTACTGTTGTGGCACTGTTGTTGTGACTGTTGTTGTGGCAATGTTGTTGTGACTGCTGTTGTGGCAATGTTGTGTTGACTGCTGCTTGTGAGAGACATGCAAATGTGCCTATTACTTTTTTTCTCGACGCGCTATTAAACAGACTCCACTGTAACAAAATGTCATTACTTACAAGGCTATTACTCAAAAGGATATTACATAAAAGTGTATTACTTAAGCGGACATCACTTAAAAGACTATTACTAAAAATGTTTTCGCTTAAATAATATTACTTAAAAAAAATAATAAGTACAAATCTATTACTTAAATGGGTATTACTTACAAAAAACTCTTAATTAAAAGTGTATCATATAAAAGGCAATTACTTAAAAAAGTACTATTCCAAAAGAAAAAATAAACATGTATTTTCCGCACGCAGCGAGAGGTCACTCGCACGCCGCGAGAGGTCACTCGCACGCAGCGAGAGGTCACTCGCACGCCGCGAGAGGTCACTCGCACGCCGCGAGAGGTCACTCGCACGCCGCGAGAGGTCACTCGCACGCCGCGAGAGGTCACTCGCACGCCGCGAGAGGTCACTCGCTCGCCGCGAGAGGTCACTCGCTCGCGGTGGAATCCAAGACAGTTTTAATGTATTAGATGCAAATAGGTCGCGTTTGAGCCACAAAACACGATCTATAAAATGGAAACAGCTTCTCTGGATACACAAGTAATTTGCATAAGATGACTGATCCAGGCTACTGAAGTGAGCTTTATTTTCCTCAGGGAGGAAAATAAATATTGAATATGCTGTTTTTTTATTTTAATATAAGTTGTCAACAGTCTTATAAAGTCCAAGAGTGACGTGTATGGTCGCATGAAGCCCAAGAGTGACGTGTATGGTCGCATGAAGCCCAAGAGTGACGTGTATGGTTGCATGAAGCCCAAGAGTGACGCGTATGGTCGCATGAAGTCCAAGAGTGACGTGTATGGTCGCATGAAGCCCAAGAGTGACGTGTATGGTCGCATAAAGTCAAAGAGTGACGTGTATGGTTGCATGAAGACCAAGAGTGACGTGTATGGTCGCATGAAGCCCAAGAGTGACGTGTATGGTTGCATGAAGCCCAAGAGTGACGTGTATGGTCGCATGAAGTCCGAGGGTGACGTGTATGGTCGCATGAAGCCCAAGAGTGACGTGTATGGTCGCATGAAGCCCAAGAGTGACGTGTATGGTCGCATGAAGCCCAAGAGTGACGTGTATGGTCGCATGAAGCCCAAGAGTGACGTGTATGGTCGCATGAAGCTCAAGAGTGACGTGTATAGTCGCATGAAGCCCAAGAGTGACGTGTATGGTTGCATGAAGCCCAAGAGTGACGTGTATGGTCGCATGAAGACCAAGAGTGACGTGCATGGTTGCATGAAGACCAAGAGTGACGTGCATGGTCGCATGAAGCTCAAGAGTGACGTGTATGGTTGCATGAAGCCCAAGAGTGACGTGTATGGTCGCATGAAGCCCAAGAGTGACGTGTATGGTCGCATGAAGCTCAAGAGTGACGTGTATGGTTGCATGAAGCCCAAGAGTGACGTGTATGGTCGCATGAAGCCCGAGAGTGACGTGTATGGTCGCATGAAGTCCGAGAGTGACGTGTATGGTCGCATGAAGCCTAAGAGTGACGTGTATGGTTGTATGAAGCCAAAGAGTGACGTGTATGGTCGCATGAGGCCAAAGAGTGACGTGTATGGTCGCATGAGGCCAAAGAGTGACGTGTATGGTCGCATGAAGCCCAAGAGTGACGTGTATGGTCGCATGAAGCCAAAGAGTGACGTGTATGGTCGCATGAAGCCCAAGAGTGACGTGTATGGTCGCATGAAGCCCAAGAGTAACGTGTATGGTCGCATGAAGCCAAAGAGTAACGTGTATGGTCGCATGAAGCTCAAGAGTGACGTGTATGGTTGCATGAAGCCCAAGAGTGACGTGTATGGTCGCATGAAGCCCAAGAGTGACGTGTATGGTCGCATGAAGCTCAAGAGTGACGTGTATGGTTGCATGAAGCCCAAGAGTGACGTGTATGGTCGCATGAAGCCCGAGAGTGACGTGTATGGTCGCATGAAGTCCGAGAGTGACGTGTATGGTCGCATGAAGCCTAAGAGTGACGTGTATGGTTGTATGAAGCCAAAGAGTGACGTGTATGGTCGCATGAGGCCAAAGAGTGACGTGTATGGTCGCATGAGGCCAAAGAGTGACGTGTATGGTCGCATGAAGCCCAAGAGTGACGTGTATGGTCGCATGAAGCCAAAGAGTGACGTGTATGGTCGCATGAAGCCCAAGAGTGACGTGTATGGTCGCATGAAGCCCAAGAGTAACGTGTATGGTCGCATGAAGCCAAAGAGTAACGTGTATGGTCGCATGAAGCCCAAGAGTGACGTGTATGGTCGCATGAAGCCCGAGAGTGACGTGTATGGTCGCATGAAGCCCAAGAGTGACGTGTATGGTCGCATGAAACCCAAGAGTGACGTGTATGGTCGCATGAAACCCAAGAGTGACGTGTATGGTCGCATGAAACCCAAGAGTGACGTGTATGGTCGCATGAAACCCAAGAGTGACGTGTATGGTCGAATGAAGCCCAAGAGTGACGTGTATGGTCGAATGAAGCCTAAGAGTGACGTGTATGGTCGCATGAAGCCAAAGAGCAACGCGTATGGTCGCATGAAGCCAAAGAGTAACGCGTATGGTCGCATGAAGCCCAAGAGTGACGTGTATGGTCGCATGAAGCCCAAGAGTGACGTGTATGGTCGCATGAAGCCTAAGAGTGATGTGTATGGTCGCATGAAGCCCGAGAGTGACGTGTATGGTCGCATGAAACCCAAGAGTGACGTGTATGGTCGCATGAAACCCAAGAGTGACGTGTATGGTCGCATGAAACCCAAGAGTGACGTGTATGGTCGCATGAAACCCAAGAGTGACGTGTATGGTCGCATGAAACCCAAGAGTGACGTGTATGGTCGCATGAAACCCAAGAGTGACGTAAATAGTTACTCTTTCAGTCACTCAGCTTAATTATACCTATATAAAAGGTAAGAAACATTTTAATTAGGCCTACGGGGCCCAAAATCAAGCTAAAGGCCATTTTTACCGGCATTTTTTTCCTTTTCACACATATGTGTCTGTCAATCCTAATTTTCAAATTTTTTACGAGGGATTTCGAAACTTACCGACGTGTTTTTTTACACTTACACTGTTTTTCGTTATACTTACTCAGAGTAAGTTTGTAAGTTATCGAGATTGTTATTGTTGTAGATTTCCGGGGTATTGTTAAGATAATCGGTGTATTTTGAAGCTTACTGAGGTGTTTTGAAGCTTGCTGAAATGGTTTTAAAGTTTTTTGAGGTATTTTGAAACTGTCTGAGCTATTTTGAAACTATCTGAGGTATTTTGACATTTTCTGAGGTATTTTGAAACTGGCTGAAGTGTTTTGAAAATTTCTAAAGGTATTTTGAAACTTTCTGATGTATTTTGAAACTTTCTAAGGTATTTTGAATCTTACTGAAGTGTTTTGAAACTTTCTTAGGTATTTTGGAACTTACCGAGGTATTTTGAGGCAACTGTTGATCTGTGAATTCTTAAAGAACTGCAAATCTGTAGAAAACCGCATGTTATTCACCGAACATAAAATTAAACAGCATGAAAGATGAAACGAAGAGAAAGCGAAAATATAAGTGATGGGATCGAACCTGTGTCTCTGGACTTCCCAGGAAAACACACTATACTGACCGAAACAGAAACGAGCGTTCGATCCCGTACTGTGGCAAAAAAAATTTCTCATAGAAACATCACAATCTTGTCCTTTAATTAAGGAAACACGTATTTCGAGTGCACTAAAATGTTTGTATTCATTACGTTTCTATACAAAATAATATGTTTCTTCTTAGTATTTTGTTTCGCATTCCATAATTTCTCGTGTTTTTATGTTCGTACATCTATTTCACAACCTATTTTTTTTTTCCTGTCACATGCACTCCTTCCTGGATCACCTTGACCCTTCTTTGTCCTTCTCCACTTGTAGTTCTGTGTACCGACTATGCCCCCTCTCATTTGCATTTGCCTATTGTTGGTCGTGATATTTCCCGTCACCTCCGACAAGAAGAACAATGTCGCCGGGGGAGAACGCCTTAGATGCCATCTGACGTCTCCAAGCCTCAATATCGGGAGGATCTCGCCAGAGAATGATCGAAGGAGACTGATTTTTTTCACGATTTGTCTTAAGACGAGAGATACGTATGTGTTTTTTTCTCCCTTTGCATCTGCAATCAGGAAAAATTGATTGATTTCGCTCGCATATGTTTGAGATTAGGAAATTTCTTATTTCATTTTTTGTTGTTTTTGAATGAAATGAGTTTATTTTTATCTATTACCTCTTATTAAATCAATGGCATCAAAGTGCAGGATTAAAAATAGTTAACAAATGAATGGAAAAAGTCATATTTGTCGTCAGGAGAACATGAGCAAATCACAGAGAATGATTGAAACACTAGAGGAAATCAATGCGATTGGAAGACAGGGCGAAATCACAAATAGCGATTGGAGTAGTGCAAGGATTAAAGAAAAAAAGTATATTTTCATCTTTTAAGATTAGAAATAAGTTTATTTTCATCTTTTAAGATTAGAAATAAGTTTATTTTTATCTTTTAGAAATAAGTTTATTTTCTTCTTTAAAGATTAGAAATAAGTTTATTTTCATCTTTTAAGATTAGAAATAAGTTTATTTTCATCTTTAGAGATTAGAAATAAGTTTATTTTCATCTTTTAAGACTAGAAATAAGGTTATTTTCATCTTTTAAGACTATAAACAAGTTTATTTTCATCTTTTAAGATTAGAAACAAGTTTATTTTCATCTTTTAAGACTAGAAATAAGTTTATTTTCATCTTTGAAGACTAGAAATAAGTTTATTTTCATCTTTTAAGACTAGAAATAAGTTTATTTTCATTTTTGAAGATTAGAAATAAGTTTATTTTCATCTTTTAAGATTAGAAATAAGTTTATTTTCATCTTTGAAGATTAGAAATAAGTTTATTTTCATCTTTGAAGATTATAAATAAGTTTATTTTCATTTTTGAAGATTAGAAATAAGTTTATTTTCATCTTTTAAGATTAGAAATAAGTTTATTTTCATCTTTTAAGATTAGAAATAAGTTTATTTTCATCTTTGAAGATTAGAAATAAGTTTATTTTCATTTTTGAAGATTAGAAATAAGTTTATTTTCATCTTTTAAGATTAGAAATAAGTTTATTTTCATCTTTGAAGATTAGAAATAAGTTTATTTTCATCTTTGAAGATTATAAATAAGTTTATTTTCCTCTTTTAAGCTTAGAAATAAGTTTATTTTCATCTTTGAAGATTAAAAACAAGTTTATTTTCTTCTGTTAAGATTAGAAATAAGTTTATTTTCATCTTTTAAGATTAGAAACAAGTTTATTTTCATCTTTTAAGATTAGAAATAAGTTTATTTTCATCTTTTAAGATTAGAAATTAGTTTATTTTCATCTTTTAAGCTTAGAAATAAGTTTTATTTTCATCTCTTAAGATTAGAAATAAGTTTATTTTCATCTTTTAAGATTAGAAATAAGTTTATTTTCTTCTATGAAGATCTTTTTGGAATACTTGTTGAATATTTTGCTTGTCTTCTGTATATTTTGAGCCCACGCTGTCTTGGCCACCTCACTTAACAACAGCGGAAGCCGAGTGTTCCACACTACCGACAGTATCTTCTTGAGGTTGATGTGAGATGATTTCGGGGCTTAGCGTCCTCGCGGCCCGGTCCTCGACCAGGCCTCCTTTTTGTTACACACCCACTGGAAGCAACCAGCCCGTAGCAGCTGAAAAACTCCCAGGTACCTATTTACTGCTAGGTAACAGGGGGCATCAAGTTTGAGAGTCCATCGATGGACTCAAATTTTTTTCAAGTTTGTCAAACGTTAACAACTTTATGATTTTTTTTTTATAAAGTTGAGATTACGTTCTTGGTGAAAAAAGACTCGAACCCGGACCGTCAGGGTGGAGGGCCCAGTGCTATACAAACTCTACCAACAACCGCGTTATAAACACAAAAGGTCGCAGGACCTACATCCATGCAAGCAAGAGCTGTGGAGAACGCCAACCCGGCAAAAAAAAGCAAGGCCATGGCTGCTTCCTTTTTTTGTCGAGACCGACCAGTCCAAGTGGATGGACGCAATTGTGTTGGCGGTAAAACAGATTTATTACTGACTTACCCAGACAGCAGTTAACAGCTGTGAAGGCAGTCTAATGAATTACCATCCCCAGATTTAGATAGTAGTGATTAAGTGCCGTTCATACAGTTACTACTTACACTATAATGTGATTTTGGTAAAGTCATTAGGGATTAACGTTTGTTTATTTTTCCAGTCCAGAACGCGGAAAACAATAGACCAGAGAGTGAGATGAAATTTAAAGAGTAATTCCACCAGCCTAAACAAATGCTGTGAGGCGCATTTGTACCCGCTGAGCCTCGCCTCGCCCTCTTCCCCTCTTTACTACTACTAATACTACTACTACCAGGCACTCCCCTCGGGTACCTAAGCAACTTAACGCAGCGTGGAGGCACGCCAGGCTCCTGCACCACCTGCAAATTAATCTGCGTATTGCAGACACCGCCAGAGCGTGGGAAATATTAGCCAACCTCGCCCCTTTGTCAGTGTACATGTTCGTCGGCCTCACCTGGCTGGCCGCGGGGCCCTCTCCCTGCTGTCCTCCACCACCACCACAGTTGCTTTCCCACACACAGGTGTACTGTTGAGTGTCGCAAGGTTCTAAGCTGGGCTAGGACGAGTGGCAGAACCATCAGGTGAATATATATATATATATATATATATATATATATATATATATATATATATATATATATATATATATATATATATATATATATATATATATATATATATATATATATATAAATGTCGTACCTAGTAGCCAGAACTCACTTTTCAGCCTACAATGCAAGGCCCGATTTGCCTAATAAGCCAAGTTTTCATGAATTAATATATTTTCTCAAATTTTTTTTCTTATGAAATGATAAAGCAACCCATTTCATTATGTAAGAGGTCAATTTTTTTTTATTGGAGTTAATATTAACGTAGATATATGACCGAACGTAACCAACCCTACCTAACCTAACCTAACCTATCTTTATAGGTTAGGTTCGGTTAGGTAGCCGAAAAAGTTAGGTTAGGTTAGGTTAGGTAGGTTAGGTAGTCGAAAAGCAATTAATTCATGAAAACTTGGCTTATTAGGCAAATCGGGCCTTGCATAGTAGGCTCAGAAGTGAGTTCTGGCTACTAGGTACGACATATATATATATATATATATATATATATATATATATATATATATATATATATATATATATATATATATATATATATATATACGTGTGTGTATGAACATTTATTTCAAATAATGTTACAGTTTAACCTGCAAGGCTTGTAAGACATCAGTACAGACCAGCCCAAGTGGATGAAGATATTGTCCTCAGAAATACAAGTTAACTGGGATCAACTGCGGTAAACTGTGGGCTGAAATTCCGTAGACTCGCCTTTACACTTGTTTCACAATCTCTCGTCATTTCCTATGCAGCGTATGTGGTATCTTGAACACCACTGTTAATGTACGTGCCTTTACATATATTTCATTTTCATTTATATATTTCATTTCATTACATTTTATTATTTCATTATTTTATGAAATAAAATAAATGATCATTATTTTATCATTTTATATTTCATTACATTTACACTATTTCACCGTCTATGTTATGCGGAGTTAATTATTTGAGTCCCCTCCCCCCCCTTTAGGCTGCATAAGACTTCAACCATCTGGCTCTACTAACAACTTGACTTAATAATGTCATTGATGCTATTTAGGATAATACTTCTATGTTGCCTGGGACTGCTTAATTGACTGGTCACTTTGTTATATATAACTAAATTAATCGCTCAAAGTTGCTAATCAAGCTCAAGGTAATCAATCACAAGCCATTCAAGCTTGTTCGCATATATATATATATATATATATATATATATATATATATATATATATATATATATATATATATATATATATATATATATATATATATATATGTCGTACCTAGTAGCCAGAACGCACTTCTCAGCCTACAATTCAGGGCCCGATTTGCCCAATAAGCCAAGTTTTCCTGAATTAATATATTTTCTCAAATTTTTTTCTTATGAAATGATAAAGCTTCCCATTTCATTATGCATGAGGTCAATTTTTTTTTATTGGAGTTAAAATTAACGTAGATATATGACCGAACCTAACCAACCCTACCTAACCTAACCTAACCTATCTTTATGGGTTAGGTTAGGTTAGGTAGCCGAAAAAGCTAGGTTAGGTTAGGTTAGGTAGGTTAGGTAGTCGAAAAACAATTAATTCATGAAAACTTGGCTTATTAGGCAAATCGGGCCTTGCATAGTAGGCTGAGAAGTGCGTTCTGGCTACTAGGTACGACATATATATGTATATATATATATATATATATATATATATATATATATATATATATATATATATATATATATATATATATATATATATATATATATATATATATATATATATATATATTAAAAAAGGAAGGGAGTACCACCTTAGGCTGGAAGAAGGGGGACCCATAGCTACGGAGGAAACCAAGCATAACGCATTAGAGGGAATGCATATATATATATAAAGTTACAAAGCACAGAACAAACAACTAAATAATTCAATAGAGTACACAAACAATTTTAAACAGGATGTAATAAAAATCGTAGAAGGCTGCGAGGTATGCCAGTATTTCATAAAGTGTGATATTGGGGGCAACGACTACTTGTCTATGATATTCTCATGCCCCCCATGTGTCATCTTGGAAAGTTGGGTGAGACTAGCCCCAGGCGTCTGGCCTCCATCCTTGGACAGACAAGGAAACAAGCAGACATTCTAATAAGTATATTTGTATGCCGAGTGTGCGTGTTTGTGTATAATGTTTATTGTGTTAATGTGCGTTAATGTGTGTGTGTGTGTGTGTGTGTGTGTGTGTGTGTGTGTGTGTGTGTGTGTGTGTGTGTGTGTGTGTGCGTGTGTGTGTGTGTGTGTGTGTGTGTGTATGTGTGTGTGTGTGTGTGTGTGTGTGTGTGTGTGTGCGTGTGTGTGTGTGTGTGTGTGTGTGTGTGTGTGTGATGGTCGCCGGGACCTGGGCAGCAGTGAATGGCTGAGTAAATACACTGAAAAAGGCTCAACCTTGGCCAAGACTGCAATTCAATTCTTCGTCTTTCTTTTCCCTCAAGGACCAATTCCTTCAGTAGAGGATTCATGCCGTAGTGAATAATCTTGAGGAAGTACAGCTCGAGGTCCAGTGGTGTGTGTGTGTGTGACGTCACAGGTGGATAGAGAAGAAAATCGATAACCAAACGTGGATATTTTTTATATTTTTTCTTGAATAAAATATTCCGAGGTGTCTTGTTGCTGAGTGATCTGAAGTAAAAGAGGAATTTGATTCGTTCTTGTAACTTCTCTTAAATTGAAATAATTTGTATCTTAATCGATTAATTACTAATACAAATGGTAGATGTAGACTGTAATCATATATCTATAAACTTGCAAATAATTGATATAAATATAAATTACTATTATTAATAAATTATAATAAATTAATTATTTTATATGATTTCATTTCTGAATAAATCTTCTATTAGTTAAGACATCTTTGTCAGAAGTAGTCCTGTGGACTCGAGCGAGTCAGAGAAAGATGCATGAACGGGTGATTTTAGAGTAGGAAAAAAAAAACACAAAAAAGGGGGGGGGGGCTGACTTGCAAAACATGTTCTTATTCCCCTCTTACCATAGACCACTTTCTTGGTCCAGTGACCAGGCACCAGTGACCAGGCACCCAGTATCAGGCACCAGTACCGGGCCCCAGTACCAGGAACCCAGTATCAAGCACTCAGTACCAGGCACCAGTGACCAGGCACCCAGTATCAGGCACCAATACCGGGCCCCAGTACCAGGAACCCAGTATCAAGCACTCAGTACCAGGCACCCAGTACCAGGTACCAGTACCAGGCACCCAGTACCAGGCACCAGTGACCAGGCACCCAATACCATGCACAAATACCAGGCACCCAGTATCAGGCACCAGTACCAACTGCAGGCACCAATACCAGGCGCCAGTACCACGCACCAGTACCAGGCGCCAGTACCAGGCACCAGGTACCAGCACCAGTACCAGGCACCAGTACCAGGCACCCAGTACCAGGCACCAGTACCAGGCACCAGGTACCAGCACCAGTACCAGGCACCAGTACCAGGCACCCAGTACCAGGCACCAGTACCAGGCACCAGTACCGGGCACCAGTACCAGGCACAAGTAGCAGGCACCAGTACCAGGCACCAGGTACCAGCACCAGTACCAGGCACCAGTACCAGGCACCCAGTACCAGGCACCAGTACCAGGCACCAGTACCGGGCACCAGTACCAGGCACAAGTAGCAGGCACCAGTACCAGGCACCAGTACCAGGCACCCAGTACCAGGCACCAGTACCAGGCACCCAGTACCAGGCACCAGTACAAGGCACCAAGTACCAGCACCAGTACCAGGCACCAGTACCAGGAACCAGTACCAGGCACCAGTACCAGGCACCAGTATCAGGCACCCAGTACCAGGCACCAGTACCAGGCACCAGTACAAGGCACCAAGTACCAGCACCAGTACCAGGCACCAGTACCAGGCACCAGTACCAGGCACCAGTATCAGGCACCCAGTACCAGGCACCAGTACCAGGCACCAAGTACCAGCACCAGTACCAGGCACCAGTACCCCGCACCAGTACCAGGCACCCAGTACCAGGCACCAGTACCAGGCACCAGTACCAGGCACCCAGTACCATGCAGGCACCAGTATCAGGCACCCAGTACCAGGCACCAGTACAAGGCACCAAGTACCAGCACCAGTACCAGGCACCAGTACCCCGCACCAGTACCCCGCACCAGTACCAGGCACCAGTACCAGGCACCAGTACCCCGCACCAGTACCAGGCACCAGTACCCCGCACCAGTACCAGGCACCAGTACCCCGCACCAGTACCAGGCACCAGTACCAGGCACCAGTACCAGGCACCAGTACCCCGCACCAGTACCAGGCACCAGTACCAGGCACCAGTACCAGGCGTGAGGAACCCCTGATTCCAGTTCCGTTCGCCACCTTTCTCTTAAATCCCCCCCCCCCCCTCCCCTCGAAGCCATGTTCTACCAGTCTACTGACATGCCTGAGGTGTACACCCTCAGTACATGTACACCCCCGCAGGTGTACACGCGGGGGTGACTGGTCTCGCGTCTTGCAGGGCCAGTGTTCGATTCCCGATGGTCCCCGTGGTCACATTGGGCACCGTTCCTTCACTCTGTCCTCACTTCCCAGCTCCTTGTCGTCATATACCTTCATATAGATCATATATATTATCTTACATTGTGCATGTTTGAGATGATATATGTTAATAGTGTATAGTGGTAATAGGGGGCATCTCCTGCTTCTCCCCTTATCCCAACTACTTAATGGTAGTGGTAATAGTCAGGTTGATAGTGGTAATAGTGCAGGTTAGAGCAGTCTTGCCAGCGGCGGGGGGCGCGGCGGAGGTCCACCTGATGGCTGCTCTGTACCCGGAAGCCAGCTCTTTTGGGTGATTCACGCTGCACATCCGGCCGGCCTTGCTCCGAGCGTTACTGCTGCTGCTGCTGCTGCTGCTCCCGTCTGCCTCCCCCCTTCATCACCCTTCACCCCCTTCACCATTATCTTCCTCGGGGTCCTTCATTTTTCACCATTTATTTTGTTTCGATTCTATTTTATTTCTCTGCCTAATTTTTTTTTGTGCGTGTGTTTTTTTTTTTGGCATTGTTGTCATGTACATTATAATCATAAATTTTTTACCGTTCTTTGTAATTGTTTTTTTCCTGTTTCAGCTATTTTCTTTTGTCTGTTTTTCTGAGGCATAAACACAAATTTGTTTCTTGTTTTGTCGATGCTGTATTGAATGTATCTTTTTCCACACTATTGTTTTTATTTGTTTTGACTACCGATAATCCTTTATTAATTGTTATCTGTTTCAACTATGCATATATTACTTGTGTTTGTTGTTGTTTTTGTCGTTGTTTCTGTCTTTGTTTGCATTTGTCGTCTTATTTTTTTTTCCAGTGGCTTATAGTGTAGGTCAATGGTTAGGGAAGAGGGGCCCGCTCCTACCTGACACTGGGAGAGTGGTTCGACACCCACCTAGCCACCAGTTGTTGGATGGGGGAAGAAATTGGCGTTAATGGTCGGACGAATGAAACACACTATTGCCTGTCACAAGGCAACAGGTTCAAGGCTACAACATGATTGTAGAGTCATCATCTGTCCCTCTCCCTGCGTCATGCACGACCAGCAACAACACCAGCCAGAGACACAAGATCAAGGCTACAGCGTGGTGATTTTTGCGTCAACATCTGTCCTCTCCCTGCGTCATGCACGACCAGCAACAACACCAGCCAGAGACTCAAGATCAAGGCTACAGCGTGGCGATTGTTGCGTCAACATCTGTCCTCTCCCTGCGTCATGCACGACCAACAACAACACCAACCAGAGACACAAGATCAAGGCTACAGCGTGGTGATTGTTGCGTCAACATCTGTCCTCTCCCTGCGTCATGCACGACCAGCAACAACACCAGCCAGAGACACAAGATCAAGGCTACAGCGTGGCGATTGTTGCGTCAACATCTGTCCTCTCCATGCGTCATGCACGACCAGCAACAACACCAGCCAGAGACTCAAGATCAAGGGCGTCGCGCATGAGTCCGTTCTGCCTGGCGTGTTTCAAGTGTCTTTTCAGCCGACCTTGAATACATAAACCGGGAAAAAATGATGAAAATAACGTCGACCACAGCATCGTAGTTGAGATCGTAGAGAGGAGCAAGCGCATATCGTAGTCGGAATCGTAGATTGCGAGTCCATGCATTTCATTGCCAATACGATGTAGTTGATAGCATAGGATGCGGAAGCCCACCACGTAGATAAGATTGCATGATGGGAAAGAATGTGAATCCTGATTCACGTAGGATTCGAGTCCATTTTAGGTTTGATCCTGCGGCTGGAGCAACCAACCCCTGGGAGGGGGGGGAGTCAAGGACAGAGCGGAGTTCCGGTAGGAGCGGTCGGCGTGGGGGGTGGGGGAGGGGGGGAAAGGGGGGACGCATATTACCCTTCGGAAGGGGGCACCGCCACTCAGGTATAAAGAACAGAATTGCCGTCAGCAAGGTCAAGACTGGAGAGGTCACGGTGAAGAGGGTGTACATGATAACGGTGTTGGGTTGCCTACTTACCCGCGCGCGCGTGTGTGATGATTACGCATGAGCGCGGGGACGCACGCACACACGCATGAATGAATGTACGCTGGATCTCACAGGAAACAACTCAAAAGCAGTAATGGTGCGTTCGTGCGCACATGCACACACACACACACACACACACACACACACACACACACACACGCACACACACACGCACACACATATACATATACACACACACACACACACATGTAAAGGCAATGATGTGGTGGAGGCTGGCTCCATATACAGTTTCAAATGTAGATATAATAGAGCCCAGTAGGCTCAGGAATCTGTACACCAGTTCATTGAAAGTTGAGAGGCGGGGACCAAAGAGCCAGAGCTCAACCTCCGCAAGCACAACTAGGTAAATACACACACGCATGCACCCCAACAAATACACATTCATCACATACTCCTACACCATCAAGTTCAAAACACAATAGAACAAGTAGCTGGAAAACGAGTCACTAAACAGTTCCCTCTACGCACGTACGGGTAAGCAGAACTCTCAGATAATTACGGGCTATTCATGCCCGTGCCGCCTTTTGGGTGGCTTAATCTTCATCAATCAATCATCTCAGATAAATACACAATTAAATTACGAGAACATATACATTTGACCCAAACTTTATTGAAAACAAAAATTACTTCTCGTTGTTGGCCAGACCACACACTAGAAGGTGAAGGGACTTGATCGACTTGAGAATGGTCCAGGACGGACCGAAACGTCGTCGTCCCTTCACCTTCTAGTGTGTGGTCTGGTCAACATACTTTAGGTATGTTATTGTGACTCATCGCCTGCATTATTTCTCGTTGAAACATGATCCCAACGTACGAGATATTAAAATCGATATGCAAAACACGCAAAATAACTTAGATGTTCAAGTGGTAAAAAAAAAGGAACATGGAAACATATAAAAGGAAACTGTAGAAAGGCCAATTAGCTCCTATTGGCCCATACGAGTCAGAACCTTTTTATACCTACCTACCCATACACGTTCATATACATGTCTAGCCATCGCTTGAAAGCATTCTGCGATTGCACGTGTATAAATTTAGACATGAATAAAGACGTGTTCGCACGTGTATAAGTTTACCCCCCCCCCCATGTTTTCACACCAGCAACTGAACGTGAAGGGGAACCTGCATAGGCTGACACCGTCCAAATTTGTACATATATATGTGCTACATAACTGTACAATGTGGAGACGAGGCTAACAATAGCCCGCTCCACTTGCCCCGCTCCTGTGCCAGGTACGTCCACTACGGGCTCACCATAGCCCGTGCTACTTGGAACTTATGTTCCGAGTAGCTGAATCTAAAACAACAAAAACATGTGCAGTGTTGTGAGTTGTAGATCCCCAGTCTACGATGGCTTGGAGGCAGGGGCCCAGGAGTCAGATTTGACCTTCCTTGTGTAACAGGTTAGGTATAAGCTCACAGTCTTGGAAATGAGCGAACGTTCAGTGGCGAACGCTACTGCGCAAACGCTTTTGCGCGCACGCCAGGGCACGAACGCTACTGCGCGAACGCTAATTCTGGAACACTACTGCGCGTAAACTCCCGGGTAGACAGGTGCAAGCAACTCAGTAGTGATGACAGGCAGGCAACCACTGGCTCGCGAACACACACACACACACACACACACACACACACACACACACACACACACACACACACACACACACACACACACACACACACACACACACACACACACACACACACACACACACACACACACACACACACACAAACACACACTCAACAGGGGCCTGATAGCCTGGTAAATAGCGCGCAGGGCTCGTAATTCTGTGGCGCGGGTTCGATTCCCGCACCAGGCAGAAACAAAAGGACACAGTTTCTTTCATCCTGTATGTCCCTGTTACCTAGCAGTAAATAGGTACCTGGGAGTTAGTCAGCTGTCACGGGCTGCTTCCTGGGGTGTGTGTGTGTGGTGTGGAAAAAAAGTAGTTAGTAAACAGTTGATTGACACTTGAGAGGCGGGCCAAAATAGCAAAGCTCAACCCCCGCAAACACAACTAGGTGAATACAAACACACACACAGCCTGAGGAGCGCCTGAAGGAACTGTGCCTTACGATACTAGAAAGAAGAAGGGAGAGGGGGGACATGATAGGAACGTATAAAATACTCAGAGGAATTGACAGAGTGGACATAGACGAAATGTTCACACGGAATAGTAACTGAACGAGGGGACATGGGTGGAAGCTGGAAACTCAGATGAGTCACAGAGATGTTAGGAAGTTTTCTTTTAGCGTGAGAGTAGTGGGGAAATGGAATACACCTAAGGAACAGGAACACACACACGCGCGCGCACGCACGCACGCACACACACGGTTGTGTGTGTGTGTGTCTACGGTTGAGAGGCGGGATCAAAGAGCCAGCGCTCAACCCCCGCAAGCACAATTAGGTGAGTACACACACATAGCTGTGTGCGTGTGATTGATTGATTGACAATTGAGAGGCGGGACCAAAGAACCAGAGCTCAACCCCCGCAAGCACAAATAGGTGAGTGCAAATAGATGAGTACACACACACACACCAAATGGGCTGTGCCATCCTCTCAACCACTCGCCCCTCACCGTTAGCTGGGAGTGAGTCGGGAGTCAAGGCCGAAGGGGGTGAAGGCGAGGCAAGGGAAGGGATGGGGCGGCAAGGTGGCCATAGTGGGCAGTAGGGAAGGGGGGGGGGGGAGAGGGAGGGGAAGGGAAGGGAATGGATGGGAGGGGGGGGAGGGTGAGGAATGGTGGGGAGGATCCCCATGTCAGTCAAGGCCGGGGGTGTGAGGGAGGGGCGGCGGGGGTCCAGGAGCGCCTTTACACTCCCTGGGAACATCCTGTACACGATCAACACTTACGGCGCCTCCTTCGGGGTAACCCTTACCCCAAATAACCACCACGTCATGGCGGATGTCTCCTCCAGTCTGGCCCCGAGACCACACCTCGAACGCCAGGCGGCTCGGCGTTTTGGGGGCCTCTTTCTTAGCCTTCGACACTTTTCAGCGGGAGATGAGTGCACAAACGGCAGCGTTCTTCTTTTGACGTCACCGCGTTCTTATGAGTTTCATTACAGCGTTGTTTTGGCGTTATGGCGTTCATTTGACGTTATTAAGCCGTTCATATGACGTTGTTATATATATATATATATATATATATATATATATATATATATATATATATATATATATATATATATATATATATATATATATATATAGGGTTCTTTTTGACGCTGCAGTGTTATTTTAAGGTTGTTACAGGTATCAGGCTCTATTATAGGTATCAGGCTCTATTATAGGTATCAGGCTCTATTATAGGTATCAGGCTCTATTATAGGTATCAGGCTCTATTATAGGTATCAGGCTATATTATAGGTATCAGGCTCTATTATAGGTATCAGGCTATATTATAGGTATCAGGCTCTATTGAATATATCAGGCTCTATTACAAGTATATGGCTCATGTGTTTGGCTCATCTGTTCCTGTTGCAGTTACATGGCTCTATTACAAGCATCTGGCTCTGTTACAAGCCTCTGGTTCAAGGACATTTATCTGCCTTTGTTATAAGAATCTGGCTCTATTACAAGCATCTGGTTCCATTAAAATTATATGAGTCTATTACAGTATCTGGCTCTGTTACAAGTATCTGGGTCTATTGAAAGTATCTCTCTCTCACTCTCTCTGTTACAAACATTTGGGTCTATTATTAGTTTCTGGCTCTTTTACAAACATCTGGCTCTATTAAAAGCATCTGGCTCTATTAAAAGCACCTTGGTCTATTAAAAGCATCTGGCTCTATTACAAGTATCAGGCTTTTCTACTTCTAATTGCATGACAAATTCTTTTTAGGGAATTACTCTGGATTTCCTCTTGAATAATGAATAAACTAATTACTCATTATTCTATGTGAGTGTGTGTGTGTGTGTACTCACCTAGTTGTGCTCTACATTTGAAACTGTGTATGGAGTCAGCCTCCACCACATCACTTCCTAATGCATTCCATTTACTAACTACTCTGTCACTGAAAAGGGTCTTTCTAATGTCTCTGTAGCTCATTTGGGTACTCAGCTTCCACCTGTGTCCCCTTGTGTGTGTACCACCCGTGTTAAATAATCCATCCTTGTCTACTCTGTCAATTTCCCTGAGAATTTTGTATGTGGTGATCAGTTCTCATCAAGCTCTTCCGTCTTCCAGAGACGTAAAGTGCAATTCACTCAGCGTTTCCTTGTGTGTGTGAGTGTGTGTGTGTATGTGTGTGTGTGTGTATGTGTGTGTGTGTGTGTGTGTGTGTGTGTGTGTGTGTGTGTGTGTGTGTGTGTGTGTGTGTATTCACTTAGTTGTTCTTGCGGGGCTTCAGCTCTGCTCTTCGGCCCGCCTCTCATCTGTCAATAAACTGTATCTAACTACTCACTATTCTTTTTTCCTACACCCACACACACACTCCCTCCCTCCCTCCCTCCCCAGGAAGCAGCTCCCTGACAGCTGTGTAACTCCCAGATACCTATTTACTGCTAAGTAACAGGGGCATTCAGGGCGAAAGAAACGTTGCCCATTTGTTTCTGCCTGGTCCGGGAATCGAACCCGGGCCACATAATTACGATTCCTGCTCTGCTCTTTCGGCCCGCCTCTCAACTGTCAATCAACTGTTTACTAACTACTTCCCCCCCACACACACACACCTCAGGAAGCAGCCCGTGACAGCTGACTAACTCCCTGGTACCTATTTACTGCTAGGTAACAGGGCATCAGGGTGAAAGAAACTTTGCTCATTTGTTTCTGCCTGGTGCGGGAATCGAACCCGCGCCACAGAATTACGAGTCCTGCGCGCTATCCACCAGGCTACCAGGCCCCCACCAATGTGTGTGTGTGTACTTACCTAATTGAGCTTGCGGGGGTTGAGCTTTGGCTCTTTGGTCCCAGAGTGTGTGTGTGTGTGTGTGTGTATATATAATATTATATATATATATATATATATATATATATATATATATATATATATATATATATATATATATATATATATATATATATATATATATAATGAAAGAAAAGCAGAGTTTAGCAAGATAACTATTTTATTGCTCGTTGAAATCTCCAAGTCTTGCTCTCCGGGGGGAAGGCTTATGACTTTCTCTTGCGATCTTTTGCCACATAAACCCGCCGGTTCTACTGCAGCCATTTGTGTGATTTATGCTAATTATTGCTCAATTTTGACTGCTTTTCTTAAACATTAAGAGAGTATAATAGAACATAGATGAGGTGTATCTAATTGGCCATCAAAAAAGATATGTTGTATGACTTGGAGAACTTCTTAAAAACTTTACAATATTACTACATTATTGCATTTCATCTTGTAGTATGGATTGCAAGGAGAGATTGCAACAGATGGACTATTACGGTGATGGGTAAAGATGATGCTCCTATATCCAGGCCAGAAGATGAGCCAAAGACACGTGCTGGGCCTGGGGAGCCTCTCGTGAGATGCTGAGTGACCTGGGATGACCTGGTGGACGTGAGTAAGGCGCTCTTTCAGATGAAGATTCAGCTTGGAAGTTTTTGCTTCACACACTCAAGAACTTCAACTTTCCACACCGACTTACCAGGTTGCCACCTTTCCCGCTGGGGAAACGCCCAACTCTCCACCTAAGCCGGCCCTGTGACCACCAGTCGAGCCAATCGTGAGACTGGATTCTCATGCTTGTGGGAGTGGGGGCGTGTCTGAACCAATCGGGAGCAGGCAGGAGGGTGGGAGCGCCTCGCCCAGTCTCTGCTTCCCCCCCCAACAGCTGATGGTTAGTGTTCCCCTGACCGCCGCAGGAGAAGGGTCTGTGTGTGCCTCCGTCTGAGATCTGGTGCTCTGTTCGACCCCTCCCAAACCACAGGCATTTGCGTCGTTTAGAGTTACAAAAGAATTATTCCGTGTTGAAAGGTTGTGCCAAGCACAGTTGATATATCACGAAGGTGGTGTTGATTGTGTTGCATTAGCAACATACGTGACAGAAAAAGTAACCAACAACTATTGACATGTGCAGAACTAGTGAAATGACCCACGAGTTATGATCCGCCCTCTCGAGGACAAACTGTTGTAATCCTTCACCTCACATCCTCGTTTTTCCTGGTAAGTCTTATAAACGTTGAAGTATTGATAGGTATTTCCTTATTTCGTGCTGCTGGTTAGAGCAGGCATGCACAAGGGTAGAAGCTGGATCCTACATTATTTGTCGTTGTGGTGTAGTTAAGACTTTCCCTTAACCCTCATCGTGATTGAGGCTAAGACAAGCATACACAAGGATGGGGGGCGAAGCTTTGACTGGTAGAGTTCTTGAGGTACGATTCTTAAACATACAGCTCAAATTAAAGAGATATACAGTAATATATATATATATATATATATATATATATATATATATATATATATATATATATATATATATATATATATATATATATATATATATATATATATATATATATATATAAACAAATCAAGACGAGGGTCTCGTGTTTTACAGGCACGACGTCGAATCTTGGATGAACCAGGCAAATTATATTGTAGATTCTTATTCAGTGATGCACCATAGGAATTAGAAACTCGACTTCATTAGCTAAAGAAACGGTATAACAGGATTCGGAGTGGATAGCTATTTCACTCTAAACATGATTATATTATTCGTTATAATACCTTGAATAATATTAGATTTACAACCAGAGACAGCCTTGGTGCGGTTGTACAGGCTGTGAACGACACAAAAATACAGTTATATTATCCACAACCTGTTTTATTCCTTCATAATCTTGAATTCTCCGAATAAAGTATTGTATTAGAATACACGGTGTTAGGTATAAGGAAGTTCATAACTTTTGTCGTACTTTTACAAAATTCTCGAAAGAAACGTTCCTGCTATGATTTCTATCAGCTGAAAACAGCCTGTGTGACAATAATAAAAATATTTATTACATCGAGAAATATTTCATATTTTCTGAGAAATAAAAGGAGTTTTTTGTTCAAATATACCGAGAGATGTAGTATTCTCTTACAACAGTGTGGTAAAGTCAAGTGTTGTGCTGGTGAGGGCCTCTAAAGTGGAACACTGTAAATCCCCCTACCACAGTATGGTATATTCAAGTATAGTGGTGGTGGTGATGACAGCCTCCACAATGACACAAGGTAACCTCCCCTACCACAGTGTAGTATAGTCATACGTGACAGTGAAGAACGCCTCACACTCTCCTAAATGCCGAGAGTCAAACACAGTCTGTCGTATTTAACACACCCTTCCTCATCTATTTGGCAAAAAAAAAAAAAAACTCATATCTGGGTGCAAATACAATAGCAACTCACCTCAACATCACTGATAAATAGTAACAAGATAATTACTTAGCTTCTTCCACTACTCTCCTCAGGCTAAGTTGCCTATAGCTTCAAGCTGGAGAAGGTTCAGCTCCGTTCCTAGTGTGAGTCAGTCGCCCGATTGGAGATCTGTATACCAACTTAGCCCAGCAATTTATTTGATAAAAATTATGTACATGAGAACATTGTATTGCAGTCTAATCAAGAAGATATGTATTTATATATATGCATACATGTATGCATATAGGTATACATGTATACACACAAGTTATACGAAGAGCGAGTGTTAGGGTGGTGGCAGGGGGGGAAGATTGAGGGAATCCCAAGCCCTCTGGCAGTGAGCCATTCTCCGCCACCACCATCTCACTACCACTATCTTGCTAACTACTAACACCACCACCACTAACACTACCTCTATCGCCACTTTACTTACAGTACTTACCCCTATGCTACTTACACCATCACTACTCTAACCAGCTTGAGTTTGGTGGTGTTAGTCTGCTGTCACCATCGTTAATATCACTTTCTGTATCACCATTGTCTGCGTCACCATCCTGATAGCACCATCACTATCACCTCTAGTGTCACCATTACTAGCACTATGATCACTAATACTACCATTATCGTCAGTATCACCACCATTCCCAGCACCACCGCCACCAATATAACTAACACCAACTCCACTATCACCACCGTCACTAAGCCCAACACCACTACCACCACCTCCATCGCCACCGCCACTACCACCACTTACACCACCTCCACTAACATCACCACTACTAACACTACCACCACTAACACCACCATCACTAACACCACCACCACTAACACCACCACCACTAACACCACCACCATCACCATCACCAATATCGCTAACAACACCACCAACACCGCAGACACCACCACCACCACCAATTTCACAAACACTACCACCAGCACCACCACCAACACGCCACCACCACCATCACTACTACCACCACCACCAATATCACTAACACCACCACCAGCACCACCACTACACTCAAAACATTTCTTAATCCATCTCTCACACTTTGAATCATCTATTTGACATACTCCATGCTTCGCATACCTCCGTATATCCTCCTGGTCCTGCTGCTGCTTCAGCGTCATCAGTGAATACCGGAGTATACCTCACCAACAGGGATATGCCAACCGGAGTGGGGAAGGGGGGGGGGGGGAGATGTGTAGTATCCACACCTCTTGGGGAGAAGTATTGGAACCAAATAATGTTGCTATGAAACCCCGATATGTAACCCATTTCAAAACCGCTGCTAATCACTGACTGATCTCTGACAGTAACTGTACCTAGATTCCCTGTTTTGATTCCACAAATACAATAGCAAACAAAAACAATCTCACTAGTTGTAGCTTGTTTGTGTATATTTGAGATTTGTCGTTTTACCATCAATAATTATAAAGTTTGAGCTGTTGTAATGCTAATTATCCACATGGAAGTGGAAACCAAGCTACTGAGATCTTTTGCAGTCATACTGTTACCTAATAGGCATATAGTGATCATAAGAAAACCAACATATGAGCCCCCAGGAGGAGTCGAACCCGCGCACTTGGTACTCACTCCCAAGCAAACGCCTCATATAGACCGCTCCACCTTGGCACATCACGTTAATGCGATTGCATTGTGAAATCATGATATTATTGATGATTTCGATGGTCTAGTAAAGGGGTGTAGTTCTAGGGACATATTGACCATTCTGGCCACTGGGAGTCTGCCATCTTAAAATAGTTACGTGTTCCTGCTTTAAATCCTAACATATTGTTGTGTGGTTGAGAGATGCTGCTCGTGCAACCCGAAGTTTATGGGAGGCATATTATGCTGCACAGTAAGGCATATTATGCTGCACAGAAAGGCATATTATGCTGCACAGTAAGGTATATTATGCTTATGTGAGGCATATTATGCTGCACAGTAAGGCATATTATGATGCTTATGTGAGGCATATTATGTTCCTTATGTGAGGTATATTATGCTGCACAGTAAGGCATATTATGATGCTTATGTGAGGTATATTATGCTGCACAGTAAGGTATATTATGCTTATGTGAGGCATAATATGCTGCACAGTAAGGCATATTATGATGCTTATGTGAGGTATATTATGATGCTTATGTGAGGCATATTATGCTGTGTGTGTGTGTATGCGTGTCAACCCCGACCTCGCTATAGGATACATCCTGTGTTGTGTGTCGGCCCGCACTCTGTATAGACACGCCTACTCTGTCAAGTGTCATGCGCCCTGTGTCGTGTCATGCGTCCTGTGTCAAGTGTCATGCGCCCTGTGTCAAGTGTCATGCGCCCTGTGTCAAGTGTCATGCGCCCTGTGTCAAGTGTCATGCGCCCTGTGTCAAGTGTCATGCGCCCTGTATCAAGTGTCATGCGCCCTGTGTCAAGTGTCACGCGCCCTGTGTCAAGTGTCATGCGCCCTGTGTCAAGTGTCACGCGCCCTGTGTCAAGTGTCACGCGCCCTGTGTCAAGTGTCATGCGCCCTGTGTCAAGTGTCATGCGCCCTGTGTCAAGTGTCACGCGCCCTGTGTCAAGTGTCATGCAACCTGTGTCAAGTGTCACGCACCCTGTGTCAAGTGTCATGCGCCCTGTGTCAAGTGTCACGCGCCCTCTTTCAAGTGTCACGCGCAATGTGTCAAGTGTTACGCGCCCTGTGTCAAATGTCAAGCGCCTAGTGTCAAGTGTTACGCGCCCTGTGTCAAGTGTCACGCGCGCTGTGTCGTGTCACGCGCCCTCTGTCAAGTGTCACGCGCCCTTTGTCAAGTGTCACGCGCGCTGTGTCAAGTGTCACGCGCCCTGTGTCAAGTGTCACGCGCGCTGTGTCAAGTATCACGCGCCCTTTGTCAAGTGTCACGCGCGCTGTGTCAAGTGTCACGCGCCCTTTGTCAAGTGTCACGCGCGCTGTGTCAAGTGTTACGCGCCCTGTGTCAAGTGTCACGCGCGCTGTGTCAAGTGTCACGCGCCCTTTGTCAAGTGTCACGCGCGCTGTGTCAAGTGTCACGCGCGCTGTGGCAAGCACCATATTCAGATATTACCTACTATCACAGCTCATTTTCATCGAGTATCGTAGCTCTTCTTCATCAAGTATCACGGCTCCTCTTTATCAAGTATCACAGCTCTTCTTTATCAAGTATCACGGCTCTTCTTTATCAAGTATCACAGCTCTTCTTTATCAAGTATCACAGCTCTTCTTTATCAAGTATCACAGCTCTTCTTTATCAAGTATCACGGCTCTTCTTTATCAAGTATCACGGCTCTTCTTTATCAAGTATCATACCTCTTCTTTATCAAGTATCACAGCTCTTCTTTATCAAGTATCACGGCTCTTCTTTATCAAGTATCACGGCTCTTCTTTATCAAGTATCACAGCTCTTCTTTATCAAGTATCACGGCTCTTCTTTATCAAGTATCACGGCTCTTCTTTATCAAGTATCACAGCTCTTCTTTATCAAGTATCACGGCTCTTCTTTATCAAGTATCATGCCTCTTCTTCATCAAGTATCACGGCTCTTCTTTATCAAGTATCATGCCTCTTCTTCATCAAGTATCACGGCTCTTCTTTATCAAGTATCATACCTCTTCTTCATCAAGTATCACAGCTCTTCTTTATCAAGTATCACGGCTCTTCTTCATCAAGTATCATACCTCTTCATCAAGTATCATACCTCTTCTTCATCAAGTATCATACCTCTTCTTCATCAAGTATCATACCTCTTCTTCATCAAGTATCATACCTCTTCTTCATCAAGTATCATACCTCTTCTTCATCAAGTATCATACCTCTTCTTCATCAAGTATCATACCTCTTCTTCATCAAGTATCATACCTCTTCTTCATCAAGTATCATACCTCTTCTTCATCAAGTATCATACCTCTTCTTCATCAAGTATCATAGCTCCTTTTTATATCATGTATCGTAGCTCCCTATATCAAGTCAGGTAACTCGTCTTCATCGACCATCGTAGTTCCTCATCGTTAAGTATCGTAGCAGCTTACATTCATCAAGTACCATTCATCAAGTACTTTATAAAGTATCTTATCATTCACTTCATTTAAAGTCAAATCAAGTCAAGGGAAGTCAAGATTTAATCCTTTCTGTGGGCCAAGAACCTCCGTAGGTAGTGTCAAGTGTATGTTAAGTGCCACACCGTCTCAAGATTCACTCCGCTCTCTGCGTGTCAAGTGAGTTTTTGATGGATGTGTCAAAGAGGACTCCCCCACATGTGTCGTTATGTACTCCCCCCTCCCCCCCCCTTGAGTCAGGTTTCGCTCCTGTAGGGTTATGTGTGTCAGGTGTTGTAGTGTTGTCGTGTGTGTGTCAACTGTTGCACAGGTGTCACGTTTGACTGTGTGTCTTGAGTCAATTGTCGTTCCCAACAAAGAGTGAGAAGGGTTGGAAGGGTGTGTGTGTGTGTGTGTGTGTGTGTGTGTGTGTGTGTGTGTGTGTGTGTGTGTGTGTGTGTGTGTGTGTGTGTGTGTGTGTGTGTGTGTGTGTGTGTGTGTGTGTGCGTGTGTGTGTAATTACCTAAGTGTAGTTACAGGATAAGAACTACGCTTGTGGTATCCCGTCTTCCCAGCACTCTTTGTCATATAACGCTTTGAAACTACTAACGGTCTTGTCCTCCACCACCTTCTCACCTAACTTGTTCCAACCGTCTACTGTGTATGTGTGTGTGTGTGTGTGTGTGTGTGTGTGTGTGTGTGTGTGTGTGTGTGTGTGTGTGTGTGTGTGTGTGTGTGTGTGTGTGTGTGTGTGTGTGTGTGTGTGTGTGTGTGTGTGTGTATGTGTGTGTGTTTAGTGTGCAAGGTAGTCCTAACAATGCGCAAACCTTCATGCCACACAGTGTTCAAGCACCAACCACTCCCCACCTCGTACGTCCTACTAACTAACCCACCCTGGGGTGTTGGCGCACACTGTACCCGGCGGGATTCTCAAGCGTTAATCAGTTCTAATTGCCGGTTGGTGGTGCAGTGTGCGTGCTATATTTAGGCCTAGCCTCCCCCCCCCCCCTAGCAATATTTAATTTAGGCCTACTGCCAGAAACGTGTTTTGCATAGGTCTATTCCGCTCTGATTGCTTGGCTACGGTTATGCAAAACAATTGTACTTGTTTATGTTTCTTTTCAGGAACACTTGATTTTATTCCGAAATTGGATAATTCGTTTAAAAAGCGACGAATTAGTACAAAATTAAGCGCCGTAATATAGACGTTTTATATGTACCCTCCGTCAATAGGTCAGATGAGTTAGTTGGCAAAATAGTTGCATATTTTACGTTACAAATTAGGCAAATTATTTGCATTTTTTATGGAGAGAAACAACAGGCTGCTTGATCAAGCCTGCTGTTGTGCTTAGTGTTTGGCCCTAATCGAAACTTCGGCAGTTCGTGTATTTTAAAAGTTTCTGTATATAAGGACTTTAAGGCGTGTAATATGAGCCTACTAATTCAAACTTTCTCACTAAACTGCGTATAACATTGGGTAGGCCTAAGACCTGTTATTCTTTATTAAAGGAACTATATAGGTCTAAACATCGCTGGTAAATTTATATTACCTAAAAAAATTAAGTTTAAGTTCTGCCTAAAGAAACATCTCCCGGATGCTTATCTATTAAATAATACGCCTATATGTCCTTTAAACAAAATTCTACAAATATGATTAATTTTCATTTTGGAGATTATGATAATAAAAAAGATTATTTTGACTTCTTAATAAATGTATCGAATTCATATATAAAAAGAGGAAAATATAAATGCCCAGATAAAATATTATTTCATCCCTTCTATATAACAAAAAATACATATACAGGCCTAAGTTTTCAAGAAGCTTTGGGAAAATATAATAGCAAGAATTTTGGGAAAACAAAGGCCTAAATGTTCCAATAGCTTGTCTAAACATAGGCCTAAATTTCCCTCTAGCTTGGGAAAACATCAGAAGTATGCTATAAGAACATTTTAATGAACGTGATATGAGTCCTAGTTAGACCTTTTATAGCTATTTTAGTCCTATAAACCGTTGGGTAAACCTGTACACATAGCACAGGAAATTTCTATAATATATGATCCTATATACATCTGGTAACATGGTCCTATATACATCTGGTAACATGGTCCTATATACATCTGGTAACATGGTCCTATATACATCTGGGAACATGGCCCTATATACATCTGGTAACATGGTCCTATATACATCTGGTAACATGGCCCTATATACATCTGGTAACATGGCCCTATATACATCTGGTAACATGATCCTATATACATCTGGTAACATGGCCCTATATACATCTGGTAACATGGTCCTATATACATCTGGAAACATGGTCCTATATACATCTGGTAACATGGTCCTATATACATCTGGAAACATGGTCCTATATACATCTAGATGAAACACTAATAAATGTTCATAGCACAAACTTTGAGTTTACAAATTATTTCAATGAAATATATAAACTATGAAAGAAGGAACTATTATTACGAACGATATACACATTTGTTCTCTGTTCTGTTCACCGGGATAAAATTTTAATTTTAAAAAGGGTTCGAATCAGTTCAAGGAGCAAATGTTGCTTAAAAATCTCAAATGGCGTCAAAGTTCCATTTAATCAAACTTAAGTTGAACTTTATTAAACTTTTGTTGGCTTAAATTCAACTTTTGTTTACTTAAACATATCTTCAATTAAATGGAACCTATTTATCATATATTGTCAGTGTCACATATCACTGCACAGTGTCATATAACAGTGCATAGTGTCATATATGACTGCTCAGTGTCATAAAACACTGTACAGAATCAGATATCAATGCAGTGCCATATAACACTGCACAGTGTCATATATCACTGCACAGTGTCATTTAACACTGTACAGTGTCGTACAATACTGCACAGTGTCATATAACTGCACAGTGTCATATAACACTGCCCAGAGTCATATAACACTGCACAGTGTCATATAACACTGCCCAGAGTCATATAACACTGCACAGTCTCATATAACACTGCCCAGAGTCATATAACACTGCACAGTCTCATATAACACTGCCCAGAGTCATATATCACTGCACAGTGTCATATGGCACTCCTCAGGGTTATGTGAAAGTCAGCGAGTAGTTTTTGTGCGTCTCATTATCATATATTCCTTTTCTCTCTCTCTCTCTCTCTCTCTCTCTCTCTCTCTCTCTCTCTCTCTCTCTCTCTCTCTCTCTCTCTCTCTCTCTCTCTCTCTCTCTCTCTCTCTCTCTCTCTCTCTCTCTCTCTATCTCCCTCTGTCTCTCTCTCTCTCTCTCTCTCTCTCTCTCTCTCTCTCTCTCTCTCTCTCTCTCTCTCTCTCTCTCTCTCTCTCTCTCTCTCTCTCTCTCTCTCTCTCTCCCGCTCTCTCTCTCCCGCTCTCTCTCTCTCTCTCTCTCTCTCTCTCTCTCTCTCTCTCTCTCTCTCTCTCTCTCTCTCTCTCTCTCTCTCTCTCTCTCTCTCTCTCTCTCTCTCTCTCTCTCTCTCTCTCTCTCTCTCTCTCTCTCTCTCTCTCTCTCTCTCTCTCTCTCTCTCTCTCCACTTACTGAGGGAGGGCCACCAAACCCACCACCAGCGGCCGGATCTCTGAATATTTTGGAGGCGGGGGTGTAGAGCTAGACCCGTCCCCCCTGCCACCTGATGCGTCGCGTTTGTTTACGGAATTCAGCTGAAAAATTTGCGACGTATTTTTTTTTTTGGAGGGCCTAGTGTGTTTTTGACGTATTTGTTTGAAGGACCCAATATGAAGCACCGTGATACAGACGTTGTTACTTGGGCCGCAATGTGTGTGTGTGTGTTTGGTGGGTTCCTTGGGTTGGGTTGGTTCCTTGGGTTGGGTGGATGGGAGGGGTGTTCCGTACGTTTCTGGTTGAAGGGAACAACAGCTGTATTTTTGACGGAGTGGCAAATCGCAGAGAACCAGCTGCTGGGGTGGAAATTATTTGATTAATAATATCAATCACACTAAAATTATACATCCGGTGGAGCAATTTGGATGTGATGTGTGTGAGTTAGTGTGGGATTGTTTTTTTTTTGTTTTTGTTTATCTCAAGTCAAATTGCACAATTAATTTTTTTTTAGCAAAATAATCTTAATTAAATTAATATAGAAGGTTACGTATAATGTATAAAGATATCTCGTATTCACGCGTCTTGCTTATACAATAGCTTCCAGAAGAAAAGTATATTGAATACAAAAGTTTCCAAAAGTAAAGAATATTAAAAACAATAGCTTCTTAAATTTAAGGATTTGAAATACAATACCAAAACGAAAACTTGTTTGGAACTTTTCGTTCCAAACGAAAAGTATATTGAATGCGATATCTTCCAAAAGTAAAGGATTTGGGACAATAGATTCTAAAGGCAGAGTTTGAATACAATAGTTTCTAAATCAAAGTGTTTCGGAATACAGTAGTTTCTAGAAGCAAAGTGATTCGGAATACAGTTGTTTCTAAAAGTAAAGTTACAATACAATAGATTCTGAACGTAAAGTGATGTGAAATACAATATCTTCATATAGGAAAGTATAGGGAATATAATAGCCTCAACTAGGACAAGATATGGAATACAAAAAAATGTTAAGTGACATGCATGCCTTATGATAAGCCAAGTAGAAGTACCCTACTGGCAGTAAGCATTCAGGATACAGCATACATATATGTATCCTCATATCACTGTATATCGATATCTCAGGATCCTCATATCACTGTATATCGATATCTCAGGATTACTATGTATTCGCTGTAATACTCAACCGTACTGAGTACACCTGAAAACGATCAATCATTCGCTGTCATAATAATTAGCTGAAATTTATATGGCAATTGAAGGCAGTGAAAAAAGAAGGATACGTGTCATTCACCGGTGATTGGCAAGTGAAGACTCAGGCTCCAACACCTGATTTTTCTCAGGTGTTGAAGCTCTCACTTCAGGTGTCTGGCAGAGAACGTCTGACAAGACAGCATCTTCCGGAGGCAATGAAAGTTACTGGTTTTCCTCCATCGCTTCAAACACGTGCATCTGTCTAGTACAATCATCTGTTAAGGAGAGAGAGAGAGAGAGAGAGAGAGAGAGAGAGAGAGAGAGAGAGAGAGAGAGAGAGAGAGAGAGAGAGAGAGAGAGAGAGAGAGAGAGAGAGAGAGAGAGAGAGAGAGAGAGAGAGGGACTCTCTTATACAAGGTACCATCACACAAGTACCTGTGCACCAGTTGATTGACAGTCGAGAGGCGGGACCAAGGAGCCGAAGCTCCACCACCCTGCAAGCTCAATTAGGTGAGTACACAGGTACCGACCAAACAATGTCCCAGCGAACAAGAGGCCATCACAACCCCACCCTGTGTCATCACAACCACACCCTGTGCCCTCACAACCACACCCTGTGTCATCACAACCACACCCTGTGTCATCACAACCACACCCTGTGTCCTCACAACCACACCCTGTGTCATCACAACCCCACCCTGTGTCCTCACAACCACACCCTGTGTCATCACAACCACACTCTGTGTCATCACAACCACACCCTGTGTTATCACAACCACACCCTGTGTCATCACAACCACACCCTGTGTTATCACAACCACACTCTGTGTCATCACAACCACACCCTGTGTTATCACAACCACACCCTGTGTCATCACAACCACACCCTGTGTCCTCACAACCACACCCTGTGTCATCACAACCACACTCTGTGTCATCACAACCACACCCTGTGTTATCACAACCACACCCTGTGTCATCACAACCACACCCTGTGTCATCACAACCACACCCTGTGTCATCACAACCACACTCTGTGTCATCACAACCACACCCTGTGTCATCACAACCACACCCTGTGCCCTCACAACCACACCCTGTGCCATAACAACCACACCCTGTGTTATCACAACCACACCCTGTGTCATCACAACCACACCCTGTGCCATAACAACCACACCCTGTGTTATCACAACCACACCCTGTGTCATCACAACCACACCCTGTGTCATCACAACCACACCCTGTGTCATCACAACCACACCCTGTGTCATTACAACCACACCCTGTGCCCTCACAACCACACCCTGTGCCCTCACAACCACACCCTGTGTCATTACAACCACACCCTGTGCCCTCACAACCACACCCTGTGTCATCACAACCACACCCTGTACCCCTCACAACCACACCCTGTGTTATCACAACCACACCCTGTGTCATCACAACCACACCCTGTGTCCTCACAACCACACCCTGTGTCATCACAACCACACCCTGTACCCCTCACAACCACACCCTGTGTTATCACAACCACGCCCTGTGTCATCACAACCACACCCTGTGCCCTCACAACCACACCCTGTGTCATCACAACCACACCCTGTGTCATCAGAAGTCATCAGGCATTTACACAACCATATACAAAACATGATCGCCTTTACATATTCGCGGTGGCTTTGTTTACGTTTATTAAACAGTTTTCGGGCTTGTAAATCTCACAACCCGAGGTTATTATTGCTATAAACAACCCTCTTGAGAGCTTGCGAGTTGATAAACTGTTTCAGAAACGTCAACGGAGCCGCTATGACAGAGGAAAGATGGAAAGGTTTCGCAGGTGCTTACATATTAATCTCCCTTCAAACTTTGCCTGAGATAGCTTAGAGAAGGCGTCTTGAAGCTGGTACCTGACTCCTTATAAAAAAAGGTATATTGTTAGAAAGTGTTATAAGTGCCCCCACAACAATACCAACGCGTCCCCCGTCAACGCAAGCAACGCAAGTCACGCTCCGAAGGTTCGCAACGCAACCACTAATCTTTTCCCATTGTTGTTAGAACTGGTAAGTGGTAAGGCTTACCCCTCAGGCCTACTGGTGTGACTGTAATACCGGTAAATGCTGTGTGTGTGTTTGTGTCGTTTTCACGTGAATGCTGCGTGTGTGAGTGTGTGTGTGTGTGTGTGTGTGTGTGTGTGTGTGTGTGTGTGTGTGTGTGTGTGTGTGTGTGTGTGTGTGTGTGTGTGTGTGTGTGTGTGTGTGTGTGTGTGTGTGTGTGTGTGTGTGTGTGTGTGTGTGTGTGTGTGTGTGTGTGTGTGTGTGTGTGTGTGTGTGTGTGTGTGTGTGTGTGTGGTTTTCACGTGAATGCTGCGTGCGTGTGTCATTTTCTCGTGTATGCCTAACCGGCCTTTATTGTGAATGTTGGACAAAATAATTAAGTGGCTGGGATTTTGTTTAATCAATGCTTATATCTATTTACAAATTATATATATAGAGTTATTTAGTATTAATTCCCATCTCTCTCTGGGAACTCAGATTGTAAACTGTTCACCATCTATAGATATTACTCCAAACTTTTGAATTGTTCCATTTTACACAACAATTGACGATAAGCGAACAGTTCCAATAATACATACTTCTGGTTCGTGGTCTCTAATGACCTGTTATCGAGCTGTGGGATGGATGACAGATGGTAATTGATTACACATTGATTTCTGTCATTTGGTATTGTTAATAAGTCGTGGATCCCTCAGTGTAAAGTTTACGATCGGTAAAAAAAAAAAAAATAAAGAATCACTGACCACAACAGCTTAATGGTTCCAGGGGAGTAGTCCTGGAACTCATTATCGACTCGGAGCCCGTTAGGCTCTACCTGGCGATACATAGAACCCGTTATGTACTATCTGGCGATACATAGAGATCCACGTTTACTGAGGCACCTTTCTGGGATCAGTCTCTCTGGCGGCGATAAATTACGGTGACACGCTGTATCACGTGATACGAAAAAGTCAAAATGTCATTTTGACGTAATGTCAAAAAAAGGGCGTTTGATTTTCCTAGTGCAGTTAAACTCAGCAGTATTGCAGCCACAGAATCAAAGTCGTAACAGCCTGTGCAGCAACCCACAGTGTAATCCCACCACAGGGTTATGCCGCCACTGGCACACCAGCAGCCGTAGGCCTACTGGCGCAGGACCATACAGTGAGTCACAGTATCAGGGGGCTGAAAACCAGACACTCAACCCCACACATGTGAAAATAGTGGAATTGACGACGTTTCGGCCTGTCTCGGACCACTACGAAGTGGTGTAATATAATGACTATACCGGCAAGAGCCACTAACTACACTAACACCAAAAGGCCTACCGCCACATTTCCACACCAGCAACAACTATTCACCGACAATAATAGTAGTAGCAGGCCTTAATAACTACCACAACAACTTCAAGCCTCATCATACGAGAACCACCACTACCACCCCCGTGACAGCACCTAAAGAACCCCACCAGTACAACTGCAGTACCTCACCAGCCTCAGGACTTATATGCCACCACCACCTTCATCACTATGCAGTACCACCACATTTCCCAAGCACTCTAGTTGGTTGACAAGCTAGCGACAGCTGCGGGCTAGGATGACACCCACCGACCTTGGGGTGAGAGGCATGAGGATCTCAGCTGCCTCCTTTCCTCTTCTCACCGTCTCCCGTCGTCTTCTCGGCGACACCAAACAGCTTTCCAGCTTGCATGAGAAGCTATATAACCGCCTTGGAAATAATACGAGAACGCCTCAGCTCCGCACGAGTTATCCAGCAAAAACAAAACAAAAAGATATTCTGTAATTCTCAAGCGCCAGCGCGAAGGTTCCTCCAGCTCTGGCAACCCCATCATCGCCAACACGGAAGATGAGCAATTTGAGTGTTGGCAAAAAGAGTGTCCTTGTCCCGGCGCTTCACGAATGGCAAAAACTGGCTTTGGGTAAAGCTGGCATTCCAGGAGCACCGTTAAGCTGCCTCGGGAGCTGCCTGGGAACCTCTCTCTCTCCAGACTCCTTCCTGGAACTTCTTGAATCAAGACAACTCTTCACCCTCTTATGACGTACTAACTTCCTGGAACTTCTTGAATCAAGACAACTCTTTACCCTCGTATGATGCACTTGGAGGATTAGCAACCCACCTCTTGCGTTATTTATTTCTATGTCGAGGTGAGACACAGTAGGCTACTGTGAGATACACACAGTACGATAGAGTGAGATACAGTAGGTAAGGGTGAGCTATATTCAGAAGGATAAAATGAGTAGGCTACGGTGAGCTATATTGAATATACTATTTTCAATGTGCTATATACTGTATGGTTCAGTGTGCTCCATGCAGTAGCCTACTGTGAGCCACTTACAATAGGCTTCGATGGGACACATAAAATAGGCTTTACTGGGACTCATACAGTAGGCTTCAGTGGGACACATACAGTAGGCTTCGATAGGACACACACGATGTGTCTCATCGTATGTGGCTTCGATGAGACATACGGTAAGCTTCGATAGAAAACCTACGTGAAAACCTAACTCACTTAAGTTAACGTGATAATTATTTCAAATGACAAGTTTTCTTCTAGGAGGAAATTCTTTCAATTTAAACTTTGTAATTTCTTCCTCTCTACTTCGCAGTAGATAAACTATTATCCCTACTTGTCTAAATAATAAACTTGTTGAGTTGATTATCTAGCTCTCCGCGTGTTAATATTATTCAAGCGAAAATGTCAATTTTCATAACTCTTGCTTATCGGCTTCAGAATGGCTAATTAATATTCAAACACCTGGTGCTTATCCGAGACTTTATGATGACAACTGTGGCTTTGTGGCTTTACGTGTGAGGCTTCAACCTACACATGCGGACTGGCACAGATGAGGCTTTTAGAACTTTCTGTTGGTGAATAGTACCCATAAATTCAAACGGACACTTAACGATTGAATATATATCGTCAAGTGATACATTTATATTGAATGATACATATATACACTGGTTATTCTGTATGTGCTCTAAGAGAACGCTTGATTCTTGAATAATGCTCAAACTTAAAGAATTCATGGTCGTCAATGAGCTTCTGTGGTGGCCTTAATAAACCGCCAGAGGTTGATGGACCTAAATAATCTTAAATCTTTTGAAAGGTCTAAATGACCGCCAGAGAGTGACAGGCCTTAGTAACCTCCCAGAGGCTGATAGACCTTAACCCCATAGCAAAAATCAAATACCTTGTATTATGTGGTTTATAAACGATCTTAACTTATATAATCTTGTTATATAGGCTCTTTTCTAGACTGGGATGACTACGACTACCAGGATAAAAAGATGAGGCTCACCATCAACAGATGAGTCTCACTATCAAAATATGAGGCTCGCCATCGAAAGATAAGACTCTCCATCAAAAGATGATGCTAAACCATCGAACACAGAGGAGAAACAACTAAAATTGGTCCATTTCATTACAACCACTGTAACTGGGCTGAGTTACAGTAATTGTAACTATAACCAGAGACCGTACAGAATTACTTCAACAATTACTTCTACTCGATGTTGCTGTGTAACGCTATAATGTCATGCATGAATGTATGACACGCATGAATGTATGACATGCATGAATGCATTTATACTGTACAAATGTATGTCCTACATGAATGCATTTATACCTTGTATCTGATAACGAATACAAAATTCAAGCTGCTATCACTTGATGATAAATGCATTTATGCTGCGATGAATATTGCTTAGGTGTACTCCAGTGTACCCCCTTTGGGTAGCCACGGACTTGTTTACTACTATTTTGACGTCGGTAAAACGTCTGCGTCAACGTAGCGTCAACGTTCAGAAAGAAAAACAAAACGTTTGTGGTTACGGTGTGTTTGTGTTGGGTTGCAGGGCTCCATGCTAGGCTTGTGCGCCCATTATGTAAACTGCAGCCAGTATGTACTCCCACTATGTAAACTGCAGCCAGTATGTACTCCCACTATGTAAGCTACAACCAGTATGTACACCTTGATATCTCTACCAATTCTCCATCCGGGATTTGCGTAGAGGGCTATCAGTACTCTGTACAGAGAGCGGTGCCAATTTAAATATCGTAGTCAGGAAACACACACACACACACAAGACAATGCTACAATGTTTTTTTTTCTTTTTTTTTTTTGCACAGGCGTCTCTGTGTCACTTTTGTTTATGGGGTCACACGCGCGCGCGCGGGGGAAAAAAATAGGACATACTTTGTCTCCTGTTTTCCTAGTGAAAGCGCCACAATATTGACGCATTCTCGGCTAGCGAGCTACAGGGTTAGATGAAATCACAACAACGAAATATATCTATGAATAAGTATTATAGTAATAGGTTTATAGGGCGTCTAAGGTCCAGGGTTAAAGCCAAGCTTTTACGGCAACTATTTTCATTCGGGTTATAGGTGTCCATTTGCTTAGGTTCGTAGTTTTTCGAACGCTCTGTGGTTAGGCAATACCACATCAAATTTGACGATTTCTTAAGTACTGAGATGAAAATGGTATTTCACAAACTGATAAAACTTTATCCGCGCGGCCAGTAGGTAAAGCAGGTGTTGAGTATTAGCTGCTGGGTGCCACTAGAAACATAGGCCAAATCAGGTGTTGCACAACTGCTTAATAAGCTTAAAATATAAGGCAAGGTATTTGGCAGCTTGTTCCTGTCCTTATATAAGCTTCGGCTATGACGCATCTACGAATCCTTATCCCATTATATATATATATAAGCCATACTCGTCCAAGCCCATTTATTATATACTCGTCCAAGCTCTCTCTGTCCACCAATCCAGTCTCAGGTCATACTCGTTCGAGGTGTGTCTGCCTTCAGAGATACACTCCTACATGTTAACCAAAAGTATGATTCAAAACGAAATTTCTCGTCAATAAATTTCATAAGGCTTATAACAGTTATAAAAATCAGGCTTAGGATAGGTCACAACAGGTTAGGAGAGGCCTAACATGGGTTAGAACAGGTTAGGAGAGGTGTAACATGGGTTAGAACAGGTTAGGAGAGGTCTAACATGGGTTAGAACAGGTTAGGAGAGGTGTAACATGGGTTAGAACAGGTTAGGAGAGGTGTAACATGGGTTAGAACAGGTTAGGAGAGGTCTAACATGGGTTAGAACAGGTTAGGAGAGGTGTAACATGGGTTAGAACAGGTTAGGAGAGGTCTAACATGGGTTAGAACAGGTTAGGAGAGGTGTAACATGGGTTAGAACAGGTTAGGAGAGGTCTAACATGGGTTAGAACAGGTTAGGAGAGGTCTAACATGGGTTAGAATAGGTTAGGAGAGGTCTAACATGGGTTAGAACAAGTTAGGAGAGGTCTAACATGGGTTAGAATAGGTTAGGAGAGGTCTAACATGGGTTAGAACAGTTTAGGCGAGGTCTAACATGAGTTAGAACAGGTTAGCACAGGCCTATCATGCGTTAGGTTAGGTTTAGTGGCGTTAGGCTACGAGTTCTTGTTCTGTTGGCAATTATTTTTTATTTGCAGGTGGGCTTTAGAGCGGTGTGATTTGAACACGGTGAACAACCTTGTTCTTCTTGGTGAACACCCTCAGGCTCTGCTTGTCCAGGCTGCGGCCAACCCTAAAGACCCATTCGTCAATTTTAATATAATGGGTTTTCTAAATTGGTATTTTCTCATATATAAATTAATATTAATATATTTTATCATTTGTGCTTAAGTTAGGTGTAGGTTAGGTTTGGATAGGTGTTTAGATATTGTTATACATTTGTATTTGCAGTACATGGTTGAAGCGTTTAGATAAGATGCGATTTCAAAACACAAAACGAAGCATTATTTTAGAAAATTTCGAACATAATTTGGAGTGGTTTGTAAGGCGATTTACTTCATAAACTGGGTATTTGGCGGTTGGATTAACGAGCATTTGGCCATTGTTTATGAGGACGGGCATGAGGATGGGTTGACGCGAGTGCGTGCGTGCACCTCATATTGGACGCTGGGGCTCACTGCGTCCAATTTGAGGCGCATTATGTGTGGGAACAGGTTGTGCACAGGATACATGATGGGGGGGGGGAGGGGTTGATCAGGTCTTAAAATGCCATTTTCCCCGAAATGACGACATCCCCCTTTTATCTCCTCGATTATAAATGCCGTTAACGACACGACTACTGCAAGATCCAATCACCACTAGATCTTGATTCGCCTCCCAGGCCTACGACATCAGTGCGAACCAGTCACGTGTCAATCCTACGACCACAGTACAAGCCAGTTTACCTCTCTAATCCTACGACCACAGTACAAGCCAGTTTACCTCTCAATCCTACGACCACAGTACAAGCCAGTTTACCTCGCAATCCTACGACCACAGTACAAGCCAGTTTACCTCTCTAATCCTACGACCACAGTACAAGCCAGTTTACCTCTCAATCCTACGACCACAGTACAAGCCAGTTTACCTCGCAATTCTACGACCACAGTACAAGCCAGTTTACCTCTCAATCCTACGACCACAGTACAAGCCAGTTTACCTCGCAATCCTACGACCACAGTACAAGCCAGTTTACCTCTTTAATCCTACGACCTCAGTACAAGCCAGTTTACCTCTCAATCCTACGACCACAGTACAAGCCAGTTTACCTCTCTAATCCTACGACCTCAGTACAAGCCAGTTTACCTCTCAATCCTACGACCACAGTACAAACCAGTTTACCTCAATCCTACGACCACAGTACAAGCCAGTTTACCTCTCTAATCCTACGACCTCAGTACAAGCCAGTTTACCTCTCAATCCTATGACCACAGGACAAACCAGTTTACCTCAATCCTACGACCACAGTACAAGCCAGTTTACCTCTCTAATCCTACGACCACAGTACAAGCCAGTTTACCTCTCTAATCCTACGACCACAGCACTATCCTGTCACCTCTCAATCATGATTCATCTTCCCTCCCCTTTCCTGGTTGAAAGACCGGTACAACTCTCGCCTCACGCCGCCAGGTGACTGCAGGTTGTGGCTCACTTACAACCAATAAGATGTATAGGCAGTCAACACTTCCCCCCTAACCCCCCTGGCACCAGTTTTTGTTGACTGCTGTAAGCGAACGCCGCCTCGCTCCCACTAACTGTTAACTGGAGGCGTGTCAGTGTGTGATTTATCGAAGCAGACTGGTGACCGTCATGCTTTTCGTGATAATATAATATATTGCTTGTATAATTATAGGTAGTGACTGTAGTATCACCTGGTAGCAGTTGTAGGAGTTGTGGTAGCGAAAGTAGCATTAGATGTAGTATTAGTAGTAGTATTAGTAGTATATTAGTAGTATTAGAAATAGTAGTATATTAGTAGTATTAGAAATAGTAGTATATTAGTAGTATTAGAAATAGTAGTATATTAGTAGTATTAGAAAGTAGTATTAGTAGTATAAAATAGCTGTATTTTGTTGGCCTAACAGGATCAGCACTATGAATCATCTGTTTAATGGTATCTTATATCTTAGTGACTGTTTTAGGTGTACATGGTGTCTTGGGTGTACACGGTGTCTTGGGTGTACACTGTCTTGGGTGTACACGGTGTCTTGGGTGTACACTGTCTTGGGTGCACATGGTGTCTTGGGTGTACACAGTGTCTTGGATGTACACGGTGTCTTGGGTGTACATGGTGGCTTGGGTGTACACAGTATCTTGGGTGTACACGGTGTCTTGGGTGTACATGGTGTCTTGGGTGTACACAGTATCTTGGGTGTACACGGTGTCTTGGGTGTACACTGTCTTGGGTGTACACAGTGTCTTGGGTGTACACAGTGTCTTGAGTGTACACGGTGTCTTGGGTGTAGAGAGAGAGAGAGAGAGAGAGAGAGAGAGAGAGAGAGAGAGAGAGAGAGAGAGAGAGAGAGAGAGAGAGAGAGAGAGAGAGAGAGAGAGAGAGAGAGAGAGAGAGAGAGAGAGAGAGAGAGAGAGAGAGAGAGAGAGAGAGAGAGAGAGAGAGAGAGAGAGAGAGAGAGAGAGAGAGAGAGAGAGAGAGAGAGAGAGAGAGAGAGAGAGAGAGAGAGAGAGAGAGAGAGAGAGAGAGAGAGAGAGAGAGAGAGAGAGAGAGAGAGAGAGAGAGAGAGAGAGAGAGAGAGAGAGAGAGAGAGAGAGAGAGAGAGAGAGAGAGAGAGAGAGAGAGAGAGAGAGAGAGTTAGCTGGAAACGTACCACAGAAGGCATTGAAAAAGGACCGACAATGCTGCCCATTTTACATTATAAATCCAAACCGCTGTATACACACCTAATAATTACAATGACAGGTAGAGACGGACTTCTTGCCCTGCAACTTTTTCAACTTACAGTATATTATTGCACATTGCAGGTAAGCTGGATACTGCAGGATAACAGATGATAGGCTCATTTGCAGTCTACGCAGCTGAGATGTAATCAACATCTGTATTTTCTTGTTTGTATTATACATGCAATATGGATAGATATTGTATTTTTTTGCCGACGGTCTGTTGATTCCGGGGCTCAATGTTCCCATAAGGCTCGGGCTCTGAATAGGCCTTCTCGGTGGTAGTGTGGTCCACCAGGCTGTTAGACCTAGCGGCGGTAGTATATATATATATATATATATATATATATATATATATATATATATATATATATATATATATATATATATATATATATATATATATATATATATATATATATATATATATATATATATATATATATATATATATATATAGATGGTTTGTCAAACATTAAATATGCAATTACCTCTGCCCAACACACACACAAAATTAGTAAAAAAAAAAACATTATTTTTATTATTTTTACATTGTGTAGACTGTTGTTTACCCGTTGTTTAGACGTTGTTTAGAAGTAGTTTACACGTTGTTTAGAAGTAGTTTACTCGTTGTTTAGACGTTGTTTAGAAGTAGTTTACACGTTGTTTAGAAGTAGTTTACACGTTGTTTAGAAGTAGTTTACACGTTGTTTAGAAGTAGTTTACACGTTGT
>NC_091192.1:28074006-28189006 GCF_040958095.1 Procambarus clarkii
CTGTTTGCGTCTCTGTTTCAGTTTCTGCCTGCTTCACTGCTTCAGTTTCTGCTTCCCTCACTGCTTCAATCTTTCTGCTGTCATGCATTGTATATTTATTCTAGTGACATGCATACAATATCAGTTATGTCCAATAACAACATACATTGTCTATTCAGTCAATTGAACACATGCATTTTCAATTTTGTCCAACGACAACCTTATTCCAACTATCTATTTTGTCCACTCAAAAATTATCACTCGTCTCTAACTATGTACCGTTTCTATTTATTTTCCTAAGCCCCTTTTTAGGTTTATCTGTGGTCTATCTACTTGTATCTATTCTTCTTGTTACCAACTTGAAGATCAGCAGAACTTCTTGATGGATAGTTTTACTAGCGAGTTAAGACGATCGTAAATACCAGGTTTCAAACGAAGGTTTTTGGCAGTATTGGTATCTAGTTTTTGTAAAATATCTGTATCTGGCTCTCTGTTTCTCCCGAACTGTCTTTCTTTCTACATTCTATTCTATTCCATTCTGTCTACGTAAACATTGGCATGTTTCTGTCTCTCTTGTTTGTCTTTTCCTTGACATCTGTCTCTCGACGGCATTCCGTCTTTGTCCTCTTTTATGTCTGTCTGTCTGTCTGTCTGTCTGTCTGTCTGTCTGTCTGTCTGTCTGTCTGTCTGTCTGTCTGTCTGTCTGTCTGTCTGTCTGTCTGTCTGTCTGTCCGTCCGTCCGTCTGTCTGTCTGTCTGTCTGTCTCTCTCTCTCTCTCTATCTCTCTCTCTCTCTCTCTCTCTCTCTCTCTCTCTCTCTCTCTCTCTCTCTCTCTCTCTCTCTCTCTCTCTCTCTCTCTCTCTCTCTCTCTCTCTCTCTCTCTCTCTCTTCCTTTGTTTCTCTATCTGCATTTCTGTGTTTAAAAAACTTTTATATGTCTACGATTCTGTGTCTCTTAGTCTGTGTATCGTCGCTTCTCTGTCTTTCTGTGTTTTGCCATCTATCTTTCTCTACCTCTCTATGCTACGGGTCTTTATCTATAAAGGCTATCTATCCCTATCTCCCCAGCTATCTCCACGTGCCTCTTCCTTTGTCATTCTATCTATTTCTCTTCGGTATCTCCATTTACCTCTTTATCTCTTCGATTATTTATCTATCTATCTATCTGTTTATCTATCTATCTATCTATCTATCTATCTATCTATCTATCTATCTATCTATCTATCTATCTATCTATCTATCTATCTATCTATCTATCTATCTATCTATCTGTGTATCATTCACTCTACAAAGAATATATAAATGGGGTAGTTAATTTCTTCACGTATTTCCTGGAAATACGTGAAGAAATAAGAATGGTGTTTAAGAACACGGTATAATTAATCTTGCAAGTGAATGTTGAACAGCTGTTCCAGTTTGTTTACGTTCATGGCTCTGTTGACGCTGCTGCTGCTGCTGCTGTTGTGATCAGGGACACATGCTCTGTCTGTTGCTGCTGCTACTGTTGCTGCTACACCTGTTAACGGCAGGTGTATAGCGCGTAAATTGACGCTGTTGGACAGTCTGTTAAGATGGGCGACGCTTTCAGGGGGTTGAGGTCGCAGTCAAGGCGCCTAAACTCTACGGAACCTCAACATACACTTACGGGTGGTCTCGACGCTGCTTACTGATAAATAATAAATAATAATAATAACAATGATGATAATAATAATATCATTATTTTTATTATTATTATTATTATTATTATTAAATGATAACATTAATAACAGTTGAATATATAATAACACCTTCGGGAAAACACTCTTCGACTGTTTCCTCGTCGAAGAAAACAATCCATTTGAATGAAGAAAACAAAACAAAGAACAACTTGAGACAAACAAACAAATTCAGGAGGGACCTCTAATTGTCGTAAGAATTCAGGAAGAAGGAAGAGCATATATGCTTTGACAACTTGATGAGAGAAGCGATATATTCAGGAAGCTTCACTGAAGCCACTTGTTACAGAGGCTCTATGGAAGCTGGCAGGGAAGCTTCCAGCCAGTGAATTAAGCTTCTTTCAGGTAAAGCTCTCTGCTGGTGAAGCTCCCAAACAGTGACGCTCCCAGCCAGTGAAGCACCCAGCTAGTGAAGCTCCCAGCCAGTAAAGCTCCCAGCCAGTGAAGCTCCCAGCTAGTGAAGCCCCTAGCCAGTGAAGCCCCCCAGCCAGTGAATTAAGCCCCCCAGGCAGTGAAGCTTCCAGCCGGTGAAGCCCCCAGCCAGTGAAGCCCCCAGCCAGTGAAACTCCAGCCAGTGAAGCTCCCAGCCAGTGAAGCTCCCAGCCAGTGAAGCCCCCGGCCAGTGAAGGTCCCAGCCAGTGAAGCCCCCAGCTAGTGAAGCTCCCAGCCAGTGAGGCTCCCAGCCAGTAAAGCTCCCAGCCAGTGAAGCTCCCAGCCAGTGAAGCCCCCAGCTAGTGAAGCTTCCAGCCAGTGAAGCTCCCAGCCAGTGAAGCCCCCAGCCAGTGATGCCCCCCAGTCAGTGAAGCCCCCAGCTAGTGAAGCTCCCAGCCAGTGAAGCTCCCAGCCAGTGAAGCTCCCAGCCAGTGAAGCCCCCAGCTAGTGAAGCTCCCAGCCAGTGAAACTCCCAGCCAGTGAAGCCCCCAGCCAGTGATGCCCCCAGCTAGTGAAGCTCCCAGCCAGTGAAGCTCCCAGCTAGTGATGCCCCCAGTCAGTAAAACCCCCAGCTAGTGAAGCTCCCAGCAAGTGAAGCTCCCAGCCAGTGATGCCCCCAGTCAGTAAAGCCCCCAGCTAGTGAAGCTCCCAGCTAGTGAAGCTCCCAGCCAGTGAAGCTCCCAGCAAGTGAAGCTCCTAGACATATCGCGGTCTTACTAACTCGAGCCAAATGATCAAGACATAGTGAGCGGGTTTCGGTTGTGTGGACCGCCTTATACGAAGACATGTGATATACAGTGAACTCGTCTATGTTCATTAGCAGGCGATGGGGAGGTGCGGGCCTCCTGCGGTCAAAGTGCGGCTCCCCGCGGCCTCCTACAGTTGCGGGCCTTGTGCCGCAGGATGTGTTGATTAATGGCTTCAATAACTGCTTCTCCTGGCGTCTGTGTTGCGCTGTGTAGAGGACACAATTGGCCCGGTGTGGGCGAGTGGTGCGTGAGTCCCTGTTGCCTAATGTGGCTGTGTAGTGCGTGTGTGTGTGTGTGTGTGTGTGTGTGTGTGTGTGTGTGTGTGTGTGTGTGTGTGTGTGTGTGTGTGTGTGTGTGTGTGTGTGTGTGTGTGTGTGTGTGTGTGTACTCACCTATTTGTGCTTCCGGGGGTTGAGCTTTGGCTCTTTAGTCCCGCCTCTCAACTGTCAATCAACTGGTGTACAGATTCCTGAGCCTACTGGGATCTATCATATCTACATTTAAAACTGTGTATGGAGTCAGCCTCCACCACATCACTGCCTAATGCATTCCATCCGTTAACTACTCTGACACTGAAAAAGTTCCTTCTAACGTCTCTGTGGCTCATGTGGGTACTCAGTTTCCACCTGTGTCCCCTTGTTCGCGTCCCACCAGTGTTGAATAGTTTGTCCTTGTTTACCTGGTCGATTCCCCTGAGGATGTTGTAGGTTGTGATCATGTCTCCCCTTACTCTTTTGTCTTTCAGTGTCGTAAGGTGCATTTCCCGCAGCCTTTCCTCGTAACTCATTCCTCTTAGTTCTGGGACTAGTCTAGTGGCATACCTTTGTACTTTTCCAGCTTCGTCTTGTGCTTGACAAGGTACGGGCTCCATGCTGGGGCCACATACTCCAGGATTGGTCTTACATATGTGGTGTATAAGATTCTGAATGATTCCTTACACAGGTTCCTGACTGCTGTTCTGATGTTAGCCAGCCTCGCATATGCCGCAGACGTTATTCTCTTTATGTGGGCTTCAGGAGACAGGTTTGGTGTGATATCAACTCCTAGATCTTTCTCTCTGTCTGTTTCATTAAGAACTTCATCTCCTATTCTGTATCCTGTGTCTGGCCTCCTGTTTCCACTGCCTAGTTTCATTACTTTGCATTTACTCGGGTTGAACTTCAACAGCCATTTGTTGGACCATTCACTCAGTCTGTCTAGGTCATCTTGTAGCCTCCTACTATCATCGTCATTTTCAGATGTGTGTGGCTTGGATGAATAATGTTCACCCATGTTGTTGTGACTTAGCGTCCGCAGAATGAGATTTGATTAGCTCTTTAATACGAACAAAATATCACTCTCATCAGAAATAAAGTGAGAATTGGACCAAAGCAAGAGTAGCATGATATGTAAGCGAGTTGAAGACACCCATATCAACCGTGCAACCTTGCATATATATGCAAGCTTGCCTGATCTATCATGCTGCCTGAGCATCATTATTCCCCCTTCCCCCCCCCCCAAACCATCTCCTTCCCCCTCTCTTCCAAGGTTTTGATGCATAGAATTAAAACCGGATTGCATTGTTGATTTCGTTACGGTAATTTGCAGTGTCCTTGACGGAAGCTCCAGCTGTTGACATGCATGGTTTCCTGGTCTGTGGTGCATAGTGCCAAATGAAATTTTAGAGATTCGTTGGTGAAGGGGAGATTCAAGTGCCTATGGCGAGTGCCTGTGTCATGCGCAAATGACCCTTCCATAACCAGTGGGTGCCATGAAGCTTCCGGAATAGGGGGGCCTCTTATCATGGAGCTTCAGGAGCAGGTGACTTCAATGGAGCTTCAGGAACAGGTTGGTTGGTTCCATGGAGCTTCATGTAGCAGATAACTTCCGTCCAACCACTTGGACTAAACGGTAGAGCGACGATCTCGCTTCAAGCAGGTCGGAGTTTAATCCCCGACCGTCCACAAGTGGTTGGGCACCATTCCTTCCCTCCGTCCCATCCCAAATCTTTATCCTGATCCCGTCCACGTGCTATATAGTCGTAATGGCTTGGCGCTTTCCCCGCTGATAATTACCTGACCTTCCGTGAGGCTTCATGAACAGGTGACTTCGATGGTGCTTCAGCAGGTAGCTTCCCAAAGCTCCATGAAGTTTCAGGAGCACTTGGCTTCCTTGGAGCTTCAGGAACGTTCGTAGGTTGCGAGCTGAAGCCTGTAAAGGGGAAGCCTGCAAGGCGGGAAGCCGTCACAGACAATTTTAAATTACCTACGAAAGTCATCTTCTCGCTGTTTTTTTTTTGCTTAAAAAATAATAACTGTTTTTATTCTTTACCCGCACATCTCAATCGTGATTTTTTGTAACTATACAGAACCAGCGCCTCGTCGAGTGGGAGAGTGAGGTCGTCGAGTGGGAGATAGTTCGCAAGCACTATCGTTAGCTTGCGAAAGCACAGATTTGAACGGAAGAGTAAAGTTCCAGATTGAGAGGGAGAGTAAAGTTCCACACTGAGAGGGAGAGTAAAGTACACCTTGTCGAGAGAGGGAATTAAGACTGTGTGGTCGATCATGCATGAAGCCTCCTATACCCCCTTCCAGTGAGTGTGCGGAGATGAGACTCCCCGCGGGACGGCAGGAGCAGCAGCAGCAACAGCAGCAGCAGGAGCAGCAGGAACGTGTTAACAAGAACACAGACTGTTACGAGTACAGTGTTGACAGCTAACAACACAATCGTTAGCTGGCCTCTAACCCTCCCCTCCCCCCCCCCACCCCCTCACCCCTCTCCTCCCCTCTTTCCAACTGTCGGCACAGTGGTGAGGAAAGCCTCTTATAAGATCACTATTCAGTCCGGGCGTTCAGGATCGAACAATGAACATACAGTGAACTAATTACGATGATTTTGCATTGATAAACAAACAAAGTGATTGAGCCTGTTTGCCTGCTTCCATGGCTTCCTGACGTTGGCTCCATCAATCATACATGTATTCAGTATGTATTCTCGGCAAGTATATGTATTCCCGATTAAAAACAACGCAAATTGGGCTGCGGTGGGCACAGGTGCCCTCAGATACTGGCGTTGCTTCGTGTTTGAATCAACGTCAGTTCGACGTCGATGACGTTATAATTCATTTAGCGTTGGCGTTGCTCATGGCTACAGTGCTCAGGCATGGTTTGAGGCGCCTGTGCCCTGTGCCCTGCCCGACGAGCCTTATAACCACCTGGGAAAGAGAACACGAAGGTTAATAACATAATCCCTCGTGGAGGGCTTGGTATTGTTAGTCCTTGTGTGTGTGTGTGTGTGTGTGTGTGTGTGTGTGTGTGTGTGTGTGTGTGTGTGTGTGTGTGTGTGTGTGTGTGTGTGTGTGTGTGTGTGTGTGTGTGTGTGTGTGTGTGTGTGTGTGTGTGTGTGTGTTCGCGGCTTTTAAAACATCCTCCATTCTTCCGCTATCCAGCTATTCTACCGCTGTGCTTTATCCGTGTTATTTTCATCAGTTTTCTCTCTTTCCTCTTGTTCTCTATTTCCTCTCTCTTTCTCTCTGACCTGCAGTTTTAAACCTTTGTTTGTATCTCTATATTCCTCTCTTTTACAAACATTTACAGGGTTATGTTCTATCACGGTGAATATCCCTTATACCGTGTTCTCTATCACGGTGAATGTCCCTTATACCGTGTTCTCTATCACTTATGAATATCCCTTATACCGTGCTCTCTATCATGGTGAATGTCCCTTATACTGTGTTCTCTATCACGGTGAATGTTCCTTATACCGTGTTCTCTATCACGGTTAATGTCCCCTTATACCGTGTTCAGTGTTCCGTAAATGTCCCATATATCGTGGTACACTGCCTCGTCAATGTACCTTATATCGTGTTCTTTAACGTGGTAAATTCTCCTTATATCACGCTCCCTATCTTGATAAATAGCCCTTATATCGTGTTCAGAGGCCTATGAATGAACCTTATATTGAGTTCAGAGGCTTATAAATAAATTTTATATCGTGTTCAGAGGCCTATGAATGAACCTTATAGCGTGTTCAGAGACCTATAAATATATTTTATATCGTGTTCAGAGACCTATAAGTGAACCTTATAGCGTGTTCTCAGGCTTACTATACCTGAGAAGGCTTGAGTTGTTTTAGATTCAGCTACTAGGAACAAAAAAGTTCCAAGTAGCACGGGCTATGGTGAGCCCGTAGTGGACTTACCTGGCACAGGAGCGGGGCAAGTAGCATGGGCTATGGTGAGCCCGTAGTGGACTTACCTGGCACAGGAGCGGGGCAAGTAGCACGGGCTATGGTGAGCCCGTAGTGGACTTACCTGGCACAGGAGCGGTGCTGTGGGAGAGGGTAGCAATCTTTCACCCCCTCCTTTTAAGGCCTTTCTAGCAAAGCACCTCATCTCCATCCACCGATCCCCTCCCTCTATCCACACCCCACCCCCATCCCGACTTCCACTCCCTTACCTATCCCCCCCCCCTGCCACCTGCGTATGTCCCGCATGATAATTACCTATCCCACAAGATCATCATGTTTCTCTCCGAGCCATTGTCGCTTATGAAGCAGATCTGGTTATCAATGACTTGTGTGTGTATAATGATTTTTGTGAGGGTTGGGGCTTTCCTCCTCATTGTTCCCGTCAAAGGCAAAGTGAGGACACGGAGTAATGATTATGAGGTGTCTTCTGGCTCTGTGAATGAATGAATGAGGTCATGCATATATGTGTGACATGGGACACATTGATTCATGCACCGGGTCATATTGTGATGTATATGTATGTTCTTGTCATCGTCAGGATACGGACGTTTGTATACACGCCATATTCATACGCAGATATATATACTGTTACTCAAACGCACGTACGCACACACGCACACACACACACATATGCACGCACTCACACAAACACACACAGTTTCTTTCACACTGATGCCCCCTGTTCACCTAGCAGTAAATAGAAACCTTGAAACTAGACAAATACTACGGCCTGCTTCCTGGGGATGTGTGTGTGTGTGCGTGTTAAGAGAGAGAGAAATATATATATATATGTAGCAGACATAACAGAGAAAAACAAAAAGAGAACGGTTAAAAAGGCGGGGTCCAAGAGCTATAGTAGACACAAGTAGTAAACACTGCGGAACAAACAGTTCATCAAAGCTGAACAGCAGAGAATTATCTCTTCATCCTTTGGTCCCTTTTGTCTCACGGCCTTCTCTGTGTCCTCCTCTTCGTTCTCCTCTTTCCCTCCCCCTCTTCCTCCTCCTCCTCCTTTTTTCCTCTATCTTTGCAATATTGCCACTCCCCCTTCACCTCCCCCTCCAGCACCAACCCCCCACCTCTCCCCCTTCACCTCCCCCTCCAGCACCAACCCCCCACCTCTCCCCCTTCACCTCCCCCTCCAGCACCAACCCCCCACCTCTTCCCCTCTATCCCCACCCCTCTCCAACCATTCCCCCATCCCCTTCCTAAACAAATCATCCGCCCCCCACCTCAAGGTAGGGAAACGACCTGAACTAACGCATTTCTCCCGTCTATTGCAGGTTGTTTAGTAGAGCGGGAGGGGAGCGTCGCCCCAGGCCATGGTACCCGAGCATGACCCCCGCTTCGACGCCCACCCCAACACCATGTCCAAAGAGGTGGGTGGTATGGTAGGACGGCAGGGTGGGGAGGGTGTGGGGGGTAATATGGCAGGGTGGGGAGGGTGTGGGGGGTTGTATGACAGGGTGGGGAGGGTGTGGCCTAGTATGGGGTGTGCATGGCAGGGTGTGGAGGGTATGGCTTGGCATTGGGTGGGCATGGCAGGGTGGTGGGGAGGGTGTGGCCAAGAGTGGGGGGTATGGCAGGGTGGGGAGGGTGTGGCCAGGTATAGGGTGGGTGTGGCAGGGTGGGGAGGGTGTGGCAAGGTATTGAGGGTGTTACAAGGGAAGGGGTGGACATGTCAGGGTGGGGCAAGGTATGGTGTAGGGAGAGTAGATAGGGGAGGAGGTGTGTGTGGGTTAAGAAGCTTACCTGACTGGGCTTGTGAGCTTGGCTTGAGGGTCAACTGGGCACCGATCCCCAACTTTCCGCCTCCGTAATTGTGGATCTGGTTATATAGTGTGATTTCCGGGATGTGTTCCAGGGAGAAACTAGTGTGAAGGTTTACCATGGGGTAAATGGGTAACGGAGCGCTCCAAGCCTCGCTGACAAGCGTCAAAAATTGCCTTTTGTGCCTATTACTTAATGAAATAAGTAATAATATTATTGTATATTTGAAAATAAATTCTACGGGAATGTCCCACCTTTCTCCAACAGGCGGAGGTGCCCCCCGAGCAGTTAGAACCAGTGGACCTGAGCGTCAAGACCAAGGAGGACCATCTCCCAGGACCTCAGCTCGGCCATGGCCATGTCCAACCGCTACCCAGGCTGCCTGCGTGTCCGTCCATGCACGGACCCCCGGCCGGACCTCAGGGACCCCTGCTCAGGCTTCCGCAGTCCTCCGTCAACCATAACCTGCATCCGGAGTACCATAGTCCGCCCAGACCACCCTCAGGAGTCATCAATTACAGTCCGCTCAGGCACTCAGGGGACAAAATGCGTCGACCGCCGACAGATACTCGACCACCCATCACAGGCGACCATAGAGTGGCTGGAAGCCACATCCAAAAGTTGTTTTGCGAACGAGTACAAAAGGAATCATCGAGTGGTCGAGAGACGAAAGTGCAGGCGCAGAGAGTGCCATGTGAACCCTTAGGCCCACTTTCCGGCGATCTTAAGGCCACGGAGGAAAGAGTGCATAGAGTGGCGTGTGAGAGGCTGCCGAGAGTGTCGAGGGAGAGCGTGCAAAGAGTATCCGAACACCGGATTACCATCGGTCGCTCGGAGTGCGAAACGTCCAAGTTGGCCCTGAAACAGTTATCCGGTTATACAAAATGCAGCGTAGAGACGCGGGTATCTCCCAAGCCTTCCCCAACCTACAGCATCACGGCATCAACCACCACAACACCTGCTACCACCACCAACACCACTACCACCACCACAACCACCACACGCCATTCACCCGAACTGTCGCCGTCAGCCCCGCAGAGCCTGAAGGTGGAGCCGCATCAGGCAGCGGTAACCTCCACTTCGTCGTCTTTCACTCGAACAATATCACCGAAGGACTCCTCGTCCTCCTCACCGAACGCGAGTGTGCTGGGGACCCTGGACCTCCCGGGACTCCACATGGGGCTCCCGCTCCAGGGCCCCAGCTTCTCCTGCGTCAGCCCGGACGAGCTGGTGGGGACCAGTGGCTCGCCTCTGCGAAGTAGTGAGTCTGCTTTCCTCCTGCGCATGTCCAGGTTCCCTACCACCCTGCCTCTGCCTCTCGGCTTGGATCTCACGCTTAAGTCCGGTAGGTAGTAGTTTCATTTATTCAAAGTTTGGAAACAAACGTTATTTATTCTAGTGATTTAAGGATGATTTATATATTTTTGTCTATAATTTATATAAGTAAATATATATATTTTTCGCTGTTGATTTTATAGTAAAATAATATTATTTTATTTTACTTGTCATTTATATATTGAAATTTATATTTAGTTTGATATTACAATGAAACTATAGAATTTTAATTAACTTTGAATTTAAATAAATGAATATATATGTATCCTGATATCAACTTGGGCTGGACGGTAGAGCGACGGTCTCGCTTCTTGCAGGTCGGCGTTCAATCCCTTGACCGTCCAAGTGGTTAGGCATCATTCCTTTCCCCGTCCCATCCCAAATCCTTATCCTGATCTCCCCTTCCAAGTATTATATAGTCATAATGGCTTCGCAGTTTTTCCCGCTAAATGATATTTTTAATGATATTTTTTCCTGACTTATATTTTGTTCCTTGTTTTGTTTTCCAGAGCTAGGCAAGAGTCCAATAGACACTCTTAACATGAACTTAGAAAATGCCTTCCACAACGGAGCGACGCCCTTTCTCTCCTTACAAAGGATACGCGAAGCATCATTGTAAGTCCAGCGTTATATATATATATATATATATATATATATATATATATATATATATATATATATATATATATATATATATATATATATATATATATATATATATATATATATATATATATAAGACTCCAAATATGAGTGTGTGTGGGACTCTCTATCTGTAAGATGGGAATATCATGATATTTTACAAGAGTTGCATTCAACTCCTTATATAGGACCTCGGAGGCCACAGTGTTCACAGCGTAACGTTATTTCAATTGTGAATCGGTGCTGAATGGAACCAATTTTGAATCAACGTTATTTCAGCGTTGAAGCAACGGTATTTCAACGTTAATCAACGGTATTTCAACGTTAATCAACGCTATTTCAACGTTGATCAACGTTATTTCAACGTTGATCAACGCTATTTTAACGTTACTCTTGCATATTGTGCCCTTTGGGATTACATGTATTCTCATTTTCCAAATTAAATTTTTTTTTGTTTCATTGAAAATCTGAACACTCAAAACTATGGGCCGGGAATTGTCAAGTATTTACGCCACCACTTGCGGAACCTGTACATCTTTCCTTAATCATGGCGGCTTTGTTTGCCTATATAAAACAGTTTGGGAGCTTCGAAAATGGTATAGCCAAAGTTTATTTTGGTTATAAACATTCTTGTTGTGGCTCAGAGCTCATAAACTGTTTATTAAATGTAAATAAACGAAAGAGGAAAGATGCACAGGTTTCGTAAGTGGTGAACAAATGAACAAATCCACAAGGGCCGTGACGAGGATTCGAACCTGTGTAATGTAGTGTAGTGTTCGTAAGTGGTTGCTAAAACACTTGATGAATCCAGGATCTGTAGTGTATATGTTACGGTACGATAAACACACACAGAGTTAACGTAAATATTATAACAATGATATGATAATGATATCCATTCATGATATGGATAATTTGTCTAGTTTAACTTAGTTTAGTGTTGGAATATAGGCCTATCAGCCTCTGGAGGGTTATTAAGGGCCTATCAACCCCTGGAATGATATTAATTCTACCACTATAGCTTACTGACCAACCAGTAAGTATACTTCAGTCCTCGACGTAGTCCAGAACTGTCCAAACACCGAGAAACAGCATACACCTCTCCCTCGGCCTACACCTATGATCACGACGGTAATCCTCTCACAACACAAGTTACAGCCCCGCTCCTGTGCCAGGTAAGTCCACTACAGGCTCACCATAGCCCGTGCTACTGGCCCCGCTCCTGTGCCAAGTAAGTCCACTACAGGCTCACCATAGCCCGTGCTACTTGGAACTTTTGTTTCAAGTAGCTGAATCTTAAACAACAACATCCTCTCTCAAGTATTCTCTCCGCTAACGAATGTTCATGTCTCGCCCGGCAGAGCTCTGTATGGTAAGCGCTCTCTGAGCGAGAGTCCGTCACCGCCTCCCCTGTGTGTGTCGTCTGGACCCACCCACCTTCCCTCCCCGTCGCCGCAGACCGCAACGCTTACCTCATCCGCCGTCTCGTCGTCGTCTTCGTCGTCGTCCTCGCCTTCGTCTCCACCGCCTGCTGTCACTCGGCCTCCAGGCCGAGCCCCTCCTTCGTCGGCTGATTACTCCGACGCCCTCAGACGAAGGAAGGCCCATCGGTGTGACTTCGAAGGTTGTGAAAAGGTCTACACCAAGAGCTCTCACCTCAAGGCCCACAAACGCACACATACAGGTGCGGTTAAAGTCCTTCAGTACATTTTCTTTAAATCCCCCTCAAAAAAAAAAAAATCAGTCATTTTGAATATGGGTACATCGACGCGAGTTCGATCCCATTGTACAGCCCCCGGATATAAATATATTATCATAGCTACATGGCTCTATTGTGGTTTTAATTTGCATAAATGGGGTGTTTTATATTTTGCAGGTGAAAAGCCGTATCACTGTACGTGGGATGGTTGTAAGTGGCGATTCGCGAGGTCAGACGAGTTGACCCGCCACTACCGTAAACACACAGGCCAGAAACCCTTCAAGTGCCAGCTGTGTCAGAGGTCATTCTCCAGGTCAGACCACCTCTCCCTCCACATGAAGAGGCACTGAAGGGAGCAGGACAAATGCTCTGACTCCTCAGATTGAGATCCAAGAGTCTGTGCTTCATCTGACAAGAGACGTTGTGATGCTGATGTCTTGCCTCCACTCTCTCATCTCTCCTCAGTCTCGTGAGGAACTTGAGTGGGCGGTTACAAGTGCCAGGTGTGGTTTTATAAGTGCCAGGTGTGGTTCTACAAGTGCCAGGTGTGGTTTTACAAGTGCCAGGTTTGGTTTTACAAGTGCCAGGTGTGGTTTTACAAGTGACAGGTGTGGTTTAACAAGTGCCAGGTGTGGTTTTACAAGTGTCAGGTGTGGTTTTACAAGTGCCAGGTGTGGTTTTACAAGTGTCAGGTGTGGTTTGACAAGTGCCAGGTTTGGTTTTACAAGTGCCAGGTGTGGTTTTACAAGTGCCAGGTGTGGTTTGACAAGTGTCAGGTGTGGTTTGACAAGTGTCAGTTGTGGTGCAACTGGGGGCCTTGCAAATAGAGTATGGACGCGGATATAAGTTCGCAACAACGCAGTCATACGGTCAACAAAACAACATGTACTCTGTATTTATTTGGTGAAAAGCCTCAGGTGCTATCGTGGACTATTTCTTCCACTGTAGTCCAGTTGAGACATAATTTTTTACAAGCTGTGATAGGTCTGTGCCTGTTAGTGGAAATTCTATACAGTGTTAGCAACCGCCTGTATTCCTTCGATTGATCATAACTTCCAAATGCGTCATCTCTAGCAAAATTTTCGTCCTTAAACGATCTCAAAAACTATTGAAATTTAGTTTTTTAGTAGTTTTTTTTGTAACAGGAGATTTATATAGTAGTACAGCTAATATATTTATTCACAGTCCACAAGCCATAATTCCCCCCCCCCCTAGAGGTTTATCAAGCTTGGGTGTTTCTGAATCGTGAACGTTAGTCAGTATTATTGACCAGCCAAAAGTATTTTTCCTTATGAAAATAATGGCTTGGTAGAGATGAATGTCAAGGTACCACCGTGGTATCTAGCAGGTGTCGAGGTACTATCTACACCCCCCACCCCCCCACAACACGTCATCAAGGCAGGAGAGTTAAGGTACCACGCTACCCATCAGTGCTCAGGTACCTTAGCAAGTCAAAAATATCTCATCATATCAATTTATGACAGTCATACCCACAAATGGACTAATGAGATTAAAAAATAAAATAAAAAAAATACCAAACACTTAAATACTGAACAAGTTTACAATAAAAAAATGGATAATTTCATTTTCATTTTTGGGTTTTGCTGTCATATTCTTAGTTTTTCTCAGCATATCATATATAATTTATAATACCGATTAAAATGTATCTGAATCTAGTTAATGATTCGAAAGAGGAAAATAATATATATTTGTAATAATGGTGCTACTAATGGAACCTAAATAAATAATGTTTTAATAACATTGTGTTACAAGCCATCTCTCATCTCTCTCAAAAGGTTATATTTTTCTTATACTTATTTTATATATATATATATATATATATATATATATATATATATATATATATATATATATATATATATGTGTGTGTATTTATGTAGACAGGGTGTTTACAAATTATTTACTGAATTACAAGCCTTAATCAATTAATTATGGTGGTCTATCTAATTAACATGAGGATATTTTAAGTTGCGTTAATAATTACCTCAAACACCCTTAAGACCACTTTTAATTACAATGAATTTCATTAAGACTTATAATGCAGTGAACAATGTAGAGACGCCGTGTGTACCGTCGTCTCAAATGGCTGTCTGTGATTGGTGTTCTATCGTCCATAGATTAAGAGCTTCTGTTGTTATGATTTCGAAGTTTAAAGTTGTTTTTACGTGAAAAATATTTGTTGGTGCACCCACGCGCGCGCACACACGCACACACACACACAGACACAGACACACACACACACACACACAGACACACACACACAGACACAGACACAGACAGACACACACACACACACACACACACACACACACACACACACACACACACACACACACACACACACACACACACACACACACACACACACACACACACACGCGTAAGTCTGTGTCTAGATTGGTTGGGTTGCAAGAGGTGGTTGCAGTTATTAATGCAATATTGCGAAAAGGTTTAAAACTTACTCTGTCTTGTATCCAGTAATTTCCCTAGAGTCTTCTGGCTGTCTCGGGCTTCCAGGATTCAATAAGCACTCAATGTATCTACTTACGAAACCTATACATCTTTCTTCAATGATGGTAGCTTAGATTTATTTATTAAACAGTTCATGAGCTCCGAAGTGCCACGAGGTTATTTATAACAATAATAACCTTGGGTTGTGACGTTTCCAAACTCGAAAACTGATTAATTAATGTAAACAAAGCTGCCATAATTGAGAAAAGATGTACAGGTTTCGTAAGTGATGGCGTAAATACCTAATCATTCCTGGTCCGGATTAACGTCTATCATCCTCTCGTTAGTGTCACCAAGGTGAGAGTATATTTTAGTAGTATATCTACTTTTAAAAGTCTACCCCTACATCTCTACCTTGCTGTCGAAGTTATGTTCTCTTTCCAAGCAAACACGTTGTGGTTACGTTGCTGCAATGATATAACAACATTTTAATTAGGTTGGTACGATGTTGTAGTTAGGCTGGTACAACACTATAGTTACGTTAATGCAACGTTGCAGCAACGTTGTGGTTGGGTTTTGTGTTTACTATGTCGCTACAGATTGGCGTTGGTAAGACTTTGAACCAACGCGACGACGACGTTGATTTAGTGTTAATTTGGCGTTGCTCTTGGATATTGTGCCTACTGGGTAGTTCCTTAACGAAGCTTCCCGTGTCATCCAAACAACGTCGAGTCAATCTCTAGATGGCGACAAGGTATTTAGCTGCTCCTCCGGCGGCCAGTAATGATACCGAAGCACGATGTCTTTCCTGTAAACGTTCTTAACCATAGAGGTCTTGATAACTAGCAGGTCAGGGGGGTCCTCAGATACCACAGATAGGATAATTAACCTTTAGCGGATTAAAAGGGATGCTGATATAATTTGAGACACGTTGGGATAGGTAGCTAGACTCCAGCTTCCAACTTCACCATTAGACGGGGAGATAAAATGAAGGAGGAGATATAGCGAAGGAGGGGATACAGCGAAGGAGGAGATACAGCGAAGGAGGGGATACAGCGAAGGAGGAGATACAGCGAAGGAGGGGATACAGCGAAGGAGGGGATACAGCGAAGGAAATAATGAATGAGACACAACAAACGTGACAGAGATCTTAGAAGCCGTGATGCTTCTAAGTGAAAATTTATGTGATCTTCCTTCTTGAGGTTATCTTGAGATGATTTCGGGGCTTTAGTGTCCCCGCGGCCCGGTCCTCGACCAGGCCTCCACCCCCCAGGAAGCAACCCGTGACAGCTGACTAACACCCAGGTACCTATTTTACTGCTAGGTAACAGGGGCATAGGGTGAAAGAAACTCTGCCCATTGTTTCTCGCCGGCGCCTGGGATCGAACCCAGGACCACAGGATCACAAGACCAGTGTGCTGTCCGCTCGGCTCCCTTCTAGTCTCAGGTAAAGAGTGACAGAGAGGACGGGTCTGAGAATTAAGATTCTTGGACTATTGATCAAATCCTCGCGAGAGCCAAGGGGGTTCATCAAACATTTACGAAACCAGTACATCGTTCATTATAACCATTAGATCTTTGTTTACATTAACTTAACAGTTTACGAGCTACGAAATTTTACAACCTAAGGTTATTGTTGATATAAACAACCTCGTATAGTGCTTTGGAGCTCATAAACTGTTATAAATGGATGTAAACAAGGCCGCCATGATGGCGGAAAGATGGACAGGCTCCGTATACGTGGCTGAGCATCGAACACACGCCGGGACAAGCTGCGTGAAGGATGCACCTCAGAGTCATGGAGCACCTTTGGTGCACATGGAGGGTTACCCCTGTGGGCCATGGGGGTGCTATATGGTCTCTCCCTGGGCCATGGGGGTGCTCTCCCTGGGCCATGGAGTGCTATATGGTCTCTCCCTGGGCCATGGGGGTGCTATACATGGTCTCTCCCTGGGCCATGGGGGTGCTCTCCCTGGGCCATGGAGTGCTATATGGTCTCTCCCTGGGCCATGGGGGTGCTATACAAGGTCTCTCCCTGGGCCATGGGGTGCTATATGGTCTCTCCCTGGGCCATGGGGTGCTATATGGTCTCTCCCTGGGCCATGGGGGTGCTATACATGGTCTCTCCCTGGGCCATGGGGTGCTATATGGTCTCTCCCTGGGCCATTGTATGCTATATGGTCTCTTCCTGGGCCATGGGGCGCTATATGGTCTCTTCCTGGGCCATGGGGTGCTATATGGTCTCTCCCTGGGCCATGGTATGTTATATGGTCTCTTCCTGGGCCATGGAGTGCTATATGATCTCTCCCTGGGTCATGGGGGTGCTATATGGTCTCTCCCTGGGGGCCATGGGGTGCTATACATGGTCTCTCCCTGGGCCATGGGGGTGCTATATGGTCTCTCCCTGGGTCATGGGGGTGCTATGTGTTCTCTCCCTGGGCCATGGGGGTGCTATATGGTCTCTCCCTGGGGGCCATGGGGTGCTATACATGGTCTCTCCCTGGGCCATGGGGGTGCTATATGGTCTCTCTCTGGGCCATGGAGTGCTATATGGTCTCTCCCTGGGCCATGGGGGTGCTATATGGTCTCTCTCTGGGCCATGGAGTGCTATATGGTCTCTCCCTGGGCCATTGAGCGCTATATGGTCTCTCTCTGGGCCATGGAGTGCTATATGGTCTCTCCCTGGGCCATGGGGGTGCTATATGGTCTCTCCCTGGGGCCATGGAGTGCTATATGGTCTCTCCCTGGGCCATGGAGTGCTATATGGTCTCTCCTTGGGCCATGGAGTGCTATATGGTCTCTCCCTGGGCCATGGAGTGCTATATGGTCTCTCCCTGGGGCCATGGAGTGCTATATGGTCCCTCCCTGGGCCATGGGGGTGCTATACATGGTCTCTCCCTGGGCCATGGGGTGCTATATGGTCTCTCCCTGGGCCATGGGGTGCTATACATGGCCCCCTCCCTGGGCCATGGGGTGCTATACATGGTCTCTCCCTGAGCCATGGGGTGCTATACATGGCCCCCTCCCTGGGCCATGGGGTGCTATACACGGTCTCTCATTGGGCCATGGGGTGCTATACATGGTTTCTCCCTGGGCCATGGGGTGCTATACATGGCCTCCTTCCTGGGCCATGGGGTGCTATACATGGCCTCCTCCCTGGGCCATGGCGTGCTATTCATGGCCTCCTCCCTGGGCCATGGCGTGCTATTCATGGCCCCCTCCCTGGACCATGGCGTGCTATACATGGCCCCCCTCCCTGGGCCATGGCGTGCTATACATGGCCCCCCCTCCCTGGGCCATGGCGTGCTATACATGGCCCCCCTCCCTGGGCCATGGCGTGCTATACATGGCCCCCCTCCCTGGGTCATGGCGTGCTATTCATGCCCCCCTCCCTGGGCCATGGAGTGCTATACATGGCCCCCCCTCCCTGGGCCATGGCGTGCTATTCATGGCCCCCTCCCTGCGTGCGCCCGCCATGATAAAACAAAATTATTACCTACTCTTAAATCATGTTCTTGAAAGTGAACAAAAAACAGTACAAATAAGTTACAGCTTTCTTAAAAAAAATTATTAAATCTCATTCTTCACTAAACAATGTCAAAACTTTATTAAATTAATAGCTTGACAGAGCACAAAAGTGTTTTTTTTTTCTCATAGTGATTGTGGCTACTTTTACGTCCTTGCTGCGCCTGCAATTATTACGTGAGCGACGATTGTACTAGCGATTGTTGCATTAGGTGATTGTTCGTCTTGGGGGGCAGGTGCTGAATTATATAAGTCCAGGTTCAATATTTTTTTTGGGGGGGTTTTGATCCAGTTAATTGCAGAAAATAATTTTTTTTTAGTAGCGGGGGATAATATGGCAGATGAGTTAAGCACATTAAATGTGGAAGATGCATAATTACTAGTCGGTCGGTCGTACGTTGAATTTCCCTTGACGGTTATTCATGATAATTTGTGTATGTAAACGAAGATAAATATACTGACAAATAAATTGAATATTGACATCTATTGGAAATATAAACGAAAATGTTAGAGAATCGAGCACTGACTCTTTTAATAATATATAATAGTTAAAGACCATTTAACTTATTCACATTATGAAGCAATTACAGACGAATCTGTACCGCCTATTGAAATTATATGCTTCAATTTTCGACGTTTCTGTTATAACTCCAACAGCCTGTTGGAGTTATACGCAACAGTTACGAGAATCCAAGATTTAATCATAAATAACCCTTCAATATGCAATGAAGCAGACTGAAAAAAAAAAAAAAATCCGATGAACCTGAATAGCAGACAGCTTCGTGTATCCCTGTAAACCGCAGCAGTTGCAAACAGTCTAGTGATAGAAAAAAAATTCTGGAGCTGTGCAATGGCATCGAACTCTCGTACGCAGGTTCGATCCCAACTACAGGCTCCAAAAGAATTTCTCATAGATACATCACGGTTTCCTGATCCCCCAGTGCGCATGGTGACAGTTTGCGTCATTGAGTTGTCACTCCGTATAAAGATCCGACCTCCTAATCTATCAAAGAACGTAGGAACCTGACAGACTACCTAATCTATCAAGTCCGATTCATAGAAAACGTATATATATATATATATATATATATATATATATATATATATATATATATATATATATATATATATATATATATATATATATATATATATATATATATATATATATATATATATATATATATATATATATATATATATATAGCACATCGCAGTGATAACAATGCTTTGGTGACGTGTGGTGACATTTGGTGACTTTGGTGACGTCTGGTGACGTTTAGTGACGTCTGGTGATGTTTAGTGACGTTCCGTGACGTCTGGTGACGTTTAGTGACGACTGGTGACGTCTAGTAACGTCGATGATTACCAGATCTTTCAAGCTATTTCATTACCAACAACATATAACGTGATCCCACGACGCGTAGGTGTCTCCGTCCAGATCTTCAGCTGCTGGCGGCTGAAAAGGTGTTTACATCTCTGGTTGATGCTTTACACAGCGCCCCCGAGTGTGGACACTCCGTAAACAATCCGACCTTCTATGGCCTAACCAGAAACGTACGAACCCAACCAACCCCCCTTAACCTATCGAGCACGATGCGTCAGAACACGGCGATATTACCGCGTTTTAATATATTTTTTGGGGGGAGGGGTTTGTTTTTGTTTGTGACAAGTACGTCATATTTGGACCGGTTTATTGGTATAGATGATCGTAGAATAAGCGACGCATACTCAGTGCCAAAGCGTATTACTGGCGTACCTCTGCTTATCGTTCACTCATGTGAGAATACTGATACTTACGTTCAGTTGCCTCCCCCCCCCCTTCGAAACAATATGATAAAGCTTCACATTAACGGAAAGTATTCGTGCGATCTGTGGATGGTTGCGGAAGGCATGATTTTGGGGCCGTATGTCTAAAAATAGACGAATTAAAACTCCCATCAATTTACTCCAGTAATATATTTATAAATAATTTTTAAATACCTTTATACTTGATCTCGTTTAGTCATCTTCGGTAATATTTTATATCATCTTAAACCTTTGTAAATCATCTTAAATCTTCCTAAACCTTTGTAAATCATCTTAGAATCCCCTTAAACCATTTCAAATGATCTTATCCTCCAAAACAATCTTAAATCATTTTAAAAACCATCTTAACTCATCCTAAACCTTCTTAAATCATCTTAAATAACCTAAAATCCTCTCAAATGATCAAACATTCTTAGTTCATCTAAAAAAAATCTTAAATTATTCAAAAACCTTAACTCATCTTAAACCTCGTATTGCGTTACAAACGTGGTGTAAGAGATCAAGATTACTACCACCTTGGCCTATCAGGGCGATATTCCTTCTTTCCTCGTGTGCCGTGAGCTGCTGTGTGTGTGTGTGTTAATTAAGTTTACAAATGGGCTTCTTGTCCACGTGTTCGGGTGTGGGGTCGTTCGTTCCGCCGGTGTGGTCATAATTGTCACTGTCTAAATGTCAATGTCAATAATTGTCAATGTCAATAATTGTCAAATAATCTACTTATCGTCTCGTCAGCAGTTAAGTCTATCTGTCTATCGTCCTTACAGTGGTAAGGCATCGATCGCGAGGCACAATCAACTCATCTGTGTTAATAATTTACACTCCGCCATTCCCCTCAAAAAAAGCTAATTTTCAGTATTCAACTCATCTAAAAAACCTCAAAAAAGTAAGGCATGATGAAAAAGAGACTACAGTGTCGTCCATTAACTTAAGGATGGTGCCCTTTTAGATCGTAATTCATGTATGTGTGGCTGCAGTGTGATTACAAGTTATAATAATTTTTTTTCCTAAAAAAATATATAAAAATTTAATAAATCTATCGAGTAGAGGATTGTAGTATGGATGGTTCACAGATGTTCAAAACTGTCTGGGTAGTCCATGGTATGTATGATTCACAAGATGTTCAAAACTACTTGGATAGTCTATGGTAATTATGATTCACAGATGTTCAAAACTTTCTGGGTGCTTATGGTATGCATGATACACATATGTTCAGAACTGTCTGGTTAATCTACTTGCAGGTGATCAAGGATACCTGGGTATACTCTGGTATGTATACAGCTGCTGAACATTACCCGAGCCCTCTAGAATCTAAAGTGAAGCGCGACGATTCATCAACCACTTACGCAACCCGTGCATCTTTTATCAATCATGGCGGCTTTAGTTTACATTAATTAAACTGGTTCATGAACTCCAAAGCGTTACGAGGCTGCTTATAACAATAACAAACCCTCCTGTTTCCAAGCTCGTAAAATGTTGAACAAATGTAAACAAGGTCCCACGATTTAATAGAGATGTATAGGTTTCGTAAGGGGGTTGTGTAAATGCTTGATGGATGCTGGTAGTTCAAAAACTGATATATGCTGTAAATAAACGTCTTGTATACAACTGAGAGTGATAGATAATTATTCATCTCGAGGCTTTTTTCCCACCATTATATATTCATTCTACATTGTATACATTTTATATTCTTCAATGTATACATTTTGCAATCTACAATATATTCATTTTATTCTACAATGTATACATATTGCAATTTAAAATTATTACATTTTACATTCTACAATATATATACATATTGTAATCTATTATGTCTACCTTTTATATTCTACAATGTATACATATTGTAATCTATTATGTCTACCTATTATATTCTACAATGTATACATATTGCAATCTATTATGTTTACATTTCACATTCTACGGCATATACAAATTGCAACCAATGCATTGTAGGCGTTATTTGTGCTCTCAGCAGGATTATAGACATAATGCGAGGCCAGTACTCTCTATGCACTTACGTGATCACTTACAAAATTAATCTGTACCCCTTACAGGGAACTGACAATTCCCACAGAGGCTCTGTGGGCATAGTTAACGAGGCCCAGATGTTCTGTGGGGCATAGTTAACGAGGCCCAGATATTCTGTGGGGCATAGTTATCGAGGCCCAGATGTTCTGTGGGGCATAGTTAACGAGGCCCAGATGTTCTGTGGGGCATAGTTAACGAGGCCCAGATATTCTGTGGGATTAGTTAACGAGGCCCAGATATTCTGTGGGAATAGTTAACGAGGCCCAGATATTCTGTGGGAATAGTTAACGAGGCCCAGATATTCTGTGGGGCATAGCTAACGAGGCCCAGATGTTCTGTGGGGCATAGTTAACGAGGCCCAGATATTCTGTGGGGCATAGTTAACGAGGCCCAGATATACTGTGGGGCATAGCTAACGAGCCTGAGGTGTTCGTGGGCACAGTTAGCATAGATTTTACTCGAAATATAATTACCATAATTAACTGGTAAGGACGGACGCTGAGTGGAAATGTGATTCGTGTATTTTTTTGCATAGATAAGAGAATGAGACACAGTTGAGGGAATGGGGCACAGTTGAGAAAGCGTAGCAGAGATAAAAGAACATAGTATAGATAAGAGAAGGTAGCATAGATCAGGTAACGTAGCATACCATAGATAGGAGATCGTAGCATAGATTAAAGAACCCAGCATATATCAGAGATCCTAACATATATGTAAGAAATCATAGAAGAGAACATAGCATAGATAAAAAGAAAAAGTGCGCATCAGAGATAAGAAAAAAAAGCTCTTTGCGAAGACTTGAGGATTAGACGTTTGAATAAAAAAAAGTTCAAAAAGTCTAACCTCGAGATTTTCTTTGTTAATTTTTCAAGACATTTTGGTCTGGCATTTGTCTAACTGAAAACAATAGAATTACAGCATTTCTTAAGCGATGGAATACGGCCAAGGACAAACAATCCCAACTCATACAAGTCCTGGATGCTAATCAAGCCCAGGACCCTTATCAAGTCCGGGCGCTTATCAAGTCCTGAATCCTATCAGTTCCTGGACTCTTTTATCAAGTCGTGGAACCGTCGTGGTCACTTTTTTCTTCACATGAGTGGCGTAGGTTACTCGTGTTCAGCCTTGCTGTTGTGACTTGTTATCTTGCACCAAAAGATGAGTCTATCCATACCTTCTACGCCTTTGATTATCAGTGAGAGTGTGAGTGTGAGTGCGTTGTTTATGGCTTGACTGTGGTGGTGTGTGTCTTTTAAAGATGGTGATTATTAAGAATCTTCCAAGATTGTCCATTTTTGTCTTCCAGTAATTGTCAATTGCCCTCTAAGATGGCGTGTGTGTAGAGTATCTTTCAGGAGGGGTGATTGTAGAGTGCGTTCCATGATGGTAATTGTCAATTGTCTTCCAAGATGGCGAGTGTAAAGTGTCTTCCAAGATGCATTTAGTCTTTTTCTATATCATTATTTTTGTAAGATAATGCAGAATTCACATTCGATAGTATTATATAAAGTGTAAATCTATGTAAATACGATTTCAATTATAATATAAATAATATAATATAATATGGTTGTCCTGTTAAAATGTGTTTTTATTTCCCTTGATGCTGGCGACGTCTGATAAGCAGACCTTTGCAAGTCTGAACTTTCCAAGTGTGACGAGATTGACTTTATCAAGTTTGACTTTAACAAATTTGATAAGCTGACCTTAACAGGTCTGGTAAACTGACCTTAACACGTCAGATAAGCTGACCTTAACAAGTCTGGAAAGCTGACATTTACAAGTCTGCTAAGCCGATCTTAGAAAGACTGACGAGCCGACCTTAACAGAGTAGTGTGATCATACCGAAAGGCCACCCTCCCTGGTTCGACTACTGGATATATATCGATGTTTGTGGTGGTCTGAAGACTTAATAAAGGTTCCAATAATGTTCTCTTTGTAAACTGGCAACTGAACCTTGGTCCTAATTAGAGAGTATTCTCAAGTTATAACTGAATTATATCATAAATCCAGGGTTTCAACCTGAAATTGTCTGTGGTATTATAGAGTCTAATGATAAGCTGAAAGTCAAAAGATATTAATTATATATATATATATATATATATATATATATATATATATATATATATATATATATATATATATATATTGTGATGGAAAAAAGAAATATAGGTGTTCGGCAGTCCTCCCAATGACTGGTGTCAATGCCTATCACATTAAAAAAAAAAAAGATGACTGCGTAGCTGTTGTGTCCTGTGGCAAAGTAAGGCAAAACAAGCAAAACAAATAGTATGAACAATGAAACTTTAGTTAAATTGAAAACAAATTATGAATAAGACAATTCCTTGGCTATGTACAGTGCAAACTAACAAGATTTTAAAGTCAAAAAATAATATAAAATAAAATAGTGGTGACATTACTCTAAAATGGATAAAGACAAAAATTAAATTAACAGGTGCTGAGAATAAAGCGCTGGCTGAGAACATCCACTAATAGACAGAGCGTATATCAGATGGTTGTGTCAGCTTTGAGAGCACAGGATATTCTAACTCCACTGGCTGGTGCAGGCCCAGACATCGGCTAGGTAGATGGTGCTGAGGTGCAGTGGTGCAGACGTCGATTCACCAATCAGAAGCGGGCTGGCTGGAAATGGTAGTTTGGTGATCAGCGACGTTGGAGGGGGGTGGTGGAGAGCAAGTGTGATATACGTATATGCGCCTGGCAAAACGTATTTGACAAAATAAGTACTACACTTGCTTGTAGTATCTAGATGTTGTAGATGTACTGAAGTAACATGACGATAGGAAAGAGCAGGCCAAATCTCTCTTGAAGGAGATTATCGTAACAATATATATATATATATATATATATATATATATATATATATATATATATATATATATATATATATATATATATATATATATATATATATATATATATATATATACATATATATGTTGTACCTAGTAGCCAGAACGCAGTTTTTGGCCTACTATGCAAAGCCCGATTTGTCTAATAAGCCAAGTTTTCCAGAATTTCAATATTTTTTTTCTTATGAATGATAAAGCTATCAATTTCATTATGTATGAGTTAATTTTGAAAAATTTGAGTTACAACTAACAGAGAGAAAGAAGTTCCTGTAAAATAGGAACAAGGAAACAAACATAAGAATGTGCCTCAATGCCAACAGTGACTGCCCAGACAGGTACAAGAGGAGTGTTGTCAACGCTTATGTCGACCGTGCTCTCAGCCACAGCTCAGGATGGAAGCAAGTCGATGAAGAACTCTGTAGGGTAAGGCAGGTCCTAGTCAACAACGGCTTCTCCAATGGTTTCGTTGAAGACATCATAAGAAGGAAGGTGAAACGCCATGCAACCTCTGAAGAGACAACTAACACAACACCTATACCCCCTATTAGACTATTTTACAGGAACTTCTTTTCCACAGCTCATAAAACGGAGGAAAGGGTCCTGAAAGATATTGTTAATAGAAACGTTATCCCTACAGACAAAAATCAGAGGATACAACTGACGATTTACTATAAAACCAGAAAAACGGCCAGCCTACTCATGAGAAACTCTCCAGACACAAAACAGAACGCTTTAAAAGAGACTAACGTCGTCTATGCCTTCAAATGCCCTCTTGGGGACTGTAAGCTCCAAAAAACCCAGTATATAGGCAAGACAACAACATCTCTTTCCAGGCGATTAATGATGCATAAGCAACAGGGCTCCATTAAGGAACATATAATCTCTTCCCACAACCAGACTATCACCAGAGAAGTCTTAACAAAAAACACGGAAATCATCGATAGATACAGCGATAGCAGGCGGCTTGATATCTGCGAGGCACTACACATTAAGAAGTCGACACCAGCAATCAACAGCCAATTAATGCACAACTATACTCTACTCATTTCAAGACTCCGCACCAATATAGAAGCATCAAGAAATATGGACCAATAGGCCCTTTGCAGTTACTTCCATTCTTCCCTTTAACTTACAAAATATTATACCTATTGTTTCGTGTTCTGTCTTGTGTTGAAAGTTTGTTTTAACCTCATCCAAAACTGTTGTAACATATCACCTCACCAAAATGCAGGTATAAAATCGAAGCTGTTTTAAAACTCTGTTCAGTTGTAGTTGTGTGTGTGTAAACTAAAGTCTTTGAAAATGTAATAAGTTTTACGAAACGCGTTCAAGTGTCGCGTCAGACTAGAAATAAAAATGAATTTTGGAGAATTGATTTTTCAGTTACCATCAACAGTGAAAAGAAATATAAGAAACATAGAGAAAATTCGTGTTAGAATTATTAATCTTACTTTTTCGGTCATATTTAATAATATATGTCTACAGGAAAGACTGCTACCAATATATATATATATATATATATATATATATATATATATATATATATATATATATATATATATATATATATATATATATATATATATATATATATATATATTCCGGGTATATAAATATACCCGGAACCCCTAACACCCCCAACACATCCCTGAAAACCCACCTACCTCTCTACACCACCCCACCCCCTTCTCCCCGACAAGAGATCTTCAAGAATATAAACAGCCTCCCATCGATAACTTTCCGCCAACAACACACACACAGCTTCTGCAACGATGCAGACCTAGCGCCCAGCCATCCAGCGTGCATACATATAGCGTGATTATGGGATGATTAATACGACCCAATAAGGAAAGGTCTTTCTACACTTCAATATCATCCCGACAGTACGTGATTCTCCTCCGTAATAACACTAATTATATATATATGCTCAAGTTTTTATTTCCTTGAAGATTTATGGTTGAAGTAAATCCACGACACTAATTTGGAAAAATAATAATTTAGTGTGTATGTATGTATGTGTATATACATATATATATATATATATATATATATATATATATATATATATATATATATATATATATATATATATATATATATATTTATATATATATATATATAAAATAAAATTCAATAGGGAAGGGAGTACCACCTCTGGCTGGAAGAAGGGGGACCCATAGCCTCGGAGGAAACCACACATAACGCATTGGAGGGAATGTAGGTCCCCTCCAATACAGTTTCTGTGTGCTTTTCTCCTACCACCCCCTTCCCTTTTTTTTTTTTCCTTTATTGTGTATTTAAAGGTTACAAAACATACAAGACAAATGCCTAAAGGTTATGGATCTCTTGAAGCTCCTCCGCTTCTGGACAGGAACCGAGGACGCAGCAAGCATTTTCCCTCTGGATCGCCACACTGAGACGCTGAAATAAAAAACTGGAAGCCCTTGGGTCTCTGGTGACGTCAATGAGCTTGGACCCCAATTCCTTGAGAAATCCCAAGGCACTCTTGCCCCAGGGGCCATGCGTCTCAGACGCTATGGGAACAAAGAGGTATTGACCTTCCAGTCGCCTGTACTTGAGTGATTTTGCTGTTTCCCTGTGGATGGCCGCCCCACCTGCTTGATCAGCTCCGAAGTGTACATAGGTGTCAGCCAGGGTGGATACACATGTGTAGTCCCACACCAACTGTCTACCCTCCTTCCATGAGTATATGGTGATGCCATCAGGGCGAAGTGCTGGGAAATCCGGGTTTTGGACCCCTAGGATGCGAGGTTCTCTCTCCGCTGGGCACCCAGCTGAGACGAGGCTTCTCTTGATGATGTCATTGACCTCGTTGTGTCTTGCATGCCAGCCCTTTGTGCTTCCGCAATGCAACCCATGCAGTCCGTATTGGTCTGCTTCCACCCTGTTGCAAATACACTTGTATTCAGTGTGAATTGGGGCACCAAAGCGGAGGGCCACTGCTACACGAAGGGATTCTGGATCTAGGCGCGTGCCCATTGCAGACATGGGTACTGCCAGGAGGAAGTCTCCTGCATGGGGGGCACGCACTGCTCTGAGGCGGGCTTTCTCCTTGTCTGATGTTGCGACGCTTAGCATGGCATCAGCTACTTTTTCCACTAGAGGGTGGTCCCAGCCGGACTGATTGTGTTGTTTTGTTGGCTCTATAATGGTTGCTGGGGCTGCAAGAACATTCCACTGATTTGAACATTCAGTGAAAGCAGGATCGTGTATTCCTGCTGAATCTCTCAGGGTTGCAGGTAAAATATCTCTGACGAGGTCGTGTGATGCATGAGAGGAGGAAAGGAAGGCTGGTAGAGCAATTTGGGAGGCTGTGCGGACACCAAGGCCGCCGAGTCTTACAGGAAGGGTTGCTTGCTCCCACTGAGAGTCGTCCAATGGCAGGTTCAGGACTTTCACCAGCATGGACCTCAGAAGGGTGTCATACACATTTAACTTAGGGCTGCTGTAGGATGGAGAACATCTCAGAAAGTAGGTCAACTTAGGGAGAGACAGGCATCTTGTAAGGAGAAAGAGAGCATCATGGGCATCAATCTTGTCAATCCTGTCCTGCATTCTCTTTAGGTCAGTGATTTTTGCAGCCAGGACCTCCTCGATTGCTCGTGGGCCAATGGGGGCTCCCAGGAGAGTGCAGTCCGGTGGTTCGACAACGAGAATGTCTGGAAGAGCATTTTGTATTTGCCCAGTGATGTCTGGGTTGCGGGAGATTATTTCACATTTGGATGCATTGAGAATGAGGCCTAAGGCTGCTCCCTGCTCCTGGATTTTCCTTATATCCCCCAAAATGGTTTCCGGAGTTCCAGCTAGAGTGCCATCATCCAGGTACCAGATGTTTAGCTCGCTTGTCAGACTATCAGTGACCTCTTTGATAGCTAGGCAGAAAAGGAGGGGGGCTAAGGGGTCACCTTGTTGGACACCTTCACAGGAGTTTATTTCATGCTCCCCAAAAAGAAGCTTAGAGTCCCCACTGTAGCACGATCGGATGAATGGGTAAAGGGGACGGAAATGGTTGTGTACAGCCCTGAGGACAGCGTCTCGTCTGACTTGATTGAAGGCATTTTTGAAGTCAAGCTTTACTAGTGCCTTCTGGTCCGGGAGATCAACAATGTAAGCCCGCGCTGCATGTGCTGCAGCTTCACAACCTAGGGGAATCCCAAACCCGAGCTGATGAGGTTTCAGCAAGGTGGCTGCTTCCTGGCTATATATATATATATATATATATATATATATATATATATATATATATATATATATATATATATATATATATATATATATATATATATATATATATATATATATATATATATATATATATATATATATATATATATATATATATATAATATATATATCCAGAAAATCCAAAGAGAAATGAAAGGAAGTGAACGTTTCTACCTGATTAAAGCCATTTTCAACACCAGACTGACTAGAGGAAAGAGAGGGAGGGTACAGGCCAACACCTGGAACCTGACCAACCCATCTCTAGGGAAAGAATTAACCAGAAACAAGTATAGCTTAGCTTAGAATAGTCAAAAAGGATTAAGCGGTCAGAGAATAAGGATGAAAGATTAAAGAAAAACCTCATGAACACACAATATATGAATATCAAATTGTAATGAGACATTGTAAGCCTCTCTATCAGAGTTTTTTCTTAAACTGTTGTGCAATATTATAACTTAAAAATGGATCAAGTTTGTACATACCAGTACTAACATTAAGAAGATTTTATATATATATATATATATATATATATATATATATATATATATATATATATATATATATATATATATATATATATATATATATATATATATATATATATATATATATATAGGGGTTATAATAAGACCACCAGTCGTGCCGTTGGTGGTTTTACTATTATATACAAGGCCAACATCTCAGAGTTCCGCAACTGTCCCAACTCCGTGGACTACGAGTAGTCTCCCCAACCTTCAATAGTCTCATGCAGGAAGTGACTTTTTCAATAACATTTCTCAATCAGCGATCATTCATTCCTTGACTGACTCGCATTTGGAATTTGTTCGCTCAACAGGTTGATACATGGGAGATCAGGTCAACTGATCACATAAAGGCTCTGGCACACAGTTGGCAATAGGCTCATTTTTCTCCTTATCCGATTGTTACCTAATGTTGTTAATGAATAAAGTTTATTCCTATTGAGACATAAAATAGGCTCATGAAATAAATGGGTCTCTAGGAGTAGGCTTTAGATGAGGCAGGATAACAGGTCTTGCTTGCAGTTTCACTAGGTACGTCATTTGACAGCCTTTATGAACACTAGTCTTAGAGAGAGAGAGAGAGAGAGAGAGAGAGAGAGAGAGAGAGAGAGACCAACAGATAGCAATTTCAACTATTCATTCGCAATGAATCAATAATGAAAGTTCAATCATGCAATCAAGTCCTCAATTTGGCCTGGCATCAAGAGAGTATTATGGCATGAAGAGGGCGTTTAGTGACCAGCATTATCATGGAAATTCTCCCTTCCCTCCCACGAACTCGGTCCTATCTTGTGAAGGAAGATACGTATCAGACTGACCATCACCCTTCCACACAAACCTGTAGCCAATTGCAGTCAAACTCCAGAAAGTGTTCGATACTTGGCCTATTCACAAGCGAATCCCACTGGACTGACTTTCTGCGTGACCTTTGACCCTGTTTGATGGTGAAATGGGCTGAAATTATCCATAAAATAGGAAGGGCTGGTTCATCGTGCACGACCGTATTGCAGAATTGCAACTTTTTTTGTGTGTGGGGGAGAGGGGGAAACTGGTTATGGTTTTCGACCCATGCTGAATGAAACATCAGATATGAGGTGCAGAGTGCTCCAATGCTCCACTGATCATCACTATAGTAACAACATCTCCCACAACCGTCACAAGAACATAAGAATAAAGGTAACTGCAGAAGTGTGGGAACCGACCTGTGAGATTTATATTTATTTAATTTATATGAATTTATATTTACGTTAATTTGTATACTTCGATAGCAATTTGTATAATGTTAAGTGGACTGTATTTCTGCAATAATCTCAATCTCACAAATCGATCCTCTACACATTAGGGGGGTTTATATTTATATATATGCAGCCAATCAAACTACAGTAATAGCTACATACATTGATGAGGTTCCTTATCTTATAGTACAGCAGGTTAGTCCACCAGGTATAACTAGGGTGTAGACACCAAATTATCCTCTTTGAGTTAGCTTCCATCACCCAGTAACTGGTGCACATAATCTTGCATCCTCGTCTTGACCTGTCAAAAGTGCGCTAGCTGTGAAGCCAGAATCCTATATATGACAAGCTATATCAGAGAAAACACTATACAGTACATGGAACATTAAAGGCCTGGCTTAATTACCTTTAGTATGAGGCGATTTCGCGATCTAACCGGGTCACCCTATATCCTGACATTAATGGCCATAAATGAATGATAAACGGGTTTCGGATAGAACACTTAACTTGATTTGTTGACAGCGTGTTGACAGATGGTACACCTTTGGGTTCCATAACACTACGTCCAAGTAAATTTAACAGGAGCCGAATTTGCTCCCGTGTGAGCCTCTGGTCTCATAACAACAATAATGGCTGCCCTCCTTCCTCCACTCTGACGCCTGGCTTACATTGTCCAGATTTCAGAACGTGATAGAAGGGTCACATTTACTCTACTTTAATATTGATAATTAAGTTAATTTATATAAGATGTTTTTATGATGGTAAAGTCCAAAGACTAATGTATTTAAGAATAATTCCCACCAGAATAGCTGGTGAATTATAATAGTATGTGGTGATGATATCCCGTTTTCTATAGACGGTAATTCCACTACAAGTTACGTTTTCTATGGGTAACTTGCTTATACAACAGCAATTATCTGTATGATTATTAAATGGGGTCGGATTTTCCGACATAATTCCCCAGGGGCTGCTCACGGGTCGAAGTCCTAATTAGAACAGACGAACACCGATACTCCTCCTTCGAATTATTACATTAATTTGATGTTAGTAGTTAGTAATCACACATTTGTGTGTCTGTTCGTACAGGACGGATGTCCCGTACTAGAGTTGCAGGGGTTAGAAGTCTAATGCGATTTCATTTCCCTGTCAACTCTTGAAAGGCTAATATTCAAGCCTTATTACATATTATTTAACCCAGAAGACTGGATGTGATCAAGTACTACAGTCAAGTATGATTCAGGGACTGCAGTGAGATCAGTGACATTAGATATAACTTGAAGTTTCTTCAGGTAACTGGTCACTGATATATAAACACTGAGGCCCATGGAATACATCTTGATTAAATAATAAATGTATCAAATCAGTCATCAGATTTATTGGGGTTTAATTTCGTTAATTGATTCAGAAGACTGAATAGCTCATCATTAAAGTAAAGTATGGTTCTGAGACTGCAGTGGGTTCAGTGACATTGGTCGCAGTGACTTGTAGCTGTTTTAGGCTACTGTTCACTGATTTGCCACTGAGGCCTCATGAACTCATCTTCAGCTTCAAATGATGATACTAACATCAACTTCTGTTGGTATAGTCAGCTGTAATCTCCTTAGTATAATGCTACTGGAGAAATATAATCAGCTGACAAATTTAGTTTCTATTGGTATTGTTTATCTGCAGGCATAGGTCTCCTCAGGCTTGATACTGGGCCTGAGAGTAATTTACCTCCTGCAGAGTTTAACATGGTTATACCCTGATATTTAGTAGGGCTACCGATGAATCGATGACAATAGTCTGTCCCTACAAGGAGACCGAAGTCGGTGAGGTGATCAGACTTAATATTATCTGCCAATTTTATTCCTCTATTTCTCAGGAATTTGGCTGTTGCTCTCAGACCTTGAACTTGTAGGTCTACTGGTAATTTGTCCACCACAATGGCTTGTACTCGACAGACGTACCTGCCTAAACGTACTGATGGTTGTACCACCTGGTAGACTTGAGGTCCTGCATCTGTTACAAACCCTGAGATGTTGAATGACATCTGGGCTACAGGCCTTAATTGTAGTTCATCTGCCAGCTTTTTAGTGATATATGTTCTCTGGGATCCTTGGTCAAACAACCCACGGGTATGGACCTTGGCCCTCTTATTCAGGATGGTAATTTGGGCAGTAGGCAAAGTCGTATTACCTTTAGACTTTGCCGATTGGACACTGTTTGTTTGTTGCACCTTGCAGTACTGTACTGAGGTGGGAATGCTATCTTCCACCTTGGGGTTTGGAGACGTTAATTTCGTATATTTGCACAGTGCTGCATGGTGCCTACCTCTTCTACACCTGTTACAGGTGTTGAATTGGGTATCACAATAGTCTATGTTGTGTGACTTGAGACACCTCGAACATCTCCCTAATTCCTGGAGTCGCTCAATACGAGTGTCTCTGGTTGGATAATTAGCACAACGGTATGTTGAATGTTTCTTTTTGCAGAACATACATGTCCCCCAGCCTACTGCACGTTTGGAAGTTACCGGTTTGGGTGAACTAGTAACAGTAGGCTTGGAGGATGCTGCTGCATTGTCAGATTTTCTGCAACTTGATGTTTGAGTAATTGGTTGATGTTTATTTGGGGTGGTTGTTTTACCCTTTAATTGACTATTATTTTCTATTTCTGAAGGCTTGCAAGAGGCTTTAACTTCCTCATTTGCTCGTCGTTTGCTTATGATGGAATGTAAACCTTCAGTGATGTCCTGTACTGTCAGGATGGTGTTATGTTGATGTGCATATAATTCATCTAGTATATCGCTGGACAATTTTCGTTGAAGGACTACTTTGGTCATCCATTCACTAGTAGTTATATCAACCTTAAGTCTGAATGTTCTTAGTAGTGACTCAAACTCCATGCTGAAGGATTGTAATGAGTCAGCAGTCTGATCAGGTTGAGGTAAATCCAGCAATTGTAGTACTAGATGTATGACAGTTTTCTCATTGCCAGCATTATTCCTAGGAGGCTGGACTGGGAAATTAGTGCTGTCGCTATTTTCATTTACATTTTCTACTACTGGTTCAGCTTCACCTCTAGTTTGGAGGCATGTTAACTTAGTAGCTTCAGGTATTGGGTTTTCAGAAACCACAGAGACTGTGGATAAATTGTCTGAAAACTGCTTAATTTCTGGTGGTATATTATTGGGTGAAGCTGTAGTGGGTGAAGCTTTACTGGGTGAAGCTTTATCCTTGTTGATTAAAGGATCTAATCTGGCTTTACATTTATTCTCAAAAAGATCCAGATCATCCATAACATTATCTACTTTATTTGATGTACTTGCTATTTGTTCTGATTCAATTATCCTGTGTAAATGTTCCAACCTGCCTTGAGTTTCTTCTTCATATTGTGCTAGGTCAGACAGGAATGGTTCCACATCTTCAACTACTACATCATCGTGGACTTGATTTTGGTAAGATTTCCTATTTGCTTTCAATATATGCAATTGGGTTTGAATCTGTAACAGTGGTATTTTCAACCGATGATAATTAATTACAGGCTCATATAACAACTGTTCATATTGGTTGAGATCTCTTGTTAGTTGGCGTTTGCTTGATATTAAAGCACGCTTTGCTTTCTGTGGATTAGTCATGGTGACTTGTTAATTGAGCACCACTGGCTCATAAATTGTGAGCAAGTACTAATGGTAGCCTAGGGTAAATTCTGCACTCACTAGGCAATAATCCTACCTCTACTAGAGGTTAGCACTTAAAATTAATACACATTATATATATATACAATCATCCACACTAATGATTTGAGTGATAAACCAGTGTCACTGGAAGTACCTTTAGGTTAGCTCTTCTATATCACCCCAGGATGGTAGAGACACTAATTAATCACTCAAAGGTGTAATGATCATAAGTAAATTATTATATATACACAACTCAACTCGAGTTGATAAAAATTACACCCAAAATAGGGTCTGGACCATTCATTAATGGTGTTAGGTTAATCAATATAGTACAACTGACTATGGTAATAATGGGACTAGGATGAGCAATAATAGTTCAACTAGTCATATCCTACCCTGTTGTGGGTTGGCAATTAGTAAATATTATATTGAGAACACTAGTGCAGTATATATTAAATAATTCTCTAATTGGAGAAATAATATACACAATTATTGATAATAGCCTCTTAATTAGCCTCTATGAAACTTCTAATATTATCTAGAAGTATTAAATATTATTAGTGACCTCGCGAAATAAAGTCCACAAAATTCGTAGATAATCTCTCGCGAAATGTAACACCACGAAATCCGTGAACAATCTCGCGAAGACACAGTCACTAATTTGGCTGGATTCTATATTAGCGCTGTCATTTCACGAAATAACACGCCACCAAATATCTGTGGGTGTGCATGAAACCGCTGACGAAGCTGAACTGGGCTGAGGGAGGCTCCTGAGCTCCCTCGAGGCTACGCTGCCGTCTTGACTGCTGGCTTTGTTTAAATAACACTGCACTAGTATATTTAATGAATCCACTGGTTTGGTTAACTGGTTCATCCGGTACTAAGATGACCAAATGTGGGTTCAAAGGATCAAATAATCCGTCATCCGGTTCGAAGATGACCAAATAATGTGGGAACCGACCTGTGAGATTTATATTTATTTAATTTATATGAATATATATTTACGTTAATTTGTATACTTCGATAGCAATTTGTATAATGTTAAGTGGACTGTATTTCTGCAATAATCTCAATCTCACAAATCGATCCTCTACACATTAGGGGGGTTTATATTTATATATATGCAGCCAATCAAACTACAGTAATAGCTACATACATTGATGAGGTTCCTTATCTTATAGTACAGCAGGTTAGTCCACCAGGTATAACTAGGGTGTAGACACCAAATTATCCTCTTTGAGTTAGCTTCCATCACCCAGTAACTGGTGCACATAATCTTGCATCCTCGTCTTGACCTGTCAAAAGTGCGCTAGCTGTGAAGCCAGAATCCTATATATGACAAGCTATATCAGAGAAAACACTATACAGTACATGGAACATTAAAGGCCTGGCTTAATTACCTTTAGTATGAGGCGATTTCGCGATCTAACCGGGTCACCCTATATCCTGACATTAATGGCCATAAATGAATGATAAACGGGTTTCGGATAGAACACTTAACTTGATTTGTTGACAGCGTGTTGACAGATGGTACACCTTTGGGTTCCATAACACTACGTCCAAGTAAATTTAACAGGAGCCGAATTTGCTCCCGTGTGAGCCTCTGGTCTCATAACAACAATAATGGCTGCCCTCCTTCCTCCACTCTGACGCCTGGCTTACATTGTCCAGATTTCAGAACGTGATAGAAGGGTCACATTTACTCTACTTTAATATTGATAATTAAGTTAATTTATATAAGATGTTTTTATGATGGTAAAGTCCAAAGACTAATGTATTTAAGAATAATTCCCACCAGAATAGCTGGTGAATTATAATAGTATGTGGTGATGATATCCCGTTTTCTATAGACGGTAATTCCACTACAAGTTACGTTTTCTATGGGTAACTTGCTTATACAACAGCAATTATCTGTATGATTATTAAATGGGGTCGGATTTTCCGACAAGAAGGCCTATTGGCCCATACGAGGCAGCTCCTATCCATAACCACCCAATCCCACTCATAAACATGTCCAACCCACGCTTGAAATAATCGAGGGACCCCACCTCCACCACGTTACGCGGTCATTGGTTCCACAAATCAACAACCCTGTTACCGAAAAAGTATTTACCCAAGTCTTTCCTAAATCTGAACTTATCCAAGTTCAGATTTACCAAGTTTATCATGTACCCGACAAGTACACAGCTCATCCCCTTTAAACGAGAGGACTTGCAGCAACGATTTGCTCAAACTTACCAATGTGAACTGTTTAAGTCCAAAAGAACAAAAATAGGTTCACGTTCTACTTAATTTAATTAGTCCAAGTGGCTAATTGCTAGAGCGTTGGAGATGTAAGGAACCTAACCCAACCTGTCCATGGAATGACAGGCCTAATATACTTACAGTATATATATGTTAGACACTAGGCCTAAGAATGTTTAAGTTCTGTTTTTTAGTTATTTTCGGGAGGGGGCGGGGGGGGGGGGGGGAGGGATTTAATAAATGAATAGTACAAAACGCGAACTTTTTTGCGGTCTAAGAGTACATATTGCATCGTACGGCCATGTACTTCCTGTAATTACTGTTATTGTAGGAGGTTGGGTGGAGGTGACATTAAACAGATAATTCACATACTTGTGATCATATAAAACAATATACGTGTTTGAACAGTTTTGAAAGTGTATAATGAATCGCTTAGCTTTGTAACTATTTTCTGAACACTGGAACAGTTGATGATATGCTTGACCAGGACCCAAGAGTGACTATGTAACGAAACAGTCTGCGTGATACATGGAATGTACTTACGACTTGAGTTTGTAAAATCATCTTTATTGAATCTTTGTGTTTGAGTGTTCATTAACCCATAACAGCTCTCTAACCCTGTCTGTGTACAACAGACAAAAAGGAATATATATATATATATATATATATATATATATATATATATATATATATATATATATATATATACATATATATACATATATATATATATATATATATATATATATATATATATATATATATATATATATATATATATATATGTATATATATATATACATATATGTATATATATATATACATATATATATAACATGTCACTTCACCCAAATATAGGTATAAAAACTCGAAAGATGTTTAAGCTCTATTCAGTTAAACTTGTGTGTTTGTGTAAACTAAAGTCTTTGAAAATGTAATAAGTTTTATGAAACGCGCTCAAGTGTCGCGTCAGACTAGAAATAAAAATAAATTTTGGAGAATTGATCTTTGAATTACCATCAACAGTGAAAAGAAACGTAAGAAAGATCGAGAAAATTCGTGTTAGAATTATTAATCTTAATTTTTCAGTCATATTTAATAATATATGTCTACAGGAAAGACTGCTACCAAAATATATATATATATATATATATATATATATATATATATATATATATATATATATATATATATATATATATATATATATATATATATTTATTATGACGATAATCTCTTTCTAGAGAGATTGAGCCTGCTCTTCCCTACTTCAAGTTACGTCCCAAAATACAAGTATAGATGCTACATTCAAGATACGTCACCAGTAGCACAAAAAGTTTTGACCAGGAGGCAAAACGTACCCAATTCCCCCCACTCCACACGCCGGCTAGTCATCAAACCAGCTAACTACCCTTCACCAGCCTGCCTGCTCTTGACTGGCGACTCGCCAGCCTCGCACCTGCACACTGCACCTCAGCGCCCTGTACCCGAGTCGACGTCTGAGCCTGACCAGCTATCAACTTCAGAATATTCCTTGTGCTCTTAGCGTTGACATCTCTCTCTGGCATACTAGCTCATTAGCTCGTATACGAAGGGAGGTTTCAGCCATAGCCGATATTCTCAGCACCATTTTTACATTTTCTCTTTTGTATTATTGTGTCTCACATTGTCTTTGCAGTTCTTTATATTTCATTGAATTTTTAATTCCCTGAGATTTGTCTTTATTTTCATTTATGTTTAAAGTAAATATATTAAAGTTTCATTGTTCATACTTTGTGTTTTACGTGTTGCTCCCTCTAACTTACCACAGACAACAGGCAAGCAGTCTATATTTTTGTTTTAAGTGTGACCAGGCTTTGACACCTGCCATTGGAGGACTGCCGAACATCAACACTCCAACACTTTCCCGTCACACTATATATATATATATATATATATATATATATATATATATATATATATATATATATATATATATATATATATATATATAACTATATATATATATATATATATACATATATATATATATATATATATATATATATATATATATATATATATATATATATATATATATATATATATATATATGTATATATACTTACGACTTGATGTGTATATCAATTATTGAAGTGAAATATAGACGTGATACGAGTGACATATAGAAGTGATCACAATTATATAAAGCAGTGAGAGCAGTGACATATTACAGTGATTATTGTGACATATAGTAGTGATATATAACAGTGATAGAAGTGGTATATCTCAGTATAATGAGTTGCGATGATATCAGTGATGATATGTCGTTGGTATGGTCACAGATAAGCATATCGCTTGTATGGTTCCACCCCTCATATATCACTTGCACGCTCCCAGCTGCGTGTATATCACTCGTATGGTCCCAGCTATACGTATATGACTCGTATAGGCTCACCTACCAATAGGGGGCTCGTACAGTTAAGCATTTTGCACCATCTTTATATGTGATTTTCGAGAGTGATTTTCTATTATTTTAAAAGTGACTATTTTTGCTTCGATTCGCCTTCGTCTGCCTCGTATTATATATTTTGATGGTCAACATTCTCCAGGTACTGGAGAGAGAGCATCACAGAAGGTAAATACAGCTACGGTCTGTTGGTCTTAATCCATCACTGTGTCCACCTGTTTAACCCTTGACTCGCCCCATAAACCCCCCCCCCCTAACACCTCCCTTGGGTTCTTCTCGCGATTCTTCATTGATCTTCTCTCTGTCTCTCTATATCTCTCCCTCTGTCTTTGTCTCTCTCTGTCACTGTCTCTGTCTATTAATGTTATTTTTATTTTTCACTTGTGGGTACAGGACTAGACGACTTCTGACTCCTGTTAGCAGGCTGGAACACGACCCGTTAGTTGACTTATTTTCAGGTCTCTCATTGCTGCTGGGTGAGCAAGGGCGTCCAGTTATGGTTTGGTGCCCAGTCAATCCTCCCCGTGTTTGGCACAGGGCGAGTGTGTGGGTGTTTGTATTTATTATTTGTGCCTGCAGGATCGATCGGTTAGTTCTTGGACCCCGCCTTTCTTGTCGTCGGTTGTCTAATGTGCTACACACACACACACACACACACACACACACACACACACACACACACACACACACACACAAGTGTGCTTATGTGTGTGAGGCGATACGATTATCTAGACAAACTGAAGGAATGATCCAACAAATGGCTACTAAAGTTCAACCCAAGTAAATTTAAGGTAATGAAACTAGGCGGAGGAAATAGGAGGCCAGACACAGGATTCCGAATGGGAGATGAAGTCCTTCGTGAAACTTACAAAAAGAAAGATCTAGGAGTGGATATCACGCCAAATCTGTCTCCTGGAGCCCACTTCAAAAGAATATAATTAGCGGTGTATGCAAGGCTGGCTAACATCAGAGCTGTCTTCAAAAACATGTGAAAGGAATCTTTCAGAACCTTACATACCAGATATGTAAGACCAATCCTGGAGTATGTGGCCCCAGCATGGAATTCGTACCTTGTCAAGCACAAGACGAAGCTGGAGAAGGTTCAGAGGTATGCCACTGAACTAGTCCCAGAACTGAGAGGTATGTGTTGCGAGGAAAGACTGCGTGAATTGCATCTCACGTCACTGGAAGACAAAAAAGTTCAGAGTCATGATCACCACATACACAATTTTCAGGGGAATTGACAGGGTTGATAAAGGCACTATTTAGCACGGAAGGTACACGCACAAGGTGACACAGGTGGAAATTGAGTACCCACATGAGTCACAGAGACATTAGAAAGAAGTTGTTCAGTATCAGAGTAGTTAGTAAATGGAATGCATTAGGAAATATTGTGGTGGAGGCTGACTCCATCCACAGTTTCATATGTAGATATGATAGAGTTCAATAGGCACAGTAACCTGTACACTGGGGAATTGACAGTTGAGAGGCTGGACCAGAGAGCCGAACCCCCCCCCCCCCCACCCCCACCCTTCTCCACACACAAGCATAACTGAGTACAACTAGGTGAGTACATACACAAGATACAGCCCGTTACAGCTAACTCCCTGTATCTATTTACTACTAGGAAAACAAAAGCATCAGATGAAAGAAACTCTACCAATCTGTTTCTCCTTCGGTCAGGAATCGAACCCGGACCCCTCTTTTGGACTAGAGGTAGAGACAGCTGTGGCCCGCTGTCCGCTCGTGGAATCGAGGCCGATGCATGTGGGAAAAACCGACACCATTTAGTAACATTTAATACAATAGGCAGATAATATTGCTGTTGGACTGTAATAACAAATTAACTCATAGAAAATGAGGCACAGTGGAAGTTTCCTCGAAAGAAAACAGGGACATTATTGCCATATGTCGCCGTTAAATTCACCACCTAATATTGGGAATTATTCTTAATACGTCAGTTTTGGGACTGCAAACATCATAAAAACATTTCCTCTTGAACCAACTTCATTATCACTACTAAAATAGATTAAATGATTAAATCTTTACACTTCTTGATAAAACGCGTCTAGAGAACAAGGGATGCGGTGAGTGGAAGGGAGGCCAGCCAGTAGGCTCCACTAATTTTCCTTGGATACCAATGTTATGGGAAGTAAAGAGCTACCATTATCAACATGATCTACGTCTACTATAAGGGAAGTGTTCTAGCCGAGATCTACGTCTACTATAAGGAAAGTGTTCTAGCCGAAACCCGTTATAAATCTTATTCAGTCGTAGCCAGTCTTGTAGGTAGAATAGGGTGACCCGGTAAGAATACACGGTGAGAACAAACACCAGGGTGAACAATATTCTCACATCTTTACTTAAATTGCCAAATATTTTCCCCTGATATAGCTGTCAAACTTAGGTTACGAATATTATAGTGGGTGCCCTTTGAGAGGTGTGAATGAAGGGCAAGAAGAAGTAGAATTGCATGTACCCGGTATACCAGTAATATGTGGTTATGCCACCAGTAACATGTGGTTATACCAGCCTCACTCACGAGGAGTATTTGGTATGACCATCCGTGTTTATAACTAGTGGGCTAGGCCAAAAACTGCCATGCAGATAAGCTGTATTTAATTTTAGTCGCTAATGTATGTAGTCCAATATTGTAGTGAATGTCTACTAATCAATAATTTTGATTGATAGATTATATATATATATATATATATATATATATATATATATATATATATATATATATATATATATATATATATATATATATATATATATATATATGTCGTACCTAGTAGCCAGAACGCACTTCTCAGCGTACTATGCAAGGCTCGATTTGCCTAATAAGCCAAGTTTTCCTGAATTAATATATTTTCTCTAATTTTTTTCTTATGAAATGATAAAGCTACCCATTTCATTATGTATGAGGTCAATTTTTTTATTGGAGTTAAAATTAACGTAGATATATGACCGAACCTAACCAACCCTACCTAACCTAACCTAGCCTATCTTTATAGGTTAGGTTCGGTTAGGTAGCCGAAAAAGTTAGGTTAGGTTAGGTTAGGTAGGTTAAGTAGTCGAAAAAACATTAATTCATGAAAACTAGGCTTATTAGGCAAATTGGGCCTTGCATATTAGGCTGAGAAGTGCGTTCTGGCTACTAGGTACGACATATATATATATATATATATATATATATATATATATATATATATATATATATATATATATATATATATATATATATATATATATATATATATATATGTTGTACCTAGTAGCCAGAACGTCGTACTTGGCCTGCTATGCAAGGCCCGATTTGCCTAATAAGCCAAGTTTTCCTGAAATAATATATTTTCTCTAATTTTTTTCTTATGAAATGATAAAGCTACCCATTTCATTATGTATGAGGTCAATTTTTTTTAATTGGAGTTAAAATTAACGTAGATATATGACCGAACCTAACCAACCCTACCTAACCTAACCTAACCTATCTTTATAAGTTAGGTTAGGTTAGGTAGCCAAAAAAGTTAGGTTAGGTTAGGTAGCCAAAAAAGTTAGGTTAGGTTAGGTTAGTTAGATTAGGTAGTCGAAAAATATTTAATTAATGAAAACTTGGCTTACTAGGCAAATAGGGCCTTGCATAGTAGGCAGAGAAGTGCGTTCTGGCTACTAGGTACAACATATATATCTATATATATATATATATATATATATATATATATATATATATATATATATATATATATATATATATATATATATATATATTTATATATATATGTCGTACCTAGTAGCCAGAACGCACTTCTCAGCCTACTATGCAAGGCCCGATTTGCCTAATAAGCCAAGTTTTCATGAATTAATGTTTTTTCGACTACCTAACCTACCTAACCTAACTTTTTCTGCTACCTAACCTAACCTAACCTATAAAGATAGGTTAGGTTAGGTAGGGTTGGTTAGGTTCGGTCATATATCTACGTTAATTTTAATTCCAATAAAAAAAAATTGATCTCATTCGTAATGAAATGGGTAGCTTTATCATTTCGTAAGAAAAAAATTAGAGAAAATATATTAATTCAGGAAAACTTGGCTTATTAGGCAAATCGGGCCTTGCATAGTAGGTTGAGAAGTGCGTTCTGGCTACTAGGTACGACATATATATATATATATATATATATATATATATACCCTACGCCCACCGCCACCCCACGCCCACCGTCACCCCACGCAACCCTACGCCCACCGCTACCCCACGCCCACCGCCAGCCCACGCCCACACACGCCACACGCCCTACGGCTCCCTCACCAGGAAAGGGTGGAAGGGCACATGTGGTGGGGTCAAGAGACTGGGTCACCAGTGTGCCAATAAGTGCTTGAAAAAGATAAGTTGAGTCCAGTCCTGTGGTGACTGGACCATTGTGAGTATCGTGTTGAGAGCACCACACCCAGTGAGCCAGGACACATTCACCAGTGTTTAGTGACAAAAAGGAAATTATCCAAGTGTTACGTGCCACATCAACCCTCCCCCCACCCCCTGAGTGTAGTGCCCCCCCCCCACCCCCTGAGTGTAGTGCCTCCCCCCCCTCCAGTGAGTGTAGTGTCTCCCGCTCGCCCGCTCCACTTGTGTAGTGTCTCCCCCCCCCCCCCCCTCCGTTTGGTGCAGTGTCTTCCGCTCCCCCGCCCCCACCTCCCACGATCAGGTGGTCGCGCCTTCCCTCCCCGGCCCCCCTCCCAGACCGGGCCAGCGGGCAGCCTCCCAACCCCCACCCACCCCAGACATCTGCCCAGACATGACGCATAGTATAGGGGACAACCTCGTCCCCCCCCAGCCAGGAGGGAGAGACAAATACTCCAGTGCAAGGTGACATTCACTTTACCTAAGGGGATGGCAGAAGAAGCCGCTACCAGCCAGCTCACCCCTCCCGAAGCCAATCAAAGGAGAGGCACATGCAGTGGTTGTGGGAACATCGTCAGCATCAACTCTGTCTCCAGAGTCATACGCCAGCATGGTGACTGTCCTGGGTCAGGGAGGCCTCCCGTGGGTGGAGGCAGCACTCAGGAGCCTGTTGCACCAGTACAAATCGCAACAGATTACATTGCAACAGACGACCTGCTAGAGGCAATTAAAGCAACGTCAACCAGGACACTCACCCACATCCCAAAGGCCTCTCGCCCTTTTGCTGCAGGGAAATACACGGACCTCATCGCAAAAGTTAACAGAGGGTCAAATAACCTTGTTGCACCTGATACCATCAAAGCCTGGCACAATCTGTTACTTTTTGGCAATGCATGCTTAGGTGTACCAGACAGAGGAGGCAAGACACTGGCCTCATCCGTCAATAAAGCAATTAGGGATTTTCCTAGGGCTGACAACCTAGTCCGCCTCCCCAAACACACCAAACACCGCCGAGGCAGACCAAGTACGACAATCAGCGACAACAGAAAATTAGGTACCCAAGTCAGCAAGAAAATTGAAGAGGGCAATACAGTCGGGGCACTCAGGTTAATCACAAGTGAGGACAAAATTTTGCCCAGGGATGAAACCACAGCCCAAGCACTGAGAGAAAAACACCCCCTCAGGGCCGTAGGTGGACCTCCCCCACAGGTCAGGCTCGCCTCTAATCAGGAACCTCTCGTCCTCCGGGAGTCAGAGGTTTATAAAGCTATCGTTTCATTTCCCCCGGGCTCCTCAGGAGGCTACACAGGGGTAAGACCTCAACATGTGAAGGAAATGGTGAACCCTGTTCTTGGCCCAGCTGCAGAAGCGCTCCTGACAGAAATCACAACGTTTGTCAACAACTGCCTCGCCGGGTTAATCCCTGATGAAATCAAACCATTCTTCTTTGGTGCATCCCTATGTGCCCTCAAAAAGAAGGGGGGAGGAATCAGACCCATTGCCGTTGGTAATACCCTTCGCCGCCTAGTTGCAAGGGCTGCTGTCAGAAGTATCCGAACGGAAGCAGCCACCATGCTGCAACCCAACCAGCTGGGGTTTGGAGTCCCCCAAGGCTGTGAAGCAGCGGCTCATGCTGCACGAGCCTACATTAGCTCTCTTACTGAAGACCAGGCAGTAGTAAAATTAGATTTTAAAAACGCTTTCAACTCGGTCAAAAGGGAAGCAATCCTCACTGCAGTCCAGGAACATTGCCCAAGCATTCTCCCGTTTGTGTCAGCAGGCTACAGCAAAGACTCAACCCTCCTGTTTGGCAAACATGAAGTCACCTCAGCAGAGGGAATTCAACAGGGTGACCCACTTGCACCGTTCCTCTTTTGCATAGCGGTTCGAGAAATTACAACCAGACTGTCCAGCGAGCTCAACATCTGGTTCCTGGATGATGGCACTCTGGCAGGCACACAAGATTCCCTGCTGGAAGACTTACAGCTGGTGAAGACACGGGGGGAGTCCATGGGTCTCGTTCTTAGCCCCTCCAAGTGCGAAATTATTGCATCTAGTGAAGTAATCATTAGAGCAGTGAAATCAGTTCTACCAGAAGCCTCAGTCGTTAAACCTACCGACAGCACACTACTCGGAGCACCTCTGGGCCACAATGCCATTGCTGCAGTCCTTGACGAAAAGTTTAGAGACCTAAAGAGGATGGAAGAGAGAATAGGGGACTTGGACTCCCACGATGCCCTCTACCTTCTCACAAAGTGCCTTACCTTGCCCAGGCTAACATACTTCTTAAGGTGTGCACCAACTTTTGGCAACCCACTTCTAAATCAATATGATGAGCTCCTCAGGTCAATATTCAGGAAGGCGCTCAACCTAGATTTAGATGACAGTCAGTGGGACCAAGCAACACTACCAGTGAGATTTGGAGGGATAGGCATACGAAAGGCAACTGAGGTAGCACTTCCAGCATTCTTATCCTCATGTACAGCAGCCAACGAATTGGTAGGGCAGATCCTACCAGAGCGTATGAGAGAGACAGCGGGAACTCATGATCAAACGTTCATCGAAGCAGCCAGACAATGGGACACCATTGCACACCCTCAACCCCGACCACAAGTCCCAAAAGACCACAAGCAGGCCCACTGGGATAGCCCCATAATGGAAAAGACTGTCACATCAATGATTGACAACGCTGATGCTGAAAACAAAGCCCGCCTCCTAGCGGTAACAGCACCCCACGCCGGGGATTTTTTATTTGCTGTGCCCAATGCAGCCCTGGGAACTCGCCTCAGTCATGACGCTCTCCGCATTGGAGTTGCCCTTCGCCTTGCCGCCCCCATCCTCACCGAACATAGGTGCATCTGCGGAACTGCGATGGCAGACCAATATGGTCGTCATGGTCTGGTATGTCGTAAATCACAGGGTAAAATTGCAAGACATGAAGAAGTCAACGACATCATCAAGAGGAGCCTCGCCACAGCCCGCTGCCCAGCACAAAGAGAACCACACTTATCCAGACCTAACGACCCTCAGAAGCGCCCTGATGGGGTCACCTTGCTACCTTGGAAGGATGGTAAGCAAGTGGTATGGGACTACACGTGCGCTGCCACACTGGCCAGTACCTACCTCCACTACAGCACACGTGAAAGCGGTGGTGCTGCTTCTTTCAGGGAATCGCAGAAAATTATTAAATACAGAGGTCTAGCACACTGCTACAGCTTTGTTCCGATCGGCTCGGAGACCCTCGGTTCGTGGGGAAAATGTGCATTGAAGTTCCTGAAGGAGTTGGGGGACAAATTGATCAGCGCTACAAAAGACCAGAGAGCAAAAAGTTTCTTGTTCCAGCGCCTCAGTGTTGCGATTCAGAGGGGAAATGCCTGTTGCGTCTTGGGCACTAGTCCAACTTCAGAGGAATTCGAAGAAGTGTTTGACTTGCAACAATGATCGAACCCGTCTGTGACATTCATCAATGTTTCCCATTGTTGTGTTCTTCAAGAGATCCATAACCTTTAAGCACCTTTTTGCATTATTATTTTTGTATCAACCCATGTATATCTTGGAACCATCAAATGCATAATAAAGCACAAAAAATATTCAAGGAAGGGGGTGGTAGGAGAAAAGCACACAGAAACTGTATTGGAGGGGATCTAAACATTCCCTCTAATGCGTTATGCGTGGTTTCCTCCGAGGCTATGGGTCCCCCTTCTTCCAGCTAGAGGTGGTACTCCCTTCATATATATATATATATATATATATATATATATATATATATATATATATATATATATATATAATTGAATAAACCCCCCAGAATATGTAGAAGACGATTTGTAGGATTTTAAATCATACAGTCCACTATCGAAATAAGTAAATTTAAAACGTAAAAATAAATGTAAATTACTATATAAATTAACAAATATATAAATCTTAGGCCCCCACCCCCCCCCCCCCCCCACCCCGCAGTGCACAGCAAAACGTCAATATTCAGGTGTTGCATTTTTATACTGAATACATCACATATACAACGTAAGAGAAGAGGCTTCAGGCCTCACACAGGCTGCCCTCTATTCCCTCCTGAACCCTTTAACTAAGACATCTGTGTAGGTGGGAAGACAGTCGCGTGTTGGCGCTTACAGTCACGCCAACCTGACCCCTGTGCTACGAGGCGAGTAAGGCCATAACGGAACTCCATCTCCACCGTCACTTGGGGCCCTGTAATTCCCTGTCCCCTTACCCCTCTGTGTAGGCCATATACAGATGAGGATTACTTAGTATAAAGTATAGGATTTTCAACCATTTGCGTCACATAGCTCAGACTGGAGTCACACACCCGAGACATGTTCCTTATACTCGCTGGTAAAGCCTTATACACTTATACTCGCTGGTATAGCCTTATTCACTTATACTCGCTGGTATAAGTAATAAATTCATATACACCTTAATATCAAAAATACCTTGTAATATGCATGTGCCCATTTAACTTGATGTAATGACAATTTAATATATTTACCCTGAGGTGTATAACCCCACTTCTGGAGTGTGTATACTGAGAGTTTACTTTAAGTTTAAACAACGATAAACCCCTAAAGTATACTTACTGGTTGTATACAAAGGTATACAAAGTATACCTTTGCGCCTGTTCTTACTAGATCCAACCCCGGGTCATAGGTAAGTTATCAAGAACAGAGTGTCGAAACACCACCTCTGCTTTCCAGCAACACACTGGTTGGCTTCCCCTAAGGCTTCCCCCTATAACAAGCCATATAAAAGGACAGACGGACGTTAATTCCATCTAGTAACTCAACCGGGACATCCCGGGATTAGTCGGAAGTTCAGGACTGCTTTGTGTGAACTGATTCCTGTCGGACAAGGTATCCTTCACATCCCTTCTGAGGGGTAAAAATTGTATAGTAAGAAGGAAACTACACAGATGTCAGTAAGCTCACAGTCTTCCACCGGGGGAACAGAAAATGGGGTCGGGTGTGCTCAACAGATGGCGTTGACATCGTCACACCTATTATGGTGGTCTTAATAATCCTCCAGAGATTGGCAGGCCTTAAGCCCAACACCCAACCTAATGGCGTCAGTGGTAGCTAGCATGCCAGTTACCTTACATACTACCATACTAGTTATGAAAGTCTTATGTCCACCTGATACTAGTCATGGAAGGCTTATGTCCACCTGTAAGGTCACCCAAGAGAACCAGATGTAAACACAAACTTAATACAATGAAATAAAGCGATTATAATTCCCCATGAAATAATTAACGTAATTACGTGATAGTATTGAGACTTACTGATAGTATTGAGACTTACTGATAGTATTGTGACTTATTAATAGTATTGAGACTTACTGATAATATTGTGACTTATTAATAGTATTGAGACTTACTGATAATATTGAGACTTACTAATAGTATTGAGACTTACTGATAGTATTGAGACTTACTGATAGTATTGAGACTTACTGATAGTATTGTGACTTAAGTCATAGTATTGAGACTTACGTCATAGTACTGTAACTTTCTCTTAAGTATATGAACTGAAATTTTCAATAAACTCAATTGTAAATGTATAACAGTTTATGGAAGTAGATTTTGATTGTAATTCATATATGAATAAATATTTTTTCTCACGTTAAAGAGGTTAAGCTTTTGGGCAAATATCAAATTGGAAATTTTATTTATCATGTGTGGGGGTCTGAACTCTGGATCCCCTATTTTTCATTTTATTTTTTGTATTGATTCATCAGACTATTGTGATTTTATTATGCATTATATAAATTATGTTTCAATAAATCCCTTACAGAATTAAGGTATCTTATCTCGAGGTTATCTTGAGATGATTTCGGGGCTTAGCGTCCCCGCGGCCCCGTCCTCGACCAGGCCTCCACCCCCAGGAAGCAGCCCGTGACAGCTGACTAACACCCAGGTACCTATTTTACTGCTAGGTAACAGGGGCATAGGGTGAAAGAAACTCTGCCCATTGTTTCTCGCCGGCGCCTGGGATCGAACCCAGGACCACAGGATCACAAGTCCAGCGTGCTGTCCGCTCGGCCGACCGGGTGGACTGTACTTTTAGTTTCACTCAGACACCGGAATTTGGACTCGGACTTTGGAATTTGGACGTGGTCTATAGGGAGCCGGTCGGCCGAGTGGACAGCACGCTGGACTTGTGATCCTGTGGTCCTGGGTTCGATCCCAGGCGCCGGCGAGAAACAATGGGCAGAGTTTCTTTCACCCTATGCCCCTGTTACCTAGCAGTAAAATAGGTACCTGGGTGTTAGTCAGCTGTCACGGGCTGCTTCATGAGGGTGAAGGCCTGGTCGAGGACCGGGCCGCGGGGACACTAAAAGCCCCGAAATCATCTCAAGATAACCTCAAGATATAGCGTGAACATTTCGTGGCATTAGATGAGAGAACAGCCTGGTTGCACAGAGAGTGGAACGCGTTGCAAGTTAAAAAAAAAAAAAGTACGGAAACGTCGTCTTGCCAAACATGTCATAGAGGGCCCATAACAAGGATCTCACAAGCACCTAACTGCTACCCAACTGAGACGTGTAAACCTTTCCCCGGAGCCCCACACACACAGATATATCTGGGGGCGGTCATCTCCTCCCTCACCCATGTCTTACAAGATTCAAGTTACGGTAGTAGTAGTAGTAGTAGTAGTAGTAGTAGTAGTAGTAGTAGTAGTAGTAGTAGTAGTAGTAGTAGTAGTAGTAGTAGTAGTAGTAGTGGTAGTAGTAGTAGTGGTAGTGGTAGTAGTAGTGTGGGTGATAACATTTCGTTCACATGAACGGCGGATTGTTCAAGTCCCAGATCGAATCTCAGATGATTCAAGCAGATGGAATGTGATAAACCACATGAATCTACCTGATCTCCATATCATCAAGGACAACATCACCCCTTGTACAAATCTGTGGCCAAACGTGATGAGGATTGACTGGGAACTAGTCCATAAATGGAGCACCCCCCCCCCCCCACCCCGTTCACCCAGCGGTAGTTCAAGACTGGGAGTAAAACCGATTTTTTGGCGTGTGCCAAGGAGGAAACTAGTAGGTTAAGGCTTTCCTTGAGCTTTCCGCGGATGGGAAAAAAACTTCCTTTTCACGAGAGAGGAAAAGCTCTCAGCCTGATAACAGGAGTCAGATGTCGTCTGCTCCTGTACCATCTTGTGTAAACAAGAAATTTGTGTTTATTCTCAATTCCGATCTTAAATATGCCTTATATAGTGACTCTGACAAAAACATTGTATCTTTCATTAGTGACTCTGACAAAAACATTGTATCTTTCATTAGTGACTCTGACAAAAACATTGTATCTTTCATTAGTGACTCTGACATAAACATTGTATCTTTCATTCCTATCCTCGAGTGACCTTTATAAAGCTATCAGCAAGACGGATGGTGTCATTTGCACAATGGTCTCCTTGACAAGACACTCAAAGCTTAAATAACTCTTTTATTAAGTTCTATAAATCCTCTGTCAGTCAGCTCACATACACACATATATATTTGTATTTGTATATATATATATATATATATATATATATATATATATATATATATATATATATATATATATACAAATATATATATATATATATATATATATATATATATATATATACACGCACACATATGTACACTACTCTGTCAGGCAGCTGCTATACACAATCTTCCTCAAAGACGCTTAATATCGCTTTCACCAGTTTAACTCAAACAAAAACCTGTATTCATGAAATAAATACAATGTATAAACACGTTCCCTCTTGTTTACTATTCAAGGCATCAATTTTCGATCACGAGTAGATTTTGTGGTGTCATTCATATATGTAGCTGATCATACTTACATATGTGATCATGCATAGATTCCTGATCATGAATTATCTACGGTGTGTGGCAGCTGACATTGAGGTATGAGGGGGGAGGGGGGTCTACATGGGTTGCTTGTATAAACTACCTCATACTGTACCTCATTATCCTCACGCCAATCACCTGTATTGGCACAGCTGTCAAGCACGACTTGGTACCCGCGTCATGCGTCTCTCTCATGATGATTGGGTTTGTTGACGTAAATCAGTAGTAGGCATCCATCAGTCTCAGGAGACTACTGAGTTGCGCTCTGGTTGTCGGTCAGGGGTGGCCTCTCCAGGGCGCGGAGCCAGGGTAGGGTTGATACGGAGGAGAAGCTGTTACCCATGCAGCAGGTTTCCCCCCCCCCCCCTCCAGTCTCCAAAGCACCGAAAGTCTCCAGTGGAAAGGCAAACGCCAATCCGATTGGTTCCAGCGCCGTCGCAGGAACTGTGAGCTCCGGAGTTGACCTGGAAGTTGGTGAACGAAGGCACACAGGGACTCCAACCCCGGAGACCGCCATGGTCGGGGCCGGAGAAGAACCACCCCAACAAGGGCAAGAACGACCCCAGCCTCCTGAAGCAGAGCCTGGGGGGCCGCACGAGCCCCGAGAGGTGGTCGGCCCGGTCCCGCACCTACGGGTTCCTGACAGTGATCGTCACAGCTCTCTTTCACCCGAGGCCCGCTTCCTTCATGACGAAGCACAAGGAACAGTGATAATTATTAAATACAACAATTATTATTATAATATTTATTATAATAATATTATAAATAATAAATATATAATAATTATCACGTTATATATATATATATATATATATATATATATATATATATATATATATATATATATATATATATATATATATATATATATACATATATATATATACATCTATCTAAAAAACACCTGTGTTCCCTAGTAAATATATAACTCCTTTGTAACAAGCGAATAATTACATGAGATATCGTTCGTCTACAATATCACCCTCTTCATTATAATCAACAATTCCCCCCCTTTAACAAAAACAAAAACAAAAAAAAATAAGACAAAATACCAGAGATGTGAGACGTGTGCAGCAAAAATCTCATCCCGGGAATAGGTTACCATTGAGACGATGGCCAAAATACCCTTAATTACTAGGAAGGAGGCAGGTCCATCAGCCTAAATAAGCACCTGTGTAGCTTCCTCAGGTGCACCTGTGCGGACCACTTAATTATCAACAGGTGAGAGTGTACCTGCCTGCTTGGCCAGGCTTGGTCTGAGACCTGACCTGGCTAGAGACAGGGCCGCGGGGACATGGCTTACCGGAATCATTAGCAGCTAGGTAGGTAGGTAGGTAGGGAGTTAGGTAACAAAGTTCAACCAGCATGTAAGTAACATTCAGACGAAGGCATCGTAAGCCTGGAGGATTATATGGTACCGTCTGGAACGAGGAAATGAGGTCAAGTAGGTGGACATGAGGCCAAGGAGCTGAGACATGAGGTGAAGGAGCTGGGACAAGAGGTCAAGGAGCTGGGACATAAGGTGAAGGAGCTGGAACATGAGATCAAGGAGCTGGAATAAGAGGTCAAGGAGCTGGAACATGTGGTCAAGGAGCTGGGACATGAGCTCAAGGAGCTGGGACATGAGCTCAAGGAGCTGGGACAGGAGGTGAAGGAACTGGGACAAGAGGTGAAGGAGCTGGAACATGTGATCAAGGAGCTGGAACATGTGGTCAAGGAGCTGGGACAAGAGGTCAAGGAGCTGGAACATGAGCTCAAGGAACTTGAACAACCTATGCGGTGGGTGTTCCCAAGCACACGCTTCTTCTAGTGACAATAGACCAAGACATGATATAAGAATTACAACCTGTAGCTCTACTGAACACACAAGGGTGTCCTGAGGCTTCAATACTGAAGCCGGAATACGATTTTCACACAGTCGCTCCCCCATGCACTCTGGCTCTGTCATCCAGACATGTTCTACCTCTGACGCTCCTCTTTCAATACGCAGAGAGTAATTACACTAACGTGACTGCATCAATGAGAAATCAATGTTCCTGGCAACACCCGCCGCACAGGTTCGAACCCTGATCACGCCTCCTACGGATTTTCTCATTATTATTATTATTATTATTATTATTATTATTATTATTATTATTATTATTATTATTATTATTATTTTAATTTTTATTTTAAATCAATGGCAAATAATTCAAAATATTTTCTCAGACTTTCCTTGCCAATGTAATTGTACTCTTGTCCTTCTCCTCCTCTTCCATTCCCTTCCCTCATCCTCTCCCTCTTTCTCTTCATCTTCTCCTTTCTCCCATCACGTCCCATGCCTTCTACACCCCCACCCCAAGCAGACCCCTTACAAATGACTCCTTTAGAAAGGAATTATAACGTACGTTGTCCCGTCCTGAGAAATGAAGGCTGGTGAAACAGGGTTGTTGAACATCTGTCTAATGTAATAGTGCTTAATTAGTAGATTATTTCCCCACTGACGACGAGGTGCAGGTGGGAAGGAAGGGGGGGAGGGGAGAAAGTGCTAGTGGGTGCTCTGGTCTACCACTGACAACCCCGTACAATTGGGGATGAAATACTAGGGGCTGTAAGTGTGTGTGTCTGCTCAACCACTGACGACCATGTACAAGTGGAGAAGGGATGGTGGGGGGGGGGGGCGCTGGCTGTAGGTGGGTGTTCTGCTCAACCAGAGACAACCATGTACAGTTGTATGGGAGACAGGTGCGTGAGCTGCAGGTAAGGTGGGTTCCCTACCCACCCGCTGCACGGCAACCAGGCACAGCAAGTGGGAGTAATGGAGGGGTGGAGGGCTAAGCTTCTCCGGAATACGGAGGAGGAGGAGGACGCGCGGTGGCGCCCCGATAATTAGCCATTTCAGTAAACATGTCCTCCCGATTTTCGTCGGGGAGAAAGGTTGAGGTTCACGTCGTGACCCAACCCGGAGATACGAGACGATCACCTGTGATTATATCCAGGTGAGGGGGAGGAGGTAGGAGGAGTAGGAGGAAGAGGGTACAAGGAGGAATACAAGGAGGAGGACAAACTATGAATTATATCTTCAATTTTACCTGGTTAAAGCAGTTTTGATGAATTCTGGCACTGAGATCATCAAATACACGTCGAAATTACATTACACATAGGTTACGAGAATACATGTAAACGCTACATGCTTCCTTGGTAACATGAATACCATGTATCTCAGGAAGAAAATGGGTCTTAAAATGATCCTTGCGGCACCCCGCTTGTCCATAAGGTAAACCAAACCTTAAATGCATCTTCAAATATATCAGACATAGGCCTCTCCGGTCTCACATATCTTGGCCTCAAATCTAGACGTTGTTTCAAACCCTCAGTCACTCCTTAGAACGTAAATATTGCAAAATAACGCAGATATTCCCATGAATTAGTAGTCAATATAATCAAAACCTGGTTTTGGTATACAGGTATATATTGTTTTTGTCCAGCATCTCGTTATTTAGAGCGTCCAGGTGTATTAGATTATTAAAATAGGTTTTATAGACTTGTTTCCAGATTAATATTTGAAGACAAAAGAAAGTACACAAATATTTAGATATATTTAACAGAAATCTCACAATAGCGTGTCTGAAAAAAAAGTAATAGCCAAATGAGTACATATGAAAGGAAAATGGTGAAGTTTCAGGCAGTCTTGTACTTTTTTGTTTGCAGAGCTTATGGTCTATCAACTTCTGAAAGGATATTATTTATAACCTCATCAATTTCTGGCTGACCAACCAGCAAATTTGGTGTTGGTCTTAAGCCTATTTACCGCCGGGAGGAATTTGAGGAGCCGGTCGGCCGAGCGGACAGCACACTGGACTTGTGATCCTGTGGTCCTGGGTTCGATCCCAGGCGCCGGCGAGAAACAATGGGCAGAGTTTCTTTCACCCTATGCCCCTGTTACCTAGCAGTAAAATAGGTACCTGGGTGTTAGTCAGCTGTCACGGGCTGCTTCCTGGGGGTGGAGGCCTGGTCGAGGACCGGGCCGCGGGGACACTAAAAAAAAGCCCCGAAATCATCTCAAGATAACCTCAAGATAACCGCAGGAGGGTTATTATGTGCTCCACAACACCTTACTGACCAGCCAGCAAATATACTTTATAGTCCTCAACATTGTTCAGGACTAAAGTAAACTTTCAGTGCATATACACACCGAGAAACTGAGTACATCTCTCAGTGTATATTTCCCTCATTACCTTGAGCCTTATCAAGTCCAAACTGATAAGGGTTCACCACGGACCCAAACGTTGTCATTTTCGCTGTCAAATGTCTACGTTGGGTTATAAGACACTTTTTGGTTATTAACCGCTGCTTTACAATTGATTATTGCAATTTATTGGTAAATGCTTTACAATTAGCTAATAATAAAAGAATCACTTGTCATTAAGATAATAAACATATTTTTTTACTTAATTTCTCAACAGTATCAGACCCTTGGGGGTTACTGAAGATTCTGAGGACGCTTGTACTGATCTTGTGAGGACGTTTGTATAGAAAATTTGCTTCTGCTGAGATATTCCTGCGTGGAAATATCCGCGCTAAGCTAGTCTTTAGCGCTAAGCCAGTCATTCTGGCTTAACGCTTTCCCACTAATAATTACCTGCCAGCTTGCGCAGGTCCCTGTAAGCCTCAGCCAGTCTCGCTAACTGCTACTCATTCCAGTCTTACTTAAAGAATGCTAATTGCCGTATCCTCAAAACCAATCAGAAATTAAGGGTGCTGTAAGACTGGCTAATTGATATTGATTTCCGGATGCATTTGTCAAGGAAATGATAAGTTAGATACATCGTAGTTTTAGATAACAACTTAAATTACACATTATAAAAGTCATACAGTGTGTCTAGACAAAAATAAAGATATTAAAGAATACGAAAGACTTTGTCGTGACCAATTAAGTTAATAGCCAGGTAAGTACATGTACTTTCAGCACAGTCAGTAATGCCTTCCCTGTCATCGAGTCTCGTGTCTCCTCCAAGGTATCATTCGTTGCTGTCTCAAGACAGCGGTAAACATGCTCTTCATCTTCATAGTGAAAATGACGACATGCTTCGTTAGTGAACTGATAACAAAGACCCGTAAACCTTTGTTAATGTGGTGCTTCAGAACACGTATACATATATATATATATATATATATATATATATATATATATATATATATATATATATATATATATATATATATATATATATATATATATAATACATATATATATATATATATATATATATATATATATATATATATATATATATATATATATATATATATATATATATATAATACATATATATATATATATATATATATATATATATATATATATATATATATATTCAATATATATATTCAATATATATATTATTCAATATATATATATATATATATATTGAATAACGAATGCAGAGATGAAATCACATTAACATGATGTATCATTGAGAAAAACAGTAAGAGCCATTAAGAGGATTCTAACCCACTCACTTGGGAATCCAAAGCTTGCGCCTTGACCACTGTACTAGCACCCAGACCATGGGTCATACTGACTTTCTCATATATATATATATATATATATAAATATATATTTATATACATGTATGTTTATACTTACATGTATTCAGTATCTATATTATGGCGCAATTTACAGGTTAATTAGGAGTTTTTTTCAATTACTCGGAACCTCGAACTATATCCCATTTCACTCCCGTCATGAATCATGGAGAGAATTTCAATGATTTTTTTCTTTATTGTGCATCTCATACCCTTCCCGTGGGCGGTGGTGGAGAGTGTTACAGAGGCACTTAACGGGTTCAGGAATTGAACTCCATAATTCGTTTAGATAAGCAAGTGAAAATCTTGTGAAGCTTGTTACGCAATTGTTACTGTTACATACACATGTACAAATATATATACATCCATGTACACAAATACACATACATATCAATAATCATTTTTTATCACAAGTGATTCAACAAGAGGATCACAACAGTCACTATACAGGGCACTTTACACTTATGGTGAGTCACATAGTTACTGGTCTTGCTCCACACCCACCCATCTGGGCGGCAGCTTAACAGTCACGTGCTCCACACCCACCCAACTGGGCGGCAGTTTTACAGTCACGTGCAGGCTGCACCTATAGTAAGCAAATTTTGGATACTTGGCTAAGATTCTTGGCAGCACATCATTATGAATGAAGTATTTACACATTTGTTGGACTCCATTGATGGTGTTATCTCTGAATTCCGAGATTTTTTCACATTCCTTTATATAATGACGCAAAGTATGCGAATAGTTCTGCTGACAGAGTTTACATTTTGTTAAATCCACATCAGCAGAAGTTTCAAACTCCCAGAGGTACTTGAGCTTTTGCCTATCAGTGGTAACATCTAGAAATTTGCTAACCTTATTGCATGACCCACAGCCATCCTGCATATTGGAAGGATGATAGAGGGATTTTTTTTTTTATTATTATTAATTTCTACCACAGACGTGGCCAAACGTTTACAATGCTAACCAGCATATATACATTTTCTTCTGTCCTCCATGGACAGGGTTAGAGATGTGTTAAACATATAGTTCAAGGGTTTATTGAACAATCAACCACAGAAGGTGATTCGTTGCTTTATAAAATGCTAATGATAGATAGATAAAATGATAGATGGAGTAACAGGTGTGATTTTCACTTTGCCTCAAGTCTACGAGAGAGAGAGAATCTGATATTGTGCCTGATTTATTCATTGTATTTCCTCTGTTCTGATCGTCTAAAAGCAACACTTGTTGTGTGTGTGAGTGAGAGGAAGCAGATGAAATGTTTCCTCTTCTCAGAGCTGTTTATGGCGACTTGCGGAGGGTGAAATTGGATTAATTATTCAGGTCACATATAAATTGGCCACTGACTGACGTTAATGATTATTGCAGGTATTTTGTGTTTGTTATGCACGGATGTTTAGTTCTCTCTCCAACGCCCCCTCCTAGCAGCCCTGGTTGCTCTGTCTGTCTGTATGTCTGTCTCTATTTCTCTCTCTCTCTCTCTCTCTCTCTCTCTCTCTCTCTCTCTCTCTCTCTCTCTCTCTCTCTCTCTCTCTCTCTCTCTCTCTCTCTCTCTCTCTCTCTGTCTCTCTCTCTCTCTCTCTCTCTCTCTCTCTCTCTCTCTCTCTCTCTCTCTCTCTCTCTCTCTCTCTCTCTCTCTCTCTCTCTCTCTCTCTCTCTCTCTCTCTGTAGATTACAGGATAAACAGTCTAGTCATTCACCTATCAAGTTATCTTAAAAGAGTTCTCTTGACTCTCTCGCCTTCACTTTGCCACAAGTGTCTGTGTATATAAAGATTAAGTGTTACGTTAGCTTGATTAACCCTTGCGTGCTCTCTCTTTGTTGAAATGTATTTTTTCTTGATACTTTTTGCTGTTATCATCATCATTATTATTATTATTATTATTATTATTATTATTATTATTATTATTATTATTATTATTATTATTATTATTATTATTATATTGCATCTTTTCTTTTTCGTGAAATTTCTTTGGATTTTTTGCAACGCTGTACTCTTTTTTTTTTCCTATAATTATCTGTGGCAATGCGTTTTTTTTTCCTTTTGTTTAGTGCTGGTGTGTGTTATTAGCACTGTGGCAAGTTCCCGCGGCGCAGCACTGAAGTGTTTCAGCAACGTTTCCTTTCACCTGATGCACCTGCTGTTAAATACACGGGAATTTGTTGTAGGTTGCCTCCTGAGGAGGGCCAGTAATTGGCCTAGATCTATGGGGAATCTCGATAAGCCTATTAGACTTCATGACCCCCCGATAATGAGATGCCAAAAACTCAACCATTTATTTACAAGATTTGTAAGTTTTCTAATCGACGGTGAACTTTGGTCACCAAAATGCGTTTTGTAACTTTTCGTATTTTTGGTGATGAAACCGTCGAAGTTTGCCGTGAAGGGCCGCTGACCTGGCTGCCATATAGCGTACCTCTGATTTAGTCGTTTAATCTTGAGAGAGACGGAGTTGTAGAGAAGGTAAATTGTAGGAAGAGAGCGTGTATTCTTAGTAAAAAAAAAAATACAGTTATAATCACATTACCGATATGTTTTATGATAGTCATATTGCCTATATGAGATTCTGGATGTATGGGACTGGGTCAAGTCCATGAAACCTGTTGCTTCTCGCTATAAATGTGCGGCCCTCTGTTGAATTTTGTCCAACCACTTCTTAGATAAGACTGTGGGTCAGGTGTCTCATTTCAGTGGTGGGTATACCATGATATATCTTATTTAAGAGTTGTATGTGTATCTATTTAATGCGCTATCACTCCTGAGGCTCGCTATATTTGTTTCCTAACACATATTTGAGTGCAATATATTTAGAATGTCTTCTGAACGATAGGTTCTCGTCAATTTCAACATTATAAAAATAGTCACTGACGGATTGTATATATATCAGTATTTCTTTGTCATGCCTTATGACAGCACGATTTATTTTTGCAGCTTCGTGAGATAGCAATCAATTGCGGTCTCTTCCATGGGAATTAGCAATATACCAACGCCGTCACGAGATAAACTAGTTTTAAAGACTTTTATTCCAGGGTTTTACATCTTCTTTCTTAGTCTTCTGAAAATGTCAATGTACAAGCATCTGCATAGACGCTAACTTTAGGAATTAATTGTTAAATAAATCTTAAAGATTTCTTTTAAGGAGGAATGGTACTGTTACATTATCCTGGACTACGATCACCTCTGTGGTATGACAAAGGAGATGTTAATAATAAGGTGTTAGAAGCATATCAACACAAAATAGAACATGAACCAATGGTTATGTATTTTAGGCAAGTTCAGAGTCAGGAAAGACCTGGGTAAATACCGGTTTGGGGTATAGCTGGTCTATGGAACAATTTGCTGGTTAAGATAATAGACGGGGGAGCGCTGTATTATTCTAAGGGTAAGTTACACATGTATATATATATATATATATATATATATATATATATATATATATATATATATATATATATATATATATATATATATATATATATATATATATATATATATATATATATGCAGAATAACTACATGTAAAAAATAGAAAATGCTTAACGCGTTTTCGGCTAATTCGCCTTCATCAGACGCGTTAAGCATTTTCTTTTTTTCACATGTAGTTATTCTGCATATATATATATATATATATATATATATATATATATATATATATATATATATATATATATATATATATATATATATATATATATATATATATATATATATGTGTGTGTATATCACGAAAATAAACAATATATATATATATATATATATATATATATATATATATATATATATATATATATATATATATATATATATATATATATATATATATATATATATACACACACTACACTTTCATGGTATTCTTCTTAATGATGATAATAAAATTACCTCTGGAGAACCAACAATGGGTCATTGACGCCGTATTTTGGTTAATGCTTGACACCCGTGCCAAACATTTTCCTTGTTGCATGGAAACAAAAAATTAGCGAGGGTAGATGAATTGCGCGAGCTTTGTATGAAAGGTCAATTGGCGGTTAAGGGTCATGCAGTGCATTTAACACTGAGAATCAACTATAATATCTAATTCGGTTTATTTGTTGTTTCCTACAGTTGTATTTTGGTTTAGTATATGTCTGCGCGATTCAGAATTATATGGCGAAAATTAGAAGTAATATTTTCATTTATTATGAGTGATTTATTTGATATATAAAAACTGTAAAATAAAGTGCAGTAAGATTTTATTTACATTGCATGACGGGATACAAATAGAGAGCTGCACCACTAGACCAAAGTGATACTTCAGTAAGGGATAATATAAATCTTTCTAACACGAAACTTCTCATAATTTCTTGGGTTACTCTTCACATGGTAAAGCTATTGAAACTTAACTTTCCAAAGATCATTGTACACTTATAATGGGCCTGGTGCGTTTCGCTAAGGTACAACTTAGCATACTTGGAGGCAGAGGGGAAAATGCATAGAAAAAGAAAAAAATATATATGCGGGTGTGATGAAAAGAGGAATGTAGTTACCGTGTCGACAAGTACGAGGTAATTAATTTGGCCCTGCATTCTTATTGGTTGGCTGGAATGGTAGGTGTCTGTGCGTCTTGGATGTGGTAGGAGGTACATAGGTTTCTACAGAATGTTAATTAGTTGTTTTAGACTCTGATGTGTCGTTCCTATTGGCTATAGAGAGTTCCCAAACAGGCTTGTTCCTCTTTATGACTAACTCGTTCAAGTTGAATATTGGGCAATATATGGCTGGTTGGGGATAACTTTCTTGTGGATCCATTTTTTTTATTTACTTGTGGATCCATTTTTTATTTTCTGTGACATGCTGGGTTTTGAAAATTGGCGCTCCATGTGTCTTGGCCTCCATGAGGTCTTTTTATTTTATCTATATTACTAGTTTAAGTCCCTAGTTAATTGTTCCTTCTATGTCTATGTATCTATGCTCTATGTACCTTCCAATGTGCAGTTGAAGTGTTGGTCTAGTGTTATAGTAACTTCTGTCTTTATCTTCTGTTATTTTGGGAAGGGTTGTATACCGTAGTCGATATATTCAGTATTTCCACTCTGGTGGTTTCTGTTACGTGATTTCTGTTAATTTTTTTTTGTGTGTGTATTTGCTATGTGTGCCTGCAGAATCGAACTATTAGCTCTTGGATTCCGCCTTTCTCAGCAATCTATTTTTCCTCTATTATGCCTACTACATATATTTCTCTCTAACACACGCATGCACATTCCAGGACGCAGTCCGTGGTAGCTGTCTAACTCCCAGGTACCTATACTGTATTAAAGGCTTTTTGGCAGTCCAGATATATGCAGTCTGCTCATGCTTCTCTGTCCTGTCTTATTCTTGCAACTTTATCATAGAATTCTAGAAGGTTTGTTAGGCATGATTTCCCGTCTCTGAACGTATGTTGGTGTTTGTTTACGTACCTAATATTATCTAGGTTTGTAAACAATCCTAACCTGATTATTATTTCAAGTACTTTACAGAGGGTTCTTGTTAGTGATACTGGTCAGTAGTTAAGTGCCTCTAACGTTTTTTTTTTTTTTTTTTTAAATTGGCACCACATTTGCCTTCTTCCGGCAATTAGGCAACTCGCCCTTCGTAAGTGACTCATTATAGAGCCTTGCCAGAGGCACGCTGAGGACCTGCGCTGCCTCTATTAGTATCCACGGGGATACATTGTCTGGTCCAACTGCTTTAGTTTCATCCAGTGTTGTCAACTGTTTCATTACCTCCTCTGCGATCACTTCTATATCCGTTAGTCTCTCATTTTGGGTCACCTCCTCTTCTAACAATGGGAGCTGCTCAGGCTCGGTTGTGAACACAATGAAAACAGGCATTCAGTACCTCCCAGATTTCCTTGTTGCTTTCTGTATATGCCTCTTCTGTTTTCCTTAGTCTTGTCACTTGGTCGTTCACCGACATTTTCCTTCTTATATGACTGTGTAGTAATTTAGGTTGCTTTTCCGCTTTCATTGCAATAACGTGTTCATAATTCCTTTCCGATAATCTCCTTATATTAATTGTGAATTGTAATATATTGTGTGTGTGTATTTACTATTTGTATTTGCAATCTATGTCTGCAGAATCGAGATATTAGCTCTTGGAGCCCGGCTTTCTAACAATATATTTCTCCTCTAATATATCTACTATATATATTTCTCTCTAACACACGCGCGTGCGCACACACACACACACACACACACACACACACACACACACACACACACACACACACACACACACACACACACACACACACACACACACACACACACACACACACACACACAAACACACACACACAAACACACACGCCAATCTGAGGTCTCACCCCTCACCGTAACTCTCTGCTTTCTATCGCTTAGGTACTCCCTTATCCACTGGAGCACCTTACCAGCTACACCTGCCTGTCTCTCCAGCTTATGTACCAGCCTCTTATGCGGTACTGTGTCAAAGGCTTTCCGACAATCCAAGAAAATGCAGTCCGCCCCGCCTTCTGTTTCTTGCTTAATCTTTGTCACCTGGTCGTAGAATTCTATTAAGCCAGTAAGGCAAGATTTACCCTCCCTGAACCCATGTTGGCGATTTGTCACGAAGTCTCTTCTCTCCAGATGTGTTACTAGGTTTTTTCTCACGGTCTTCTCCATCACCTTGCATGGTATACAAGTCAAGGACACTGGCCTGTAGTTAAGTGCCTCTTGTCTGTCGCCCTTTTTGTATATTGGTACTACATTCGCCGTCTTCCATATTTCTGGTAGGTCTCCCGTCTCCAGTGACCTATCATACACTATGGAGAGTGGCAAGCAAAGTTCCTCTGCACACTCTATCAGTACCCATGGCGAGATCCCATCTGAACCAACAGCCTTTCTAACATCCAGATCCAGCAGGTGTCTCTTGACCTCCTCTCTCGTAATTTCGAACCCTTCCAAGGCCGCCTGGTTTACTTTCCTTTCTCCTAGCACAGTGACCTCACCTTGTTCTATTGTGAAGACCTCCTGGAACCACTTGTTGAGTTCCTCACACACCTCTTTGTCATTCTCTGTATACCTGTCCTCGCCTGTTCTAAGTTTCTATACCTGTTCTTTCACTGTTGTTTTCCTTCTGATGTGACTGTGGAGTAGCTTTGGTTCGGTCTTGGCTTTGTTTGCTATATCATTTTCATAACTTTTCTCTGCTTCTCTTCCCACTCTGACATGCTTATTCCTGGTTCTCTGGTATCTCTCTCTGCTTTCTGGTGTTCTGTTATTCCGGAAGTTCCTCCTCGCCCTTTTGTTCAGTTTCTTTGTTTCCATACATGCCCTATTATACCATGGATTCTTCTTTTGCTTCTCGGACTTTTCCCTTTGGGCCGGGATGAACCTGTTTACTGCCTCCTGACACTTTTGGGTGACATAGTCCATCATATCTCGTACAGACTTAGCTCTGAGGTCTGTGTCTCAAGGTATTTCCCTTAGGAAACTTCTCATCTCCTCATAATTCCCCTTTCGGTATGCCAGCCTTTTGTTTCCTAGTTCTTTTTCGGGGGGGATAATTCCTAGCTCTACCAGGTACTCAAAGTTCAATACACTGTGATCACTTATTCCCAAGAGTGCTTCCATCTTAACTTCCCTTACATCCCACTCATTTAGGGTAAATATCAAATCAAGCATTGTTGGTTCATCTTCTCCTCTCATTCTTGCTGGTTCTTGTATGTCATTCTTGTATGTGTGTGTGTGTGCGTGTTGGAAAGGAACTAAGAAGGGTTAGCATGTATAATATATAATCTATAATGTAAATCTTTTGCCAAGAAAGCACTAGGATTGAAGCTAAACAAGAAGGAGAAGATAACACTATCAGTAAGAAAGGGATTGATTTTATATAAAGTAAAGATAAGCAGATTTTGAAAAATATTCGAATAATAAAAAAACTCACTAGAAAAAATACCTTCAGTAAAAATATTAGTCTACACAATACTTATTAAAAGAAAAAAACTGTTACCTCTATGGCTGTATCAATAAGACTTAAGAATTTTTTTCTGTCTAGAAGCCACAAGAATATGAACTTCAAATACCTTAAGAAAGCTACAGATAATTGCTAGCTCTTCTAAAGACCTATGTATATATATATTTTTCTGAAGGTGGGTATTCCCAGTGATCCAGCCATTATAACTCTGTTAAACAGTATGCAATTTGTCGCCGAAGTCCGTTCAGCTACTTTCTTGAAGATAAGAATTAGAAAAGCAGTCAATCTGGTTTCTTGGGGTTTATGGCGTCAAATGCACGTCTTTGGGGCTAGGATCGCCAGAGAACGAACCTTTCCTAATTGAAATACGAAAAGTCAATTCACATTTATTTTAGAAAACAGTGAAAAAAGATCGATAATAAGTGGAGAAAACTTTGGATAACTTGGAGAACATATTCTGCTCCTTCAAAAGGACACTATTTGGAGGTGCTAAATTAACGTAAGTACATTTTTAAGTTCTCTGATTGAAATATATCATTTGTAAAACCCGATGGTGTTTCCCCGAGCACCGGTTGGGTCGGGTCGATCAGAGTCCCGATGCGTCCCGAGGCGTGCTCACAGAAAGTCTCACAAATGGCTTAATGCACGCCCACGATGCCTGTGTTCTGAGCACCTCTGGAGTCACCCCAGGTTCGGTTCCACCCACCACCATATTAGAATTTGTTTAATAGTTCAGTCTAAGTTAGGTTAGGTTAGGTCACACACTTAGGCTGTGTTGGCGATTATTGGTATTTGTGCAACCCGTCCTCACCACAAGTCCATTACATCCAGCGGTCGACCCCACAGACGCATTCGTACATTTTAACATGATGTTCATTCAAAACAGGATTTTTCTCAAATATAAATTAATATTATAATATATTAGCATATTGTGCACATATAGGCATAAGTTAGGTTAGCCTATATATTTGGGTTCTGTTGGCGATTATTTGTATTTGTAGTACATGGGTGAAGCATTTGTAGCGTTGTGGTTCGAACAAAATTCGTCAGCGAAGCACTTGTTCCGGAAGTGTTCGAACGTCAACAGATGTAAGTCGTGTGTAAACCGTTTTTCATTCATAAACAGCTGGGGTTTGGCGGATGCATGGATTCACTTTTGGGACCTTGTTTGGAGGACGGGCTGGACTGTGAAAACACGGGAAGTCGAGGCCTCTTGAGTAGATTGTCTCTGGTCTCGTTTTAGCAATATGAATCGTATCCCAGGTCTTAAAGGTCTATATAGTCTTCAGGATGTGGAAGTTAGTGTAGTTAAGTGTCTGTAAGTGAAGGTGTGACTCGTGGCTGTTCTGTGGTCCAGCGTGGTGGAAGATGCAACTTACTTAAAGTGGAAGTAAACACTTAAGGGTAAGTCATACCTGTTTGTTTACTAGTGTGAGAATTAAGGTATCGTAAGGTAATCCGCACACATTCAATATTGCAGCTCGAACACTCAAAATAGTAACCTACACCAGACCTGAAATGTTGGCGTGATTGAACAGTTGTACACGGAATGGGGGTAAGGGGGGGGGGGGAAGGAGTTTTACGTTCATTAGTTCAATTCTGTTTCTTTAGGAGAGTATAAAAAACAATAAGACACCAAGAGGATATATATTTACACAGAGGTCTGTTCCGTCTCTCCGTGTATATGCGTTAAGAGCTTACTATAGTACACTTGCTGGTTGATTAGTTGTATGTTGTGAGAGTCTTATTATAACCCTACCAGTTGTGGCTGATAAGTCTTGTAACCAACACTGAACCAAAGCTTTCATGTAGCAGCTTATTCATTCACCCACTTATATCACCCACTTATTCATTCACCCACTTATTCATTCACCCACTTATTCATTCACCCACTTATTCATTCACCCACTTATTCATTCACCCACTTATTCATTCACCCACTTATTCATTCACCCACTTATTCATTCACCCACTTATTCATTCACCCACTTATTCATTCACCCACTTATTCATTCATATGTACAATGCTCCCAATGTCAATTGGCGACGTACCGGCCAATGTTCTCATAAGCAATAGCCAAATGTTCGATAATCCAGTGCGATAATCCCGCTGTTTATGAATGGAAAAAGCACTTTGCTCACGGCTCACCACTTATGTTCTCGCTAGAGAACATGTTCTCTTTGAGCATCGTTTTGTTCTTTGCCTAATGTTCTTTAAATGCTTAATTCATCCCCGTACGGCAAATACAAAAGCAAAATGACTAGGAGTAACTATACGCTTAACCTAACCGAACATAGGCCTAATTATACTCGAAATAATATACAATAATACTAGGAAAAAATACCCCATTTTGGATACAAAGTACTTTTAAAATTGACGAATTCCTCTGTGGGGTCGAACGTAGCTTGGAAGAGTATGAGGATGAGCTATATATATATATATATATATATATATATATAATATATACGATATCAAATAGCCTCGGCTATCACCTCATTTTGTCCGGTCGTGATGGTCAAGTGGATTAAGGCGTCTTGTACATACCAGTTGCGTTGCTTCTGGGAGTATGGGTTCGAGTCACTTCTGGGGTGTGAGTTTTCAGTTGCATATTGTCCTGGGGACCATTCAGGCTTGTTCGCATTTGTGTTCCTCACGTGTGCCCCAAAGAATGAGGTGGTTTGGTAAAATGCTATGCCCAAGATTACTATCCGAGTGCCGGCGGTGGGGTGGTTCAAATAGCCTCGGCTATCACCTCATTTTGTCCGGTCGTGATGGTCAAGTGGATTAAGGCGTCTTGTACATACCAGTTGCGTTGCTTCTGGGAGTATGGGTTCGAGTCACTTCTGGGGTGTGAGTTTTCAGTTGCATATTGTCCTGGGGACCATTCAGGCTTGTTCGCATTTGTGTTCCTCACGTGTGCCCCAAAGAATGAGGTGGTTTGGTAAAATGCTATGCCCAAGATTACTATCCGAGTGCCGGCGGTGGGGTGGTTCAAATAGCCTCGGCTATCACCTCATTTTGTCCGGTCGTGATGGTCAAGTGGATTAAGGCGTCTTGTACATACCAGTTGCGTTGCTTCTGGGAGTATGGGTTCGAGTCACTTCTGGGGTGTGAGTTTTCAGTTGCATATTGTCCTGGGGACCATTCAGGCTTGTTCGCATTTGTGTTCCTCACGTGTGCCCCAAAGAATGAGGTGGTTTGGTAAAATGCTATGCCCAAGATTACTATCCGAGTGCCGGCGGTGGGGTGGTTCAAATAGCCTCGGCTATCACCTCATTTTGTCCGGTCGTGATGGTCAAGTGGATTAAGGCGTCTTGTACATACCAGTTGCGTTGCTTCTGGGAGTATGGGTTCGAGTCACTTCTGGGGTGTGAGTTTTCAGTTGCATATTGTCCTGGGGACCATTCAGGCTTGTTCGCATTTGTGTTCCTCACGTGTGCCCCAAAGAATGAGGTGGTTTGGTAAAATGCTATGCCCAAGATTACTATCCGAGTGCCGGCGGTGGGGTGGTTCAAATAGCCTCGGCTATCACCTCATTTTGTCCGGTCGTGATGGTCAAGTGGATTAAGGCGTCTTGTACATACCAGTTGCGTTGCTTCTGGGAGTATGGGTTCGAGTCACTTCTGGGGTGTGAGTTTTCAGTTGCATATTGTCCTGGGGACCATTCAGGCTTGTTCGCATTTGTGTTCCTCACGTGTGCCCCAAAGAATGAGGTGGTTTGGTAAAATGCTATGCCCAAGATTACTATCCGAGTGCCGGCGGTGGGGTGGTTCAAATAGCCTCGGCTATCACCTCATTTTGTCCGGTCGTGATGGTCAAGTGGATTAAGGCGTCTTGTACATACCAGTTGCGTTGCTTCTGGGAGTATGGGTTCGAGTCACTTCTGGGGTGTGAGTTTTCAGTTGCATATTGTCCTGGGGACCATTCAGGCTTGTTCGCATTTGTGTTCCTCACGTGTGCCCCAAAGAATGAGGTGGTTTGGTAAAATGCTATGCCCAAGATTACTATCCGAGTGCCGGCGGTGGGGTGGTTCAAATAGCCTCGGCTATCACCTCATTTTGTCCGGTCGTGATGGTCAAGTGGATTAAGGCGTCTTGTACATACCAGTTGCGTTGCTTCTGGGAGTATGGGTTCGAGTCACTTCTGGGGTGTGAGTTTTCAGTTGCATATTGTCCTGGGGACCATTCAGGCTTGTTCGCATTTGTGTTCCTCACGTGTGCCCCAAAGAATGAGGTGGTTTGGTAAAATGCTATGCCCAAGATTACTATCCGAGTGCCGGCGGTGGGGTGGTTCAAATAGCCTCGGCTATCACCTCATTTTGTCCGGTCGTGATGGTCAAGTGGATTAAGGCGTCTTGTACATACCAGTTGCGTTGCTTCTGGGAGTATGGGTTCGAGTCACTTCTGGGGTGTGAGTTTTCAGTTGCATATTGTCCTGGGGACCATTCAGGCTTGTTCGCATTTGTGTTCCTCACGTGTGCCCCAAAGAATGAGGTGGTTTGGTAAAATGCTATGCCCAAGATTACTATCCGAGTGCCGGCGGTGGGGTGGTTCAAATAGCCTCGGCTATCACCTCATTTTGTCCGGTCGTGATGGTCAAGTGGATTAAGGCGTCTTGTACATACCAGTTGCGTTGCTTCTGGGAGTATGGGTTCGAGTCACTTCTGGGGTGTGAGTTTTCAGTTGCATATTGTCCTGGGGACCATTCAGGCTTGTTCGCATATATATAATATATATATATATAATGTCTCCATTCTGCACTGCCCAAGCAATGTGATCTTTCCTGTCAAGGGCTGACTATATTGCAGTTTTATGAATTTAAATTCCAGTAGCCAAAATTCTCTGACCAATTTTCAGGCATGAACAAAAGTCCATGTGCGGCAGTTTTCGGTCCACCTGTCTCGGGCTTGCGTAGCAACCAGGCTCTTTCTCACCTGATACTGTTGACGCGAGGAATCGTCGGGATCCTTAATGTTCGCTAGGGAGAGCGTGGGTGAAACCTGGAACTGAACCGTTTTGGCCGTCAAACGTAGCAAGCAAACCATACTCGTGAAGCGTTAAATTAACGTATTAGCCACTTTAAATCCACGTTAAATCGACGTAGAATCCATATGTACGTTTAAATCCACTTTATCAGCGTTATTTTCATAGTTACATCATTAATGTAAATTCCCCTCCCAAGGCTCGGTGGCTGAACAATATCCTAAAGCCACACTGAATCAACGCCATCAGTGTTAATTGAACGTCGAACCAATCCTGTCACTCTTGAACCTTGCATCATGAACTGGGTATTTGGCTGCAGTCTGTGCCCCCTTGGGTACTCCCCCCCTGACGCCCCCTACCTTCTCCTCCTCCTCCTTACCCGGCACGTCTCTGTACTCTTCTAGATCTATACTGGTCATGGTTCAACTCCTGGGCTCAAACCTTCAAGATTTGTTTAACTTTTTTTTCTCGCCAGTCTTATGCCATGTTTCAAAACCCCTTCATTTGTTTTTTTTCATATCTTCGTCTATGCTTACGAAATACGCAATTTGTGCCCGCATGGGCGTTTCTGTATGAACGTAGTGAAAACCTTTCAGAAAAGATTTGAAAGAAAAAAAATATATGAAGAAAGATATATACCTGAAACCCACCTCTTGGGGTCTCCCAAGGACCCAATGACAGGCCCTGAAGGCGCCGACGTCGTCTTCATCTTACGAAGACGAATAGCTAAAGGCGCAATTTGTCTTATTCCTTGTGACAGGTTACCCCTTCCCGTGTTGGATGTCCAAGCATTCTTGTCGACATGATCGATCACCACACAATGCTATTTTGTTTTCATTTTTTTTCGTAATCCAGGTCACCAGGGATGTGGTAGAACCAATTCGCCCCAACCCTCCACCCTCCCACTCCTGGTAACTGTGTGGTAGGTGATTCGTGGTGTTCCATGGATGGTTGTGGTTGCAAGTTCAACGTATTGCATGTTCAATTGTGGTAGCAGGTTCAACGTATTGCATGATCAGTTGTGGTTGCAGGTTCAACGTATTGCATGATCAGTTGTGGTAGCAAGTTCAACGTATTGCATGATCAGTTGTGGTAGCAGGTTCAACGTATTGCATGATAACTTGTGGTAGCAGGTTCAACGTATTGCATGATCAGTTGTGGTAGCAAGTTCAACGTATTGCATGATCAATTGTGGTTGCAGGTTCAACGTATTGCATGATCAGTTGTGGTTGCAGGTTCAACGTATTGCATGATCAGTTGTGGTAGCAAGTTCAACGTATTGCATGGCCAGTTGTGGTTAAGGGTTCAAAGGTATTCGAGTCGGGTATTTACATCGAAAGGATTACCATCTTAATAATTTATTACATTTCTCATCTACGTGATTTGCTAATTTGCATATCGTTGCATTTATTATCTTCCAACTTATCTGTGCATTAATTTGCAATTGAAAAAGTATTTAACATATTTTCGTACCGAATAGCCTGGTGATAATTAGTTGTGGTAGATTTATTTAGATTTAGATTTTTTATTTAGATTTTTTATTTAGATTTAGATTTTTTATTTAGATTTAGATTTTTTATTTAGATTTAGACTTTTTATTTAGATTTAGATTTTTTATTTAGATTTTTTATTTAGATTTAGATTTTTTATTTTAGATTTTTTATTTAGATTTAGATTTTTTATTTAGATTTAGATTTTTTATTTAGATTTAGACTTTTTATTTAGATTTAGATTTTTTATTTAGATTTTTTATTTAGATTTAGATTTTTTATTTTAGATTTTTTATTTAGATTTAGATTTTTTATTTAGATTTAGATTTTTTATTTAGATTTAGACTTTTTATTTAGATTTAGATTTTTTATTTAGATTTTTTATTTAGATTTAGATTTTTTATTTAGATTTAGATTTTTTATTTAGATTTAGACTTTTTATTTAGATTTAGACTTTTTATTTAGATTTAGATTTTTTATTTAGATTTTTTATTTAGATTTAGATTTTTTATTTAGATTTAGTTTAGTTGTGGATATAAATTGTTATATATCCGTTACTAGGTTGTACCCATAATTAACTTGAAAGGGTTACGTCGTTGGCATTGGTACGGGCACTGATATATGGTACGGGGGGGGGGGGTGAGGGGCTTGATTAACAGTTCTGGTGATACAAACTATCTTGACACCCAAACTCATCACCCGATGATTGATGAAGAGTAGGAAGAAACGTGTTGTTTCCTATAAGAACTACCAGCTGGTTCGCACCACCACTAATACCACCAACGTGGCTGACACTGCGTGAAAAAAAAAAAACACAAAAATACTCAAATAAAACGTCTACTTATGTGGAAATAAACTCGCGGGGAAAGTCGAAAAATTCCAATTTGGCAGCAGGATATGCTGCTTCTGGAAACTTTCCTTATTAAGACTTCTCAATAGCTCGGTCGATAGAGCTTGGGGGGCCTCACACACACACACACACGTGGGGTCCACGGTTCGAGTCTGCTAGAGCCCAGGTAAATGTAAATACCCCTCACAGCCACACACAAACTATAACCATCCGCAGGTCTGCGAGGGAACGCGTAGATGATCACAGACCAGCGGTGAAGAAAGAGCAACTGGTTTTACATAACGTTACGCTGCCTGTGTGATTTATGCAGCGATTACCCTCCGATAAAGAAGCCATTGACCAATTTATCTTCGGGGTTCGCCTTGTACTCCCCGGAGAAAGCATGTTTCACTCCATTAAACAAAAGATTGTGTCTTGCCAGGCTGACCCCAATTTTATTTTGATATTGCGCTCTGCCGTTGTCAAGCAATCATCCCTGACAACGCTCTCTGTATAAATTGATTTCTTCTAATTCTTTTTTTTTTATGCATGTTTGCTGGTAAATTCTAAATGCAAGGCAATGTATATTACCTGTGGGAATCTGTGCTTGAATGTAAGAGACGAAATTAGAGTTTAGTTTTTAAAATATTTATGTATTCTATTGGCGTTGGGGTCGATGGTATGTCCGTCTCCTTAACTTTGTATTTTCTCTGAACTAGGAAGTCAACTCCTGTTTATCCTATTTTCGTCGCTTGTCTATGTCTTTGTTAAGCATAAGGGTTCAAGTGTGTGTATATATATATATATATATATATATATATATATATATATATATATATATATATATATATATATATATATATATATATATATATATATATAATATATATATATATATACTTTGCATTCCGGGGCTTACCGTAATTTCTATGCTAATTATTTTTTTTTATCTTATATCTATCTGGTTTTCTGCTGATATCGAGCCTTTCTTGTGTTTTGTTCTTTAATATCCGGCCTCTGTTTTGATAAGGTTGTCTCCCGTAAGATTGTAAAGTAGTCACTTCTTCTGTGTTTTAGGATCCTCTTCACACTATCAAGACTCCTACGGGAGATTTCAGTCTACAACCAATATTCTCCATTCTTCAGGTCTCAATCATCTCCCAATATCCCGCTCCTTCCTTCAGAGCAGGTGGGAAAGGTGGAGATGAGAAAGGAAAGAAAAAATTGGATAGTACAGATGAGGTTTGGCTTCACACTGCTGGGGACAGGAAGCCTGCTTGCCTTTTAGAGGTCCCCCCCCCCTCTCTCAATTCTCCGAAATAACTACTAACTGTCTGGATGCCACCCACAATATAGTTACCTATCTCCCGGGTACCTATTTACCGCTAAGTGAACAGACGTCTCAGGTGAAAGAAAAACATGCCAGAACGTTTCCGTCTGGCCGTGGGATTCGAACCATGGGCATTTCTTTTTGGGTTGAGAACCGATTGCACTGACCACTACGCTTCGGGACCTCTTGTGGAATTAGAGTAGATACACTATAGATAATACTATAGATACACTATAGATAATTAGAGTAGAGACACTATAGTAGATAATGGGGGTAATGGTTGGGGGGATTGATACCTGGCGTGGGTTCTGGACGCTCTACACCCCCTCCTCCTCCCCCCCCCTCCCCTCAGCCCAGCATGGGGTCAAGCTCGTCTTGAGATAACTTGGTCCAACAGGCTGTTTGTTGCTTGGATCGGCCCCGCAGGCCCACATATGCACTCTAACCTTGCTGGCCCGGCACTTGTTACAGGAGCGGGTGGAACATGGGTTAGGGCTCGAAGTGAAGGGAACTATCAGGGGGGGGTAAGCGCCAAGCCATTACAACTATATAGCACTTGGCAGGGGTTAGGATAATATAAGGGAGATGGGGGGGGGAGAGAGACGAAAGGAGGTAGTAAACATCTGGGAGAGGATTTTTAGAGAGCGATGTTAGCAGTGAGAGGTAATATTAGCAGTGAGAGAGGTAATATTAGCAGTGAGAGAGGTAATATTAGCAGTGAGAGGTAATATTAGCAGTGAGAGAGGTAATATTAGCAGTGAGAGGTAATATTAGCAGTGAGAGGTAATATTAGCAGTGAGAGGTAATATTAACAGTGAGAGGTAATATTAGCAGTGAGAGGTAATATTAGCAGTGAGAGAGGTAATATTACAGAGGAAAAGCTGCGTCAAAATGTATTGGAGAGGATGGATGAGGGGGGGGGGGTGAAGAGGGGGGCAAGGGGGGGGGTTGATGTTGCTGTAGATAGTATAGAGGAGTCAAGGGAAAGGGGGTCATAATGAGCTGAATCTGGATGAGCCAGGGTTGAGGGTGGTGATAGTGGTGGTGGTGATAGTGGTGGTGGTGATAGTGGTGGTGGTGGTTGGGATTAGCAGCATTAAGGGACGGTCTGAGGTGGGGGGGGGGGAAGGAGGGAGATGAAAGTGACAGTGTTGGAGAAGGGGGGGTTGGGGTGATTCGTGGAGGGGGTTGGGGTGATTCGTGGAGGGGGGGGGAAGGAACGGATGTTGTGTGTGTTCGGTAGTGTGGAAAAGTGTCCGAAGGAAGGAGGGGGGGGGGAAGAAAGAGTGTGTCAGGGTGTGTGAGTGAGTAAGTGAGAGTCGAGTGTGTGTGAGAGAGAGAGTCGGGTGTGTGAGAGAGAGAGAGTCGGGTATGAGAGAGTATAGAATTCACTAGGAAAAGGTCGGGTCGTTTGTTAGTAAAAGAGCAGCGGGGCCTGACCCCGGGCACTGAAGGAGAGGTCAGGAGCTCACAGGAGTAGGATTGTGTTGCGGAGCATTAAGAAGATGTGGGAATGGGGGCGACCATACCACGAGAGAGAGAGAAGGGTGGTGGTTGGGGGGGGGGGATAGAATAGATGGTCGGAGATGGGGGGCGGAGGTGGTTAGGTGAGGGGCTGCTTCCATTGTAATTTTTTCTATGATCCTCGTCATTGTTTCATGAGCCGAAGTCTGATTTAGTCGTTTGTTGTGTCTAGTTCAAAACATTTTTATAGATACTCTTCCCCTGAAAATAAGGCTCAATACGGCATCTTCTCTAAATCTTGGAATGTCTCAAAATAACTTTTAACTTTTACTTTTTACTTTTAATAACTTTTACTCGGTCTTTATTCCGGCTTCCCGAAAGAAGTTGTGACGAGAAAACACTGTTTAAGTCAGTATAACTATATAGCACTTGGAAGAGATATAAGGATAGAAGCAAGGATAGTAGGGACCGGATTGAAGGAATAGGAGTCCAACCACTTGAACGCTCACCCTGCAAGAGTGAAGAACATAATCTGCAAATAATTGTATCTCTCGTTCAATTTTGAAATCTAGAACACTGAATTGTTATTACAATTTTAAAACTCGATTCCTTTCCATCCGTTACAGATAATATTTATCTGTAACGGATTGAAAGGCTTAATCACTATAAGTATTTAGATTGCTCTAACTTGCAAAGTTTTTAGGGGTAAGTGTTGCAGTAAATGCAGTGATTAAACCAAACTGTGTATGATCAAGCATATCAGAGTATTGCAACGTCAAGCAGGACCCGCTGTGCAATGTCACGCTATCAAGGAGACGAAACGCTAAGCAAGACTAAGCTAACTAGCTTCGAACTCCTAAGAGGCGCGCACTTAAATAGCCCGAGGAATTAAATATCAAACAAGCCAAGGAATTTTCTGGTATTTGCTACCCAGTTTGATAAAAAAATAAAGTTAATAAAAATATTTTCTGGTATTTGCTATCCAGTTTGATAAAAAAATTAATAAAAACATTTTCTAGTTTTGCTAGCAAGTCTGATAAAAAAATAAAATTAATAAAAACATTTTCTAGTATTTGCTAGCAAGTTTGATAAAAAAATTAAGTTAATAAAAATATTTTCTGGTATTTGCTAGCCAGTTTGATAAAAAAAATTAATAAACACATTTACTAGTATTTGCTGGCCAGTTTCACAAATAAAAATAAAAACTAATCAAAACATTTTCTGGGAAATTTCTCTCATTTTAGACGCGTACGGCGAGGCTGAGGTCTCCCAGGGAGCGCTGATCTCCACAGTAGCGCGGCGCGAGGATTAAGAACGGCTTCATTTCACCCTCCAGTGAACAGCGTCTGAGATTAGCGACACGACCCTAACTGATCCACTTTGTTCCTGGTTAATAGTACACGACGCCTCACCTGTTGTCTTGGGTGGTGGCCGGCGTGGAGGAGGAAGGAGGTAGGTGGTCCTCATCTCTTGTTGAAGATGCTGATACTGATGATGATGCGTGGGTTGCAAAGCCCATGGGGTTGTGGCATGTGCTGTGTCGCATGCGGCCTGAGGTGTATGGCATGCGGCAGCCTCGTCACACACACACAGCCGTTAGTATTTTCAGCAGAAATTGCATATAAAGCAGAGATCGACTGCCCCCTCTCTTGAGGGCGAGATCGACTTCCCTCCTCTTCTTCAGGGCAAGATGGAGTCGATCGCTCAGCAAGGCAGCACCATCTCTCTCGTTCTTATCGACGCGGTGATCACTACCGTTTCTCTTGTGGACAACGACCACCATCGAAGTATCCGGGAGGGCGCCACGGTACCATTGGTGCGTGTAGAAGCCTTGCCCCCCTGTGGCGTACACTAAGGTAATTACCTCCCGCTCCTCCCGTGGCTTAAACAGCTCGGTAGCACTCGGCAGCCTTAATAGTCCCAGTAGCACTCGGCAGCCTTAATAGTCCCAGTAGCACTCGGCAGCTTTGATAGTCCCAGTAGCACTCGGCAGCTTTGATAGTCCCAGTAGCACTCGGCAGCTTTGATAGTCCCAGTAGCACTCGGCAGCTTTGATAGTTCCAGTAGCACTCGGCAGCTCTGATAGTCCCAGTAGCACTCGGCATCTCTGATAGTCCCAGTAGCACTCGGCAGCTCTGATAGTTCCAGTAGCACTCGGCAGCCTTAATAGTCCCAGTAGCACTCGGCAGCTCTGATAGTTCCAGTAGCATATAATGAGTGGTTAGCGTGCTAGTACCATACATGCACACGTCCGTATTCAAATTGGAACCGGTTTAACAGTCTGAGGGTTCAACAGTGAGTGTGTACATAACACGAGACTGAACGAGCAGTTGCAGGCTTCGATTCCGCGATTCTAAATTGGTATCGATTGTTAACAAATTTAGTTATGCACGTGAAGAGTATTTACTAACAAAGAGTTATGAGGACAGATTGTCAGTTTCAACGACCCGCTTTTCTAACTATAGGTCGTCTAATGCAATGGTTTCCGATCCTACTCGTCTTTGGGATTTGATTTTGAAACTATGGATGAAGGTAGACTTTAATCACTTCACTTGAAGAACTCCTCAAGTGGCTAATTATTTCCAGATTTCCCTTTTTCGAATCTATGTTGCTAGTATCTAGTTAGCAAGTCTTCTCAATGCGATAACGTTCAACTTAAACGTCCTGCTTCTGTTTATTTTATCGATATCCCCTGAGTATTTTATATGTCTGGAGCATGTCGTGTGTGTCTCTTTCTCGCTCGCCTTTCATTAAGTGGCGTTAGCTTTAGGACATTCAGCCTGTCTCCGTAGTTCAGTCCTTTAATTTCCAGGACAAGTCTTGTAGCATATATCTAAACTTCTCTTTTCAATCGTCGTTTTGTGAGTTTTATTAGGAGACTTTGGGAGAGAAAAGGGTTCACACTGATACTACTACTACTACTATTATGGGAGGAGCCCCTAAGGCAGTTCGTTGTTGACGTCGACCTCGTTCTGGCAGCTCCTGCGACGTTGCTGGAACCATGTGTATTGGCATTTGCCTTTCTATTGGATAATTTCAGCAACGTGAAGAGGGGGGACCTGCTGCATGGGTAACAGCTTCTCCTCCATATCTACCTACCCAGGCTTTGCGCCCTGTCAGGGCGCAACTCCATAGTCTTCGGAGACTGAAGGATGCCTACTACTACTATAATGGGAAATACACTGATACTCAATACCTCTAACACTGTACAGACATGTGTTGGGATAATGCGTTTTGAAATCATCCTTTGTTTTAGTTCATGATGGCGGTCCTGGCGTTCGCCAACATAGCAGTATTTGACTGAGGTTCTACTTGTGTGCGCCTCCGAAGAAAGGTTCGATTTCAAAGATTACTCACAGATTTTCTCTTTAGCCCCGGTACTTTCAGTCTTGTGATGGTTACTCTGGCCTCCTCCTCCTCCTACTCCTCCTCCTCATTCCCATGTCAAGTTTCATGACTTTGCACTTAACAAGGATGAAGTTTAGTAGCCATTCATACGACTGCACCCTACATCTTTTCCCCAAGTCTTTCTGGATGGACCTCAGCAGCTCCCAGGGCTCCACAATTGGAATTTACTGGAGGCTTCTGAATATATTTCCGTTCTGAAGTCCTAGCAGTACTCTATAACGACATTTCCTAATTCCTAATTTTTGTGCCTCTTACTGTCGTTAAATTGGCAGGCAGTTTCTTAACCAATTAAGTTCTGTCAGTTATTGCGACCTGAATCTGTATAGGTTGTACAGAAACCTCCTCTTTTTCCTGTCTGTTCCCAACCATTCTACCGTGAAAATGCGATACTTCTCTCAGACAAGATTTTGTTTTGTTTCCCCTATGTAGACAGTAAGTCACGATAACGTGACTGAAAATTTAACACCTAGCCTGAAACTGTCAATAAAGGGAGTGACGTCGTTTGAGTCCCTCCTGAACCATTATGATCAAGTCGACGCGTTCTAAAATTTTCAGATGTGTGGGTTAATGGGTGTCTAATTTCCACTACCTGAACCGGCGTCCATTCTTCATTGTGTAATTACATCACTTGCTGTTCTATTGTTCAAGTCATGGAATTAATTGTTTTGTCAGCTAGCATTATTGTGACAGGTGAACAGGTTTCAAGAATAGGTTGGTTAGGTATCTGGTTGACCTTGTAGTTTCCTATTGTTGGGCAGGAAACCTGTTGTGCTGATCTAGGTCTCCCTTAACCATGGGATACAACGCACAAATAAATAATAAATGATTAAACCTTCCATGGGATACAACGCACAACTTTTGACCTAACTCACTAATTAATTAGCTAACTTGCCTAACTTCAGGGGTACCTATTTACTGCTACGTGAATAATTCCCATCAGGTGAAAGGAAATTTGCCCAGTCATCTCTGTCCCGCCCGGTGATCGAACTCTCGGATTTTTTTTTTTATTAAAACATTAAGGTACATCTGCAATTGTGCAGCTACCCTAGACTATATAAAGGGGAATACAGTGTGTCAAAAAGCTGTTATTAGCCGAATACGTAGACTACTGCGCTAGGTAACAGGATGGCGGGCGGGGGAGTTTGATACTTCCTAAATCATGAGGCTTTATTTTCTTGCTCTGATTGATAGAGCGACGACCTGGCCTCTTGCATGGTCGGCGTTCGATCCCCGACTGTCCAGTTGAGTTTAGCATTCGTTCCTTCCCTCCATATTAGCATCCCACATTCTATCCTATCCTCATTTCCCCTTCCATAGTCATTTTGGCTTAGGGCTTTCTCCTCATAATTTATAACATGTTCTTGTATTTTGCTGGAACATATATATCTTTTCAGTAACTTGCCACTGCTCTTCTCTCATTTCAAGTGACTTGGATAAGATTACAAAAATGGTAAATTCTTTTCACAATCTTCAATGCGGAGAACATGTCTCTGAAACTACTTTTATGTTTTTCAAACCCGGCATTCTAATGTTGTTGTTTTTAATTCCTGTTTTTTTAAATAATGAAGTGTGGCGAAAGTATTGTTAACGAGATTAGATGATTTTGAATGAAGACTCAACCATAATATTCCATCTTAATTTTCTTCATAAATAAGTGACGCCGGATTTTGTTCATTTTTGTTTGTAATTGAAACACTCTTGGATATGTTGCTTGTCTCTCATGAGTTACTACATGATGGTAAGTAGATTAAAAAGAAAGTTAGAGCAAAATCCTACCATATTCATAGACAACATTCATTTTAGAGTGACAGATAAATTATTAAAATGTTGAAGTAACCGTTCAAAACATTTCTTAAGTGTAGTGCAACATGTTATCCAGGTCAATATACATGTACTTTTACCTAAATATAAATTTATAATTAGTATTATCTCTCGCCGCTAGTTATTAGGATTCCGGGAGATTCCCACCCACTGTGATCTTAAAAAAAATAAATACAGTATCCATAGAATATTTTTATATTTTAGAAAACGAAAGAGAGATATTAAAATCGTTTGAAGTTCCCGACCGAAACATTTCTTCAAGCAAGCATGATGCAACATATTTTTTTTATCTTCATGTCCTTCCATTAGTTATTCAGATACCATGAGATTTCTTGCCAGTATGGTCATGTCTTCTACCTATCTCCCATCTCCACCCATCCGTTTGGTTCCCTGAACCCTGTCAAAGTGACCCGATATCTCTCGTCATAGATATCTGTTGCATTAAAAAGCTAATAGTAGTCGATTCGTCTAATACGGTGCGTTAAGGAAAGTCGGGAACTGGTGATTATATACCAAGAAGCTATATCGCATCACCGCTGTGATATAGCTCCAGTGATAGCTGATACCTATATCACCCTTCGATATAGGTCTTGATCCAAATTTCCCTCTGAGAGGACACATTTATTTGATCATGGAGCGTTGTGCAGGTCGCAGCGAAATACGTCTGTAAGGTGGAATTGTGACAAGATTTCTCTCGATTCGGTACTTTTATAATTTCCATTGACATTTCTGTAATATTTATTAAGTGTCTTCTATGTGTGTGTATATATATATATATATATATATATATATATATATATATATATATATATATATATATATATATATATATATATATATATATATATATGCGAACAAGCCTGAATGGTCCCCAGGACATATATATATATATATATATATATATATATATATATATAATGTCGTACCTAATAGCCAGAACGCACTTCTCAGCCTACTATGCAAGGCCCGATTTGCCTAATAAGCCAAGTTTTCATGAATTAATTGTTTTTCGACTACCTAACCTACCTAACCTAACCTAACCTAACTTTTTCGGCTACCTAACCTAACCTACAAAGATAGGTTAGGTTAGGTAGGGTTGGTTAGGTTCGGTCATATATCTACGTTAATTTTAACTTCAATAAAAAAATTGACCTCATACATAATGAAATGGGTAGCTTTATCACTTCATAAGAAAAAAAATTGAGAAAATATATTAATTCATGAAAACTTGGCTTATTAGGCAAATCGGGCCTTGCATAGTAGGCTGAGAAGTGCGTTCTGGCTACTAGGTACGACATATATATATATATATATATATATATATATATATATATATATATATATATATATATCTGATCGTTGCTGCTTCTCACCCTCAGAGGGAAACGCTAATCATGTCGTTAGTTGACGAAATAAAAATAATGTTTTAGCATTATTATTATTACTGTACATGAGTTGTATGAATTGACGAGTTCTTTTATGCAGAGTTAAGAACGGGTTTATACTTAAAGGATAGTTTCACGTTCTGTTGTTTTATGTTATTCTTGGCTGTTGTCGCCTTTTCTGCTGTATTGTGTTCAGTTCTTCTTAGATGTATTCAACTCTGCTGTCTTCTAGTTCTTAGTCCTGATCCGATTCTCTGTTTCTCAGTAACCACTTCTTCTAGTCTATGACCTAAATTGTTCTGTTCAGCCGTTGCCTCTCTGTTCTCTGACTCAAGCTGTAAATGAACGTTGATCTGTTGTAAGTTGATTGCGCTGTATTCTGCTGTACTCTCTCACAATACATGCTATTGTACATATGTATTTTAGGTCTGTATCTAGGTCCCCTTCCCCCCCCCCCCCCCTGCCTCACCTTTCCCCCTTTCCCATGAGGCAACCCCACAACAGTTGCCTGATTCCCGGGAGCCCCATATGGACAACTATGTAAATAGAGGATACAAGGGGGAAAGGAAACGTGCTCAACCGTTTCTGTCTCACCCGGGATCTTTGATCTGCTGCTGTCCCGTCAGAGGCTGCTGCTTCACTCCTCTGAAGCAGGCAATCGAGTCTGCAGAGGAGCTGGGCCTCGAGTAAGTCTCACTTCAAAATGTGATTGTGTCTGCTCAAAGAGATCGCAGAGAAGTGAGGTTCTCTGTGAAGACTCTGTTGTGGCACGGAAGCACGTGACGTAGAGCGGTCGAATCACGCGCGTGGCACGGGAGCACGTAATGTACAGCAATCCAATCACGTAGGTGGTGATCTCGCTGACGACCAAAGGGCTCTTCCCATTGGTTGTACAAGGTTATGAATCCTTTACAGGCTTGTCGACGGAGATGACGTCAGAGCTTTACACCAGACGTCATCTTGCATGATACGAATAATACGCAAACGTAGACGTGCACACACCCATAGTTCTCATTACACATTAATGTGTATACCTCCTAGCATCAGTATTCCCCTTGGCAGTCCTACGTGTCATTTGTGGGTGAATGTAGGTCTCTCTCTCTCTCTCTCTCTCTCTCTCTCTCTCTCTCTCTCTCTCTCTCTCTCTCTCTCTCTCTCTCTCTCTCTCTCTCTCTCTCTCACTCTCTCTGGAAGGCGTTTATAATGGGGGGTTATAAAGCGTTATAATGGGGCGAGATATCGTAACGACTGTCAAAAATGGGTAATTATACAGCTTCACCAGCAGCTATTTCAGATTCTTACAGCTTCATCAGCAACTTTTATATAGATATATATAGACACTGTCAGTCAGTAATTCGCCCATATATATTTTCTCCCTTGTTCTCTACTTATTCTAAGTAGCGTATTGCGTATAAGTATTAGTTGCATTGTCTTACTGGCCAGCCCTTTTGTTGTTGTTGTCAACTTAACCTTAATAAAATAACTTGTAATTTTCACCTAATGCATGAACATTACACCTTAGATAAAGCAGAAGCCGTCAATAGCCGGACCTCCATTAACCTGATGGCAGTCATGGGATGAGCGAGATGGGATGCTCTGGTATGGGCTATGAAATGGTGGTAGCGTCTGGGATCATCCCGGACGTAGGTTCGAACCCCCATCACGGCCCTTGTGGATTTCTTCGTGTAATATCATCTATGGGGGGTGGGGGTGGGGGGGAATCATCAGCTTTGTCCTGCAGTAATTCGCTAAATTATTATTTATGGTTGTTGCCTCACATTTTTTTTTTAAATAAATTGTCGATGAAAGTTGTAACGAAGATTATATATATATATATATATATATATATATATATATATATATATATATATATATATATATATATATAATCTGAAGCAGGATTTTTACATTTATTCTCAACAAAGGTGGGAATGAGATGACTGGCGACAACAGATGAGAATGACTGAACACTGACAACAAAGGTGGGAATGAGATGACTGGTGACAACAGATGAGAATGACTGAACACTGACAACAAAGGTGGGAATGAGATGACTGGCGACAACAGATGAGAATGACTGAACACTGACAACAAAGGTGGGAATGAGATGACTGGCGACAACAGATGAGAATGACTGAACACTGACAACAAAGGTGGGAATGAGATGACTGGCGACAACAGATGAGAATGACTGAACACTGACAACAAAGGTGGGAATGAGATGACTGGCGACAACAGATGAGAATGACTGAACACTGACAACAAAGGTGGGAATGAGATGACTGGCGACAACAGATGAGAATGACTGAACACTGACAACAAAGGTGGGAATGAGATGACTGGCGACAACAGATGAGAATGACTGAACACTGACAACAAAGGTGGGAATGAGATGACTGGTGACAACAGATGAGAATGACTGAACACTGACAACAAAGGTGGGAATGAGATGACTGGTGACAACAGATGAGAATGACTGAACACTGACAACAAAGGTGGGAATGAGATGACTGGTGACAACAGATGAGAATGACTGAACACTGACAACAAAGGTGGGAATGAGATGACTGGTGACAACAGATGAGAATGACTGAACACTGACAACAAAGGTGGGAATGAGATGACTGGCGACAACAGATGAGAATGACTGAACACTGACAACAAAGGTGGGAATGAGATGACTGGCGACAACAGATGAGAATGACTGAACACTGACAACAAAGGTGGGAATGAGATGACTGGTGACAACAGATGAGAATGACTGAACACTGACAACAAAGGTGGGAATGAGATGACTGGCGACAACAGATGAGAATGACTGAACACTGACAACAAAGGTGGGAATGAGATGACTGGCGACAACAGATGAGAATGACTGAACACTGACAACAAAGGTGGGAATGAGATGACTGGCGACAACAGATGAGAATGACTGAACACTGACAACAAAGGTGGGAATGAGATGACTGGCGACAACAGATGAGAATGACTGAACACTGACAACAAAGGTGGGAATGAGATGACTGGTGACAACAGATGAGAATGACTGAACACTGACAACAAAGGTGGGAATGAGATGACTGGCGACAACAGATGAGAATGACTGAACACTGACAACAGAGGTGGGAAATATTGTTTGGTGACAACAAAAGCGCTGGACATTACCAATGGCTGACATCACAACTGAGGCCGTGTACACCACATGTCATATTTGGTGAAGTCTTTGCAACCAGCCAATTCTGGCTCAATTCCCCTTCAATGCCATTCAAACGCTATCCTGGACATAACAAGGCATACTGGACACAACCAGAACCACCGGACACAACCAGAAGCACCGGACACAACCAGAACCACCGGACACAACCAGAACCACCGGACACAACCAGAACCACCGGACACAACCAGAACCACCGGATCAGGAGTCAACGCATTCTCTGACAATCTTGGCTTCAGTGTAGAAGTCCCACAACCTGAGCTTCCCCGTATAATCACCAGGGCGGAACTGAGTATAGAAATTAAAACGATCCGAGTGCTAAAACGGATGTTGTAACCTTGTTAAATGACGGGGGGAGAGTGATTGACGGAGGGGGCATGGTAACAGCTATTTACACCGTGATTGAGCGAGCCGTACGGGCGGTTGAGACACATCCTGTAATCACTGGCAGAAGGTGGAATGTGTTGTTTATGGCTCTGAGTCTCTTATGACTTCATCGTCTCGAACGCTCGTTTTCCTGCCGGCAGTTTGAGTCGCCGATATAAATAAGTGTCGAATCTCTCGATAATAAGGCTCGTATAATGATAATATATGATATAATGAGGGTTTGTGGAGCTTGGAGTCCTGCTGGTGTACCTATAGCTGTGTGTGTGTGTGTGTGTGTGTGTGTGTGTGTGTGTGTGTGTGTGTGTGTGTACTCACCTAGTACTCACCTAGTTGTGTTTGCGGGGGTTGAGCTCTGGCTCTTTGGTCCCGCCTCTCAACCGTCAATCAACAGGTGTACAGATTCCTGAGCCTATCGGGCTCTGTCATATCTACACTTGAAACTGTGTATGGAGTCAGCCTCCACAACATCACTTCCTAATGCATTCCATTTGTCAACCACTCTGACACTAAAAAAGTTCTTTCTAATATCTCTGTGGCTCATTTGGGCACTCAGTTTCCACCTGTGTCCCCTAGTACGTGTGCCCCTTGTGTTAAATAGACTGTCTTTATCTACCCTATCAATCCCCTTCAGAATCTTGAATGTGGTGATCATGTCCCCCCTAACTCTTCTGTCTTCCAGCGAAGTGAGGTTTAATTCCCGTAGTCTCTCCTCGTAGCTCATACCTCTCAGCTCGGGTACTAGTCTGGTGGCAAACCTTTGAACCTTTTCCAGTTTAGTCTTATCCTTGACTAGATATGGACTCCATGCTGGGGCTGCATACTCCAGGATTGGCCTGACATATGTGGTATACAAAGTTCTGAATGATTCTTTACACAAGTTTCTGAATGCCGTTCGTATGTTGGCCAGCCTGGCATATGCCGCTGATGTTATCCGCTTGATATGTGCTGCAGGAGACAGGTCTGGCGTGATATCAACCCCCAAGTCTTTTTCCTTCTCTGACTCCTGAAGAATTTCCTCTCCCAGATGATACCTTGTATCTGGCCTCCTGCTCCCTACACCTATCTTCATTACATTACATTTGGTTGGGTTAAACTCTAACAACCATTTGTTCGACCATTCCTTCAGCTTGTCTAGGTCTTCTTGAAGCCTCAAACAGTCCTCTTCTGTTTTAATCCTTCTCATAATTTTAGCATCGTCCGCAAACATTGAGAGAAATGAATCGATACCCTCCGGGAGATCATTTACATATATCAGAAACAAGATAGGACCGAGTACAGAGCCCTGTGGGACTCCACTGGTGACTTCACGCCAATCGGAGGTCTCACCCCTCACCGTAACTCTCTGCTTCCTATTGCTTAGATACTCCCTTATCCACTGGAGCACCTTACCAGCTACACCTGCCTGTCTCTCCAGCTTATGTACCAGCCTCTTATGCGGTACTGTGTCAAAGGCTTTCCGACAATCCAAGAAAATGCAGTCCGCCCAGCCCTCTCTTTCTTGCTTAATCTGTGTCACCTGATCGTAGAATTCTATCAAGCCTGTAAGGCAAGATTTACCCTCCCTGAATCCATGTTGGCGATTTGTCACGAAGTCCCTTCTCTCCAGATGTGTTACCAGGTTTTTTTCTCACGATCTTCTCCATCACCTTGCATGGTATACAAGTCAAGGACACTGGCCTGTAGTTCAGTGCCTCTTGTCTGTCGCCCTTTTTGTATATTCGGACCACATTCGCCGTCTTCCATATTTCTGGTAGGTCTCCCGTCTCTAGTGACTTACTATACACTATGGAGAGTGGCAGGCAAAGTGCCTTGTGTGTGTGTGTGTGTATGTGTGTGTGTGAGTGTGTGTGTGTGTGTGTGTGTGTGTGTGTGTGTGTGTGTGTGTGTGTGTGTGTGAGTGTGTGAGTGTGTGTGTGTGTGTGTGTGTGTGTGTGTGTGTGTGTGTGTGTGTGTGTGTGTGTGTGTGTGTGTGTAAGTGTGTAAGTGTGTATATGTGTGTGTGTGTGTGTGTGTGTGTGTGTGTGTGTGTGTGTGTGTGTGTGTGTGTGTGTGTGCTTCCCGTACTTTTGATTAGTACATCGCATTGGTTAAGGTTTCACTACCGAGTGTCGAAACCTCACCCAAATTGGACGAGGTTTCACCCCCCTCCCCCTCTACCACCCCCAAGGGTCGAGGCCCTCACCTCTCTGGCCATGTAGAGTGCATCTATTTGCATCTCAAGCAAAATATAAATGCTTATCGCGTACTAAATTGACCTCCGTGTGAAACAAATGATGATTTCCGTGAATGTATTCTGAATATATATATATATATATATATATATATATATATATATATATATATATATATATATATATATATATATATATATATATATATGTCGTACCTAATAGCCAGAACGCACTTCTCAGCCTACTATTCAAGGCCCGATTTGCCTAATAAGCCAAGTTTTCATGAATTAATGTTTTTTCGTCTACCTAACCTACCTAACCTAACCTAACCTAGCTTTTTTTGGCTACCTAACCTAACCTTACCTATAAATATAGGTTAGGTTAGGTTAGGTAGGGTTGGTTAGGTTCGGTCATATATCTACGTTAATTTTAACTCCAATAAAAAAAAATTGACCTCATACATAGATAAAAGGGTTGCTTTATCATTTCATAAGAAAAAAATTATAGTAAATATATTAATTCAGGAAAACTTGGCTTATTAGGCAAATCGGGCCTTGAATAGTAGGCTGAGAAGTGAGTTCTGGCTACTAGGTACGACATATATATATATATATATATATAGGGAAGGGAGTACCACCTCTGGCTGGAAGAAGGGGGACCCATAGCCTCGGAGGAAACCACACATAACGCATTGGAGGGAATGTGGGTCCCCTCCAATACAGTTTCTGTGTGCTTTTCTCCTACCACCCCCTTACCTTTTTTCTTTATATATATATATACACCTTCACAATTAGTATACTATCAATGACTAGTAAACATAAAAAAATCTAATATAATGCTACGATGAACTTGAAATTTTTAAACGTTAAAAAGTCTAATACTGTCAATAATAAACATCAACATTACTAGAATCCTTGCTAGTATTATATTGGAAACATCAAAATTCCAATGCTATGAAAGACTCTTACTAAATTCCTTGATAATACAGTGAAGATCTCAGGCATATGTATTCTCGTAACTGTAGCTGTCTTACAGCGGAGTACCACAGGGTCCAGTTCTTGCACCGGTAATGTTTATTGTCTACAAACAACTTAGCGGAAGGAATATGGTGTTATAAATGAACAAGTTTGCTGATGATGTGAAGATACTGGAGAAGATAAGAAACTTAGACGATTGCCATGCCTTTGAAGAAGACCTGAATAAAATAAGTGCACAGAGCACAATTTAGCAAATGTAATTCAAGGTGAATAAATACCACGTTATGGAATGTGAAATAGGAGAAAATAGGCCACACCCAACCTACAAAATATTGGGAAAAAGCTTTGCAAAATTCTGACAAAGAAAGAGATTTAGGAGTGGTACTAAATATATATAAATATCATCCAAAGACCACTTAAGAACTTAGTGCGAGGAACCTATACTACACTTTCTTATTTCAGAAGTGCTTTTCAACACATGCATGGTGAAATACTAAAGCCATTGTTCACGACCACTGTGAGACCAAAGTTGGAATATGCAGCGGTTGTAAGAGGCCCGTGTCTTAAGAAGCACATCAACAGTAAAGGTGCAAAGCCTTGCAATTAAATAATGAAGCAATTAGATCAAGAGAAATAGAATTGCTCCAAATCTCAGAAGTTTTATGACAGGCAATTAGATGCCTGTTAATTCCACATAACTTTTCCCTAAGAATTCAACATTCCAGGAAGTTTTACACTAATCCTATCTGCGCTAATTACAACTAATAATTCTTCCCAAAGGTACAGGATTGCTCAGTTCGCCACAAGGATAACTTGCTAACACGTTGGTCTACTTGGTAAGTGAGGAGAAGTGTGTAATACTGAAAGACAAGAGCCACGAGGTGAGGCCAGAGCCATTAAATATACCAAAACTAGAAGACTGAAGAAAAAGAGGTGATATGATCACTACATATAAAATAGTCACGGGAATCGACAAAATTGACAAGAAAGAATTTCTGAGATCTGCAACTTCAAGAACAAGAGATAATAGATTTAAGCTAACTAAAAAAATAAGATATCTAAGAAATTTAAGAAAATTCAATTTCGCAAAAACGAATGGCAGACGGTTGGAACAAATTAATTAAGAAGGTGGCGGAGACCAAAGCCGTCAGTAGCTTCAAAGCGTTACACGACAAAGAGTACTGGGAAGACGGGACACCATGAGTGTAGCTCTCATCCTGTAACTACACTTAGGTAATTACTAGATTTGGTTTAGAAATGAAATTTTAGAAACGAAATGAGTATTTACCAAATAATAAATTAAAAATATGCAGCTATTATAACCGTATCACACATTTTAAAACAATCTTTTTTTTTAATTTAATATCTAATCATATAACTTACTGCTTCTATTTGTCTCTTTCTCTCATGCGCACTTCCCTCCTCTATAGCTAATACAGATTCAGATGCTATTTGCACTTTTTATTAGCCAATAAAACAGCATAATGTTAAACACAAATAAGGACATTCACAGTAAAACAAAAACAAAACAAAAAATCATATTGGTATGTAACTACTAGGCATACATAATGAAAATAAACAGTACTTATATAACTGGTGATACTATTAAAACATAAGAACATAAGAACAAAGGCAACTGCAGAAGGCGTATTGGCCCATACGAGGCAGCTTCTATTTATAACCACCCAATCCCACTCATATACATGTCCAACCCACGCTTGAAACAATCGAGGGACCCCACCACCACAATGTTACGCGGAAATTGGTTCCACAAATCAACAACCCTGTTACTGAACCAGTATTTACCCAAGTCTTTCCTAAATCTAAACTTATAATAACAACAGTATAATAACAACATATAGCAGTATGTTGTATAAAACAGTATAATAACAATCTGTCTGAAGGTCCAATCGTAATCAATGACACAAGCGACCTGGGCTTGCATTCGTTGTTGTTCTTTAATATTCAGCTACTGGAAACTAAAAGTTCCAAGTAGCACGGGCTATGGTGAGCCCATGATGGACTTACCTGGCACAGGAGCGGGGCTGAAACTTCGGCTTTCATTCATTATATGCTGGTTATTTACTATTGCCAATGGAAGCCATAAGGAGTGTTACACACTTCCTGGATTGTCGTTGATCACATGATCCAGTTTGGCACGAAAAGAGAATTATGATACCAAATAGCATTCATTAAAATTATTAACAGTAAAAAGCAGTTTTTCTCAACAAATACATTGCAAATATTAAATTAGTCGACAATATAAAACAAAAACAATGCGGCTAATTGTGGAAACATCTTGGCGCCTCGAAAAGCAGTGTTGCCATGCCATACCAGGAGGCATGGCAGGATGTGCAGAATACCCCCGTTGAAGAGCAGAGGTGCAACAGATACTCTGAGAGAGAACTCTATCAACATCAGAGGCCCGAGACTGTTCAACACACTTCCACTACACATAAGGGGCATAACTGGCCGACCCCTCACACTGTTCAAGAGAGAACTGGATAAGCACCTCCAAAGGATACCTGATCAACCAGGCTGTGACTCATACGTCAGGCTGCGAGCAGCCGCGTCCAACAGCCTGGTTGATCAGTCCGGCAACCAGGAGGCCTGGTCGACAACCGGGCCGCGGGGACGCTAAGCCCCGGAAGCACCTCAAGGTAACCTCAAGGTATGTCTAACACACACCCCCCTCCACTACCCCATCCCTCCTACCCATGGAAAAAGATTTTTGACCGCGACTGTACATAAGGAAATTTATATTTATATGCATATATACCATGTGCTCAAGGAAGTACTCATGTATGGGTATACTGTACCTTTATATGAGGTATGATTTGGTATATATAAGATATGGGGCCGGCCGGCCGAGCGTACAGCACGCTGGGCACGTGATCCTGTGGTCCCGGGTTCGATCCCGGGCGCCGGTGAGAAACGATGGGCAGAGTTTCCTTTGCCCTATGCCCCCTGTTACCTAGCAGTAAATAGGTACCTGTGAGTTAGTCAGCTGTCACGGGCTGCTTCCTGGGGGTGGAGGCCTGGTCGAGGACCGGGCCGCGGGGACACTAAAGCCCCGAAATCAACTCAAGATAACCTCAAGGTATCCTCAAGAGGTGTATAAGGAAGTATATGAATATATTCATCAAATGTGCAAGGTAGAGTATATATATATATATACATACATATATATATATATATATATATATATATATATATATATATATATATATATATATATATATATATATATATATATATAATGTATATATACGAAATGCATAATGCATATGTACGAAAGCATAATGCATAATGTACGAAAGATTGAGAAAATTCGTGTTAGAATTATTAATCTTACTTTTTCGGTCATATTTAATAAAATATGTCTACAGGAAAGACTGCTACCAAAATATACTAATGTTAAAGTGCACGACCCAGCAGCAAGGAATCAAGCCTTCACGATAAAATATCGCCAGGATCTGATTCGTGATCAGATATACAAGGCAGAGAATGAAATCAAAGACAAAAAAACGCAACTACTTCATGCTACAAACGAGTGGAGAAATAGCAACATCGACCATAGTATCCGTACCCGCATTGAACAACACCTCGACATCCTCACAGACCAACATCACCTCAGCACTGAAACAAGGATTATCAAGAAACTAACAACATTATATGGAGGACCTATGGCAATTCCACGACCAAGAGATGGCTTCCTGAACCTTGCAGGAATTAACCTCACTGAGGACCAAGTCACTCTCCTAAATCTGGGCATAAACTGTCATGTTATGTCCAGACCGAGTGAAATGGCCCGGAAAGTGGAGTTGGAAATTCTGTTGGACGACATATTCGACCTCGAGACACAAAAGAAGGTCACTACCAAAGATACCTTACAAGCAGAACTTATTGCAGAAGGAGGAAAGAATCGAGGCAACTACAGAAGCACCATACTGTCCCCCGAGCTTAGAGCGGCAGCTAAAAGCCTTCGCGAGAACAAGGAGATAGTTGTCAGGAGAGGTGACAAGTCGCCAATATATGTCATTCTTAAAAAAGACGAATATCTGGCGAAAATGAACATCATACTCTCTGACCAAACTAAGTTCCAAAGGGTAACGAAGGACACTACAGCCGAATTAAAAGCAAAGGTCAACAAACTGATCGAAACTGTGAACGCCAAGAAATCCGGACTCCACCTGCCAAAGATCATTGGGGAATATAAACCTGGATATGCGTATGGAAATGTCAAGACGCACAAGCCTGGAAACCCACTTCGGCCAATCATTAGCCAGATACCCACACCCACGTACAGATTGGCAAAGCGACTCAACGGCCTGCTGACTCCTTATGTTCCTTGCGCCTTCAGCCTGAAGTCTCCAAAGGAATTTGTGGACTTACTGCGGGGCGCACGGGCCACAGGGATAAGAGCCTCGTTGGACGTAGAATCGCTGTTTACCAACGTACCTGTGGACGAGACAATCGGAATGATAGCCGACAGAGTGTATCGTGATCCAGCCTGTACTCCTCTTGACATGCCAGAAAGTATTCTGAGGAAACTACTCCAAGCTTGTACTAAAGAGGCACCCTTCTTGAGCCCGGATGGGCATATGTATAAGCAAGTAGATGGGGTCGCTATGGGTTCTCCCCTAGGTGTCCTGTTTGCAAACTTCTACATGGGTACCATCGAGCAAAAAGTCTTAGTCGACATGAACTTGAAACCGGCCATATACTGCAGGTATGTTGACGACATTTTTACACAGGTACCTGATGTCAGACATCTGCAGGAGCTGAAGGAGGCATTTGAGCAGAGTTCCGTGCTGCGTTTCACTTACGAGACGGAAAAGGATGGGAAGCTGCCTTTTCTAGATGTAACAGTCATGGAAAAGGGCGGAGGTTTCCACACTGCAGTCTACACAAAGGAAACAAACATAGGAATGTGCCTAAATGCCAACAGCGACTGCCCTGACAGGTACAAGAGGAGTGTTGTTAACGCATACGTCGACCGTGCTCTCAGCCACAGCTCAGAATGGAAGCAAGTCGACGAAGAACTCTGTAGGGTAAGGCAGGTTCTAGTCAATAACGGCTTCTCCAATGGTTTCATCGAAGACATCATAAGAAGGAAAGTGAAAAGCCATGCAACCTCTGAAGAGACAACTAACACAACACCTATACCCCCTATTAGACTATTTTACAGGAACTTCTTTTCCACAGCTCATAAAACAGAGGAAAGGGTCCTGAAAGATATTGTTAATAGAAACGTTATCCCTACAGACAAAAATCAGAGGATACAACTGACGATTTACTATAAAACCAGAAAAACGGCCAGCCTACTCATGAGAAACTCTCCAGACACGAAACAGAACGCTTTAAAAGAGACTAACGTCGTCTATGCCTTCAAATGCCCACTTGGGGACTGTAAGCTCCAAAAAACCCAGTATATAGGCAAGACAACAACATCTCTTTCTAGGCGTTTAACGATGCATAAACAACAGGGCTCCATTAAGGAACATATAATCTCTTCCCATAACCAAACCATCGCCAGAGAAATCCTAGTAAACAACACAGAAATCATCGATAGATACAGCGATAGCAGGCGGCTTGACGTTTGCGAGGCACTACACATCAAGAAGTCAACACCAGCAATCAACAGCCAATTATTGCACAACTATATTCTACCCACCTCAAGACTCCGCTCCAATATAGAAGCATCAAGAAATATGGACCAATAGGCTTTCTACAAACACTTCTATTCAATATCCATTGTTTCGTGTTCTGTCTTGTGTTGATACTTTTAATACCCTATTAATATCCTCTAATGCCACATCATCCTTCCCACCTCACTCAAATGTAATGCCACATCACCCTTCCCACCTCACTCAAAAGTAGATATAAAATCAGGGAAATGCAAGTTCTAATCAGTTGTGTATTTGTGAAGTCTTTGAAAATGTAATAAGTTTTACGAAACGCGCCCGTGTCGCGTCAGACTAGAAATAAAAATGAATTTTGGAGAAGTGATTTTTGATTTACCTCCAACAGTGAAGCATAATGTACGAAAGATTGAGAAAATTCGTGTTAGAATTATTAATCTTACTTTTTCGGTCATATTTAATAAAATATATATATATATATATATATATATATATATATATATATATATATATATATATATATATATATATATATATATATATATATATATATATATATATATATATATATATATATATATATATATATATATATACCAGATATACAGGGAAGTGTGTTACTAGTCCCGGCACAATCGTAGACGCCCAAATAAAGGGCTTTACGTTGTTATTCTCTAACTCTAAACATAATATTGACTGGAAACAAAATAGAAATGTTTACATTCTAAACTCTGAACCAATTTTTAAGCCAAGTTTGGGACTACAAAAAAATAACAGAACTAGTCACACAAATGACCATTATTTCACTTGATTAAACTGACACACAAATATCTTTAGGTCGTTGCACACCGCGTCGTTAAGAGGAGGATGATAGTCTGCCCACATCTCACAGCAGTCTTCAGCCTTCCCACGATCGTCCTTTCCGCTGGGTTCCGTCATATCGGGTTTTCGCATCCACAAGTCCGCCGAGATGAGCCGGCCGTCAAACCAACGCCACTCCGCGGAATTTGCGTCTGTTGCTCCAAGCCAGGCGAATGTTACTGTTAAAATAGAAATACGGCGTTAGAGTGGAAGGTCCAGGAAGATTTGTTTTGTGTATGAAATATACCAAAAGATCGAGCACCAAGTTATAGGCCCGATACAGTACCAGGTGAGTCTACTACGGGTTCACCATAGTCCGTGCGACTTGGAGCGTTTTGTTCCCAGTAGCTGAATCTTAAACAACAACAATAGCCAAAAGATTGTACAATATATACAACCCGTCTTCCTAAGGGTTTTCCCAACGTCAAGAAACTGTCGTACTAACGTGCCCTTATCCTAACCTACCACAGGTACCCAAAACAGAAAATGGGACAGTATGTTTATTTCACGAGCCGCTATCATTTTCTAGTACGACGTTTTTTTTTGCCTTCGGTAGAGTATACGTCAAAATGGGACGTTCCATTAGAAGGATGGAGTTGCAATAGAACTGGTATTAGCACGAGCATTGCAGACATTGAAAGAGGAATTGCAACATGCCTGTACATCCAGGCATCCCATCCAAGAGTCAGAAACCATCCCGGGTTCTGACTCCTAGAACATAAGAAGAACATAAGAACAAAGGTAACTGCAGAAAGCCTATTGGCTCATACGAGGCAGCTCCTATCTATAACCACCCAATCCCACTCATATACTTGTCCAACCCGCGCTTGAAACAATCGATAGAGCTCCTGGAGCTCTATTTTTATAAAGAAATGAAAAGTTCCACTACCAAAAGTGCTCAGTGTAGTTTGGAGAAGAAGTCTGGATACAAGGTAATGGAAGGTAATTATCGGGGGAAATCGCCAATCCATTACGACTATATAGCCCTTGAAAGGGATCAGGATTATGAACAAATCCACAAGGACCGTGACGAAGATTCGAACCTGCGTCCGGGAGCATCCCAGACACTGCCTTAATCGACTGAGCTACGACAGGGTTAAAAGGGTTGAAACCGAACCAACCCTTTCAACCCTGTCGTAATAATGGGAATAATGATATCAGACGACCTAACGACGCCTAAAGAGAATATGAAATCAAGTAAGTCACCAACCAGGCAAATGATAGCGGGGATTATGAGAACCTTCAAATTTAGGGATTCAATGCTTTTATTACTCTTCAAATCAGTTGTGCTGTCCCGCCTTGAGTACTGCTTGATACGCACTTCCATCTTCAGAGCAGGAGAGATTGCTCAAATAGAGGGAATACAGAGAACATGTACGGTACATTTAAATACGATTAAGCACCTAAGCTGTTGGGATCGTCTCTAAGCTCTTATAATGCATTTTCTAGTAAGGAGACGAGAAAAAAGTATCATATACAACATACAGGACAACACTAAAAAGCCTGGTACCCTAATATGCACAGTGAAATTAGCCACATATTGGAGCGAATGATATGGTAGGAAATGCAGACTAGACCCGATGAAGAACCTGCAGGAAATGTTGGACCAGCCGGGTTGTAGTGGATATATGTGCAACCCGTTCTCGCACTTGCATATAGTCAATATCTTGCTTATGAATAAGTGCATATGTGACATACTAATTTATTGTGAATATTTGAGTTTACCTTGAAAAGCTGAATAGAAAATCACAACCTAAGCTAACCTTTTTAGTAGTGCAAGACAAGCCCGGCCCCTGGTTTGGCTTTGCGGTTAGAGGAACTCCCAAAACCACTCCAGGTAATACCACTATGTCAATAACTTTTCATAATATGGTTTTCAAAAACCGAAAAAAGATAGCACAGGCAGTCTGTTGCAATTTCCAGTGCAACACCGCACTGTGCAGTCTTTCTCAATACATCACCGGCTTCCCGCCTCTCTTCCTCCTAAACAGACCGCGAGGAATTCATTTTGTATTTCGCACGGTTTGAATACTGTCTTTATTTAAATGGTTAACTTGTCAAAATCTTAGAATACTGTAATTGCCTTCCAGTGAAATGTCGGTAATAATGTCGGTGAGAAGTTATATACGATATCAAAGCGATTATAAGAATACTCTATAAGGGTATTATATTAGTGAAAGCTTAATCAGCAAATTCTGAAGCTCTGAGACACCAGAGTTAAAAAGCTGAGTACTGTGTAGTTAGTGTGTTTCCATTTCGTCGTAAATTATAAGAGCTTGAAACAAAAGCCTTTATATCAAAACACTTTAGAGAACACATTGTCAGTTTATGTTTATAAATAATAATAAAGGAAAGCCATTTACCGCTGGCATTGCATGAAGCTATTATTATGTTATATAAGAAAACAATCACTATAGCACTATTTCTTTCAAAGGTCGCCAAGTAAATAGTCCCAAGCCTATTTAACTAACCTTCACTTGAGTTTTGCGTTTCTATTTCATGCAGCCACAAACTCAACAACCCATTTTCTAAGAACAAAGAGATTAGTTGATAATTAAAAAACTATTATAAATAAGCATTAATTTGCAAGATAAGGACTCAAGAGGTGGACAGCAGCGTACCTCCTCTGTCGTACAGATAAGAGACCAGGGCGTAGGGGTTCCTGGGGGTGGCCAGGTCGCCCCCCATCCCCTGACAGTGTGTACGAGCATCACTGTGGCTCAGCTTCTTCTTGCTGACGAAGAAGCACTCGTCCAGCACTCTGGTGTAAGGCGGTGGACACGATATCTCTGTAAACAGAAAATAAAAAAGTGAAGCCAAATCATTCGTGAAGTGATATATGGCTTGCGCGTTCATGCAGCTTTCTGCATATATATATATATATATATATATATATATATATATATATATATATATATATATATATATATATATATATATATATATATATATATATATATATATATATATATATATATATATATATATATAATATACATTAATAGGGTATTAAATTCCTAAACACAAGACAGAACACGAAACAATGGCTCTGGCTTATTAGGCAAATCGGTCCTTGCATAGTAGGCTGAGAAGTGCATTCTGGCTACTAGGTACGACATTATATATATATATATATATATATATATATATATATATATATATATATATATATATATATATATATATATATATATATATATAACTGAAAACTCACACCCCAGAAGTGACTCGAACCCATACTCCCAGGAGCCACGCAACTGGTATGTACAAGACGCCTTAATCCACTTGACCATCACGACCGGACATAATGAGGTGATAGCCGAGGCTATTTGAACCACCCCACCGCCGGCACTCGGATAGTAATCTTGGGCATAGCATTTTACCAAATCACCTCATTCTTTGGGGCACACGTGAGGAACACAAATGCGAACAAGCCTGAATGGTCCCCAGGACAATATGCAACTGAAAACTCACACCCCAGAAGTGACTCGAACCCATACTCCCAGGAGCCACGCAACTGGTATGTACAAGACGCCTTAATCCACTTGACCATCACGACCGGACATAATGAGGTGATAGCCGAGGCTATTTGAACCACCCCACCGCCGGCACTCGGATAGTAATCTTGGGCATAGCATTTTACCAAATCACCTCATTCTTTGGGGCACACGTGAGGAACACAAATGCGAACAAGCCTGAATGGTCCCCAGGACAATATGCAACTGAAAACTCACACCCCAGAAGTGACTCGAACCCATACTCCCAGGAGCCACACAACTGGTATGTACAAGACGCCTTAATCCACTTGACCATCACGACCGGACATAATGAGGTGATAGCCGAGGCTATTTGAACCACCCCACCGCCGGCACTCGGATAGTAATCTTGGGCATAGCATTTTACCAAATGGGGATTTTTCAGTTGCATATTGTCCTGGGGACCATTCAGGCTTGTTCGCATATATATATATATATATATATATATATATATATATATATATATATATATTAGTATATTTTGGTAGCAGTCTTTCCTGTAGACATATATTATTAAATATGACCGAAAAAGTAAGATTAATAATTCTAACACGAATTTTCTCAATCTTTCGTACATTACGCTTCACTGTTGGAGGTAAATCAAAAATCACTTCTCCAAAATTCATTTTTATTTCTAGTCTGACGCGACACGGGCGCGTTTCGTAAAACTTATTACATTTTCAAAGACTTCACAAATACACAACTGATTTTTCGACTTTTTCGGTCATATTTAATAATATATATATATATATATATATATATATATATATATATATATATATATATATATATATATATATATATATATATAATATATATCATCAATGTTTATTAATTAGGAAAGAACGTATTATATGTAGAAAATCCAAATCACTAAATATTGCTCTACTTGTTCACAATCTATTTTCATGTCTCTTCTCTGCTTTCAAACCGATGAAAGCTGTAAAAATGGAAAAATCCGTTCTTAATTACCTTAACATCCGGACGGTACAAACAGACAGTTGGAACACTTTACATTCTCATTGTAATATCACCAACCACTCGTCTAGTGTTTGTGACTATCAAACAATAGTCTTAACACCACCTCATAAACAATAGTTTTAAGACTGTTGTTTGTGAGGGAGGTCGTGGTTACACTGTTGTTTGTGAGGTCGTGGTAACACTGTTGTTTGTGAAGTCTTTGTAACACTTTTGTTTGTGAGGTCGTGTTAAGACTATTGTCTAAGACTATTTTTTACTCTTCCAAGGTTACTTGGAGTAAATTAGGCTCACGATCACTAATTATATTCACTAAAGTCACTAAACATCAAATGAAGAATGTCATAAGGAAAAAAATACCAATTTAACGACTAATGAGTCATTAATCTCACGACTAATGAGTCATTAATCTCACGACTAATAAGTCATTAATCTCACGACTAATGACTCGTGTTAGGGTACAGTAATTGGTACCGTATGGTAAATACTTATGTGCCCAAATTCCTGAATTTACAAAGGTTAAGAAGTTGTACACTATAACCAAACCTTTCATTAAGATGCGGAGCGTTGTTTCCGTGGCATTAACCAGCAGCTGCAGCACTTCTGATTGGTGGGACAAGACCAACTGCGACACCACCAACGATGACTGCATTTCGTCAACAGTTGCTTCATCTGCGGCGGAGGCTGCGGCCCACGCCAGACACCACACAACCACGACGTGTCGGACAGACATCATGGTATCTCCTGCTTCACTACGATGCGTCGGGATGATGTGAGCCCTCGACTGGAGGAGCGCCGGTGTGTGTGGGTCCTTTGCTTGGTAACATGTTAGTATAAAGCCAAGGATATCCTGTGATGTCACGAGTTACTGAGAAGAAGATAAGATAACTTAAGATAACTCTAAGCTTGAGATCTGCGTCTCAACGCGGCGCAAACGGACTTTTATCACATTTCGGGTATCACGGACTCACATTTATGGACTTTATTAAGACCTTCTCATGTCGGAGTGTTGACAGGTGTTACAATGAACGCGCAACACAACAAACACCTGCAGAGGTGAGGTTGACTTCCAGCAACGAGGCAACACTTGCGGGTGTTGACGAAGCACAGTGGGAAAGATGTCACACTCTGGCATGTGTTATTGTCTCATTTATTTTAATGAGGTTAATCAAACTGTTGTGGTGGGACTTACGCATAAGGAAAACCCGGGTGGGAATTTAGCCAAAATAGATGGATTTGATAGTCACTTTATTTTACTGATATTAGAGAATTTACAAATAATATATACAATAATTTTTGAAACCATGGATTTTATTTTGAGATACATGATATATATATATATATATATATATATATATATATATATATATATATATATATATATATATATATATATTGAGGCTCAAAACTGTCAAAAAACAACAAATGGCCTCTTCGGCCTATTTATGTCTTATACTTGACCTGTAAAATCACTCCTTCTGAAGATGTATTAATATACGAAAGTACTTAAGGAAATTCCTGTTTCAATTTTCCTCCGTGGTCTGACACTGTCACATTTTTAATCACGTGTTTATTTTTCGTGATTTCACTAGTCCCGGCACAATCGTAGACGTCCAAATAAAGGGCTTTACGTTGTTGTTGTCTTACTCTAGACATAACATTGATTGGAAACAAACTAAAAATATTAAAATCAGAAATTTTTTTTAAACCAAGTTTGGGACTACAAAGAAAATGACAGAACCAGTCACACAAATGAGAGTTTAGTTTAGTTCATTTATTATGCACCCCATACCCATCTTGTGGGCGGTAGTGGAAAGGGTTACAGAGGCACATAATGGGCTCAGGGACTGAACCCCACAATTCATTTAGCTAAGCAAGTTACAATCTTGATGAGCTAGTTACAAAATTCAATATAAGTCATCACATCAACAATGGGTTCGAGATCGACCTCAAGTACAGGTTCTAAATTAAGCAACTGACATATGTGGAGAGCTAGTGTCAAAATTTATATATTTGTCCTGCACACCGCCCCCCATCCAGTGGGCAGCGGTGGATAGGTTACAATCACTTAGTTACTACCTACAGTTAGCAAACTGGGGCTATTTGGCTAAAATTTCTGGTAGCAGATCATTTTGAATGAAATATTGACACTCTATAACACAAATGAGAGCAACCAATTATTACATTTGATTAAACTGACACGCAAATATCTTTGGCGTGTTGCACACCTCGTCGTTAAGAGGAGGATGATAGTCTGCCCACATCTCGCAGCAGTCTTCAGCCTCCCCAAATCTGTTCTTTTCGCTGGGTTCATTCCCATTGGATTTTCGCACCCACAAGTCCGCAGCGACGAGCCGGCCGTCAAACCAACGCCACTCCACGGAATTTGCGTCTGTTGCTCCAAGCCAGACGAACATTTCTGTTAAAATAAAGATGCACCGTTAGAGTCGAAGATCCAGGAATATTTGTTTTGTGTAAGAAATATACCCAAAAATTGGACAATATATATACAGCCCGTCTTCCTAAGTTTTTTCCCAACGTCAAGAAACTGTCGTGCTAGAGTGCCTTTATCCTAACCTACCATAAGCAATAAGTCATATATGTGCTGTCTTGTGCGAGAGCGGGTTACCCAAAACAGAAAACGGGACAGTATGTAAATTTCACAAGTCGCTGCCATTTTCTAGTACGACGATTTTTTTTGCCTTCGGTAGAGTATACGTCAAAATGCGACGTTCTATTAGAAGGATGGGTTACAATTATTAGTATTATACTAATACTGGTATTAGCACGAACATTCCAGACTTTGAAAGATGAATTGCAACATGCCTGTGCATCCAGCCCCGCGTTCCGACTCCTGGAACTCTATTTTTATAAAGAAATGCAAAGTTCCACTACCAAAAGCGCTCAGTGTAATATGGAGTATGTTGTATGTCTGGATGCAAGGTAATGGAAGGGATTTATCAGGGAGAATCGCCAAGCCATTACGACTATATAGCACTTGGAAGGGATCAGGATAATGATTGGGGGAAGGAATGGATACAGGGTAGATATCCTGATCATTCAAAGCAGGAGATATTGCTCCACTCCACAAGAGGAGAAAACCAAAAAATAAACTATATAGACCACTCGCATTATCATTACACACAGTTAAGTTTTTAAAAGAGTTGATTAGGAGCCATATCTCTAGTTTTGTGGAGAACAATGAACTTCACAATCCACCTCAACATGGATTTAGAGCGAGAAGATCCAGTCTCCCGTAATTACTCGATCACTGTGACAAAATCAAGATACCATGAGTAGAAAAACTAAATGTAGATGTTGTGAACACGCACTTTGTAATGGGCCATTTCATAAATGTGACTCCCCCCCCCTAAATAATAATAATACAAAAAATGAAGGTCGTTAGCAAAAAAAAAGTAATGCATGGCGATGAATATTGAATTTCTGCCTAACAGATTGCAAAGAGTAACAGTCAAACAAAATCAAGTCTGGGCACAGTGAAAATTCCTATACACGAGGGTACAGTCATTGCACCACTGCTGTATCTCATTCTCCTATCTGATACAGGCCAAAATACAAGACAGCTTCGTATCATACTTTGCAAACAAACACAAAAATCAGCATGAAAATTTATTTTGAGGAATACAAAAAAACTAAAAGCTAATGTCAATAAAGTCATCAATTGGGCGGTAGAAAATAACACGAATTTTAACAACTATACTAATGTATTGTAAAATTAAAGAACGGGAGCGAAATGCATGGTAAAAAAACAATGAAATCTCCTCATTGAATGAAAACGTGTGAAGTATCAGGGAATAATGATGTCAGACGACCTAACGACGGTTAAAGAGTATAAGAAATCAAGTAAGTCACCAACCGGGCAAATGATAGCGGGGATTATGAGAACCTTCAAATTTAGGGATTCAATGTTTATTTTTTACTCTTCAAATCACTTGTGCTGTCCCGAAATGAGTACTGCTCGATACGCACTTCCACCTTCAGAGCAGGAGAGATTGCTCAAATAGAGGGAATACAGAAAACTTGTACGGTACGTATAAATACGATTACGCACCTAAGCTACTGGGATCGTCTCTAAGCTCTTATCACTTTCTAAGTACTATCAAGGCTCTAAGCACTTTCTAGCAAGAAGACGAGAAAGAGGTATCATATTCAACATACAGGACAACACTAGAAAGCCAGGTACCCTAATATACACAGCGAAATTAGCCACATATTGGAGCGAAAGATATGGTAGGAAATGCAGACTAGACCCGATGAAGAACCTGCAGGAAATGTTGGACCAGCCGGGTTGCAGTGGATATATGTGGGCCTGTGAGCCGCTCCAAGCAACAGCCTTCTGGATCAAGTTCTCGCAAGAAAAGCCCGGCCCCTGGTTTGGCTTGGGGGGGGGGGGGTTAGAGGAACTCCCAAAACCACTCCAGGTAATACTACTATGTCAATCACTTTTCATAATATGGTTTTCAAAACCGAAAAAAGATAGCACAGGCAGTCTGTTGCAATTCCCAGTGCAACACCGCACTGTGTAGTCTTTCTCAATACATCACCGGCTTCCCGCCTCTCTTCCTCCTAAACAGACCGCGAGGAATTCATTTTGTATTTCGTACGGTTTGAATACTGGCTTTATTTAAATGGTTAACTTGTCAAAATCTTAGAATTCTGTAATTGCCTTCTAGTGAAATGTCGGTGAGAAATTAGGCGAATTATAAAGACGATATCAGAGCGATTATAAGAATACTCTATAAGGATATTAATTTTAGTAAAAGCTTAATCAGCAAAATCTGTGAGCTCTGAGAACACAGAAAGTGTGTAATAAAGTAAGGGCGAAGAGGTAGAACGGCCTATTGCCATAGCTCGAGTGAATGGGGGGAATTGTGTAAAATCCTGGTTTGTGTCTCGGAGAGGCTGCAGGATCCAGGTAAATTCAGTAGAATTTCTGGTTGCAATTCTTATACCATGTCGCTGCTCAGTCGATTAAGGCAGTGTCTGGGATGCTCTCGGACGTAGGTTCGAATCCTCGTCACGGCCCTTGTGGATTTGTTCACTTTAGAAAACACATTGTCAATTTCTGTTCATAAATAATTAGAAAGGAAAGCCATTTACCGCTGGCATTGCATGAAGCTATTACTATGTTATATAAGAAAACAATTAATATAGCACTATTTCCTTCAAAGGTCGCCAAGTAAATAGTCCCAAGCCTATTAAACTAACCTTCACTTGAGTTTTGCGTTTCTATTTCATGCAGCCACAAACTCAACAACCCATTTTCTAAGAACAAAGAGATTATTTGATAATTAAAAAGTATTATAAATAAGCATTAATTTGCAAGATGAGGACTCAAGAGGTGGACAGCAGCGTACCTCCTCTGTCGTACAGATAAGAGACCAGGGCGTAGGGGTTCCTGGGGGTGGCCAGGTCGCCCCCCATCCCCTGACAGTGTGTACGAGCATCACTGTGGCTCAGCTTCTTCTTGCTGACGAAGAAGCACTCGTCCAGCACTCTGGTGTAAGGCGGTGGACACGATATCTCTGTAAACAGAAAATAACAAAGTGAAGCCAAATACTTTTTATTGATCTGAGTTCATCTTGATATATTTCATTTTACGAAAACTGCATAAAATTAAAATTGACATCGATTGAATTTACTAAGGGAACAAGACTGTTTACATAAGCAATCACAATCCGCATAGATGATTTTGAACTATCCAAACGGTATCCCAGAGATAACATCAACGAACTTTTTTGGCATTACGTTTAAATAATTGTGAAAATGATTTTGAATCGGTGAATATGGTAAATATTGTAGATCCGTCCAATAGTTAAGAATCGGATGAGCAAACTATAGTGTTATCAGTGAGGAAAAATGCACTTTATTTAACCTGAAGATAAAGGCAAAATTCAATTGGAATAATGTCTTATCTTGAGGTTATCTTTAAATGATTTCGGGGCTTTTTAGTGTCCCCGCGGCCCGGTCCTCGACCAGGCCTCCACCCCCAAGGAAGCAGCCCGTGACAGCTGACTAACACCCAGGTACCTATTTTACTGCTAGGTAACAGGGGCATAGGGTGACAGAAACTTTGCCCATTGTTTCTCGCCGGCGTCTGGGATCGAACCCAGGACCACAGGATCACAAATCCAGTGTGCTGTCCGCTCGGCCGACCGGCTCCCACTTCGGTGTGAACTTAGGTGTCTTTGGTGAACTGGGATGAAAAATACATTAAATGTCAATAAATCTTATATTAAAACGAAGTTCAGTTTGTCGTTTGCAATACTACAACGGCATCAGATCGAACACTATTGGCCACTTTTAATAAAATCCACAAAAGAAGAGCAACATATATTATTCAGCTCATCTGAAGAATAATGAGCTATTTAACTCTTTATAAGCATTCCTAATAATCAAACCTTCAACTATTTAAAACTAATAAACATAATAATTATAACTATTAAGAATAATGCAGTTTTACAGATAACAAAAAATCGAAATAAGTGAAATGAAGTATATGTGTGGTTTACATAAGTAGGCATCCATCAGTCATACATATTATATTATATATGAATATATTATAGTATAAAGTGTAGTAGTAGTAGGTATCCTTCAGTCTCGGGAGACTATGGAGTTGCGCCCTAGTTGTTAATCCTGGTGCAGCGTCTGGTGTGACTGTTGAGGCCAATCCGAGAGTGACAGTCAATAGCACACCGAGCACAAACGAAGTCCGATTCTGGTCTGTCTTCCTGGCTACCGGCTTTCCTTCTCTGTCTCTTTGCCTCCGATTCCTTGGCAAGTGACTCCTCGAACTTGGAGAGACCTCTTTGAACAGACTGCCTCCAGGCTGAACGGTCTGCAGCCAGTGTCTCCCATATAGCAAGATCGACGTCCATGGCTTTCAGGTCCCTCTTGCATACGTCTTTATACCGTAGCTGGGGCTTGCCTGTTGGACGCTTTCCCTGCATCAGCTCTCCGTACAGGAGATCCTTGGGGATTCTGCCGTCGCCCATTCGCACAACGTGCCCGAGCCAGCGCATTCGTCTCTGTTTCAGCATTGTGTACATGCTGGTGATTCTTACTCTACCCAAGACGTTGTTGTTTGTCACCTTGTCCTGCCAGGTGATGTCCAAGATGTGTCTAAGGCAGCGCATGTGGTAGGCATTCAGCTGTCTTTCCTGACGGGCGCGGAGTGTCCAAGACTCACTGCCATAAAGAAGAGTTCTCAGGACACAGGCTCTGTACACCTAAATCTTAGTATACTCAGTTAGCCTATTGTTGGCCCACACTCTCTTTGTCAGTCTGGACATGGTAGTAGATGTCTTACCGATGCGTTTGTTTAGCTCTGTATCAAGAGAGAGGGAGTCAGAGATTGTGGAGCCCAGGTACACGAAGTCGTGAACGACTTCCAGTTTGGAATCGGAGATGCTGATGTCAGGTGGGGAGTCCACTCCTTGTCCCATGACTTGTGTTTTCTTCAGACTGATGGTGAGTCCGAAAGCCTGAGAGGCCTCGCTGAAGCGGGTTATGAGCCGTTGGAGGTCTTCAGCTGAGTGGGCAGTGACTGCTGCGTCGTCGGCAAAAAGGAAGTCGCGCAGACACCTCAGCCGAACCTTCGTCTTGGCTCTCAGCCTGGCGAGGTTAAAGAGCTTTCCATCTGACCTGGTCCAGAAGGTAAATGCCTTCCGTGACAGATCCGAAGACGTGCAGCAGCATAACTGCGAAGAAAATCCCGAATAGGGTTGGAGCCAGTGCGCAGCCCTGCTTTACTCCACTTCGGATGTCAAAGGCGTCTGATGTTAGGCCATCAAAGACCACGGTGCCCCTCATGTTCTCTTGGAAAGATCTGATGATGCTGAGGAGCCTGGGTGGGCATCCGATCTTGGGGAGGATCTTGAACAGGCCATCCCTGCTGACGAGGTCGAAGGCCTTCGTCAGATCTATGAAGGCTACGAAGAGTGGCTGCTTCTGATCCCTGCATTTCTCCTGCAGTTGTCTGAGGGAAAAGACCATGTCGATGGTGGACCTGCCAGCTCTGAATCCGCATTGTGATTCTGAATCTTAAGTATATATATAATATAAAACGGCATTGAGGGGGGGGTCCCAAAAATCTCTTCTAATACGTCGTGTGTGCTTTTCTCCGAGGCTATGATATATATATATATATATATATATATATATATATATATATATATATATATATATATATATATATATATATATATATATATATATATATATATATATATATATATATATAATTATCAATGTTTATTAATTAGGAAAGAACGTATTATATGTAGAAAATCCAAGTCATTACATTTTGCTCTACTTGTTCACACTTTATTTTCAGGTCTCTTCTTTGCTTTCAAACCGATGAAAGCTGTAAAAATGGGAAAATCCGTTCTTAATAGCCTGAACATCCGGACGGTACAAACAGACAGTTGGAACACTTTACAGTCTCATTGTAATATCACCACTCACTCGTCTAGTGTTTGTGACTATCAAACAATAGTCTTAACACCACCTCATAAACAATAGTTTTAAGACTGTTGTTTGTGAGGTCGTGGTAACACTGTTGTTTGTGAGGTTGTGGTAACACTGTTGTTTGTGAGGTCGTGGTAACACTGTTGTTTGTGAAGTCTTTGTAACACTTATGTTTGCGAGGTCGTGTTAAGACTATTGTTTACTCTTCGAAGGTTACTTGGAATAAATTAGGCTCACGATCACTAATTATATTCACTAAAGTCACTAAACATCAACTGAAAAATGTCATAAGGAAAAAAATACCAATATAACGACTAATGAGTCATTAATCTCACGACTAATGACTCGTGTTAGGATACAGTAATTGGTACTGCATGTCAAATACTTATGTGCCCAAATTCCCGCATTTACAAAGGTTAAGAAGTTGTACACTATAACCAAACCTTTCATTAAGAGGCGGAGCGCTGTTTCCGTGGCATTAACCAGCAGCTGCAGCGCCTCTGATTGGTGGGACAAGACCAACTGCGACACCAACGATGACTGCATTTCGTCAACAGTTACTTCATCTCTGGCGGAGGCTGCGGACCACGCCAGACACCACACAACCACGACGTGTCGGACAGACATCATGGTGACTCCTGCTTCACTACGATGCGTCGAGATGTGAGTTCTTGGCTGGAGGAGCACCAGTGTGTGTGGGTCTGTTGCTTGGTAACATGTCAATATAAAGCCAAGAACACCCTGAGATGCCACGAGTTACCGAGAAGAACTTAAGATAACTCTAAGCTTGACATCTGCGTCTCAACGTGGCGCTCACGGACTTTTATCACATTTCGGGTATCACGGACTCACATTTGCGGACTTTATTAAGACCTTCTCATGTCGGAGTGTTGACAGGTGTTACAATGAACGCGCAACACAACAAACACCTGCAGAGGTGAGGTTGACTTCCAGCAACGAGGCAACACTTGCGGGTGTTGACGAAGCACAGTGGGAAAGATGTCACACTCTGGCATGTGTTATTGTCTCATTTATTTTAATGGGGTTAATCAAACTGTTGTGGTGGGACTTACGCATAGGGAAAACCCGGGTGGGAATTTAGCCAAAATAGATGGATTTGATAGTCACTATATTTTACTGATATTAGAGAATTTACAAATAATATATACAATAATTTTTGAAACCATGAATTTTATTTTGAGATACATGAGGTTAATATATATATATATATATATATATATATATATATATATATATATATATATATATATATATATATATATATATATATATATATATATATATATATATATATATATATACACTGTCACATTTTTAATCGTGTTTATTTTCCTGATTTACACACACACACACACACACACACACACACACACACACACACACATATATATATATATATATATATATATATATATATATATATATATATATATATATATATATATATATATATATATATATATATATATGCAAACAAGCCTGAATGGTCCCCAGGACTATATACAACTGAAAACTCACACCCCAGAAGTGACTCGAACCCATACTCCCACAACTGGTATGTACAGGGACGCCTTAATCCGCTTGACCATCACGACCGGACATAAGGAAGTGATAGCCGAGGCTATATGAACCACTTCCCCGCCGGCACTCGGATGGTAATCTTGGGCATAGCATTTTATCAAATCACCTCATTCTTTGGGGCACACGTGAGGAACACAAATGCAAACAAGCCTGAATGGTCCCCAGGACTATATACAACTGAATCACTTCTGGGGTGTGAGTTTTCAGTTATATATATATATATATATATATATATATGTCGTACCTAGTAGCCAGAACTCACTTTTTACTTTTTGGCCTACTATTCAAGGCCCGATTTGCCTAATAAGCCAAGTTTTCCTGAATTAATATATTTTTTCTAATTTTTTTCTTATGAAATGATAAAGCTACCCATTTCATTATGTATGAGGTCAATTTTTTTTTATTGGAGTTAAAATTAACGTAGATATATGACCGAACCTAACCAACCCTACCTAACCTAACCTAACCTATCTTCATAGGTTAGGTTTGGTTAGGTAGCCGAAAAAGTTAGGTTAGGTTAGGTTAGGTAGGTTAGGTAGTCGAAAAACAAATAATTCATGAAAACTTGGCTTATTAGGCAAATCGGGCCTTGCATAGTAGGCTGAGAAGTGCGTTCTGGCTACTAGGTACGACATATATATATATATGACAGTGTCAGACCACGGAGGAAAATTGAAACAGGAATTTCCTTAAGTACTTTCGTATATTAATACATCTTCAGAAGGACTCCTTCTGAAGATGTATTAATATACGAAAGTACTTAAGGTAATTCCTGTTCCAATTTTCGTCCGTGGTCTGACACTGTCACATTTTTAATCACGTGTTTATTTATCCTGATTTACACACACACACACACACACACACACACACACACACACACACACACACACACACACACACACACACACACACACACACACACACACACACATCAAAAGGCTGGTATACCGAAAGGGGAATTATGAACAGATGAGAAGTTTCCTAAGTGAAATACCTTGGAATACAGACCTCAGAGATAAGTCTGTACAGGGTATGATGGACTATGTTACCCAAAAGTGTCAGGAGGTAGTAAACAGGTTCATCCCGGCCCAAAGGGAAAAATCCGCTTAGCAACAGAAGAATCCATGGTATAATAGGGCATGTATGGAAGCGAAGAAACTGAACAAAAGGGTGTGGAGGAACTTCCGGAATAACAGAACACCAGAAAGCAGAGAGAGATACCAGAGAACCAGGAATGAGTACGTCAGGATGAGAAGAGAAGCAGAGAAAAGTTTTGAAAATGATATAACAAACAAAGCCAAGACCGAACCAAAGCTACTCCACAGTCACATCAGAAGGAAAACAACAGTGAAAGAACAAGTATTGAAACTTAGAACAGGCGAGAACAGGTATACAGAGAATGACAGAGAGGTGTGTGAAGAACTCAACAAGAGGTTCCAGGAAGTCTTCACAATAGAACAAGGTGAGGTCACTGTGCTAGGAGAAAGGGAGGTAAACCAGGCGGCCTTAGAAGAGTTCGAAATTACGAGAGAGGAGATCAAGAGACACCTGCTGGATCTGGATGTTAGAAAGGCTGTTGGTCCAGACGGGATCTCACCATGGATACTTAAACGTGGATACTGATTCCTAAAAAGTTATCAGGACAATCTATGTGATTTGGACACACAAGAACCTGTGTGTGAGCCCTCTGTTAGGGACGGTAATCCCCCCCCCCCTCCACTGCACCCCACTATAGACGGTAATCTCCCCACCACCACTACCACCACCACTACCACCACCAGCACCACCACTACCACCACCACTACCACCACCACTACCACCACCAGCACCACCACTACCACCACTATTTACGGAAATCTTACTTTTACTCAACTATTCTCGTCTGTTTCCACTGTTTTTTTTTATTTAGTGTTGATAGTTTTAGCAACCATAATATTACCACCTGTGACTCGTTTCAAAGATCTGTTTATCTCAGCCGCGCCTCCATTGCTTAGTTTTGAAGCAGTGTACGAATAATAGACCCAACAAAAGAAACAATGCTTGCAAGAGCTATCTGCAAATTCCATTTCACAACTTGCATTAGTTTGCAAGTCTTAATCTAACGAACTTCAATTATACAGGAAATATCTAAGCGGCGTAACTCATTACAACGCCTAATTGGGCTTTTCATACAAAACAGACCCCCCAAAAAACTAGCTTGTATTTCTAATGCCACTGAGGAACAATTTATTAATACAGTATTCGTGACAACGTCTATATAATCAGCGGTGAACAAAACACCATGCGATCTGCCCGCGTGGGAAAAAATGTTCAGTATTCCTAGCACACTGCGCAGCGCGTGTGTCAGTCATTACTCCTACCCAGGGGCAGGAGTAATGACGCTCTGGGAGCTCCCGCGGTATACTCACCACAGAGACACACACACACACAAGTTCTCGTGCGTTAAATGTGACCAATTGTCGCTGTTTTAAAATAAGCATAGTCGGCGAGGCGCGTCTTCTAAGCTGGGTAAAACTGAAGGTCAAAGCAATGCTTGAGTGGGGAAAGGATGGGGGGGGGTGAAGAAGAGGTTCTTATGAGGAGAACGTGCTATAGGTCAGTACGACTATATAGCACTTGAGAGGAATATGAGGACAAGGAGCTGGGATATGAGGACAATTTGCTGGGGTATGAGAACAAGGAGCTGGGGTATGAGGATAAGGAGCTGGGGTATGAGGACAAGGAGTTGGGATATGAGGGACAAGGAGCTGGAATAGGACGGAGGGAAGGAATGATGCCCAACATGTACGACCGGCGCTGTATCAACCATATGTTTGAGGGTGTGAAATATTAAAAAATATAATAGTTTCCCTTTGGCTTTGAAAAAGAGGCGGGGCTTCAGAAAGTCTTTCGAAACTGTGGAGGATCGTCTGTTGTATGCTACTACGTGCAAAGTATGATGGTTAGAAAAAAAGAGAAATATAATTTTCCAGAGAGCAATGCATAACGTTTCATATTACTATACCCCCAAATTATATTTTAATGCTCTATTTTTCCAAAATATATACTGGGGAGGGGTCAGTATGTGATCATGACATGCTGCTCTCTCTTTAATTTTGGCGACCCCGACCAACCTATGTTTTCCCTGCAAAGATTGGGTGACCCAATCATCTGGCCTCCAAAATTGGACACACAAACAGACGTTCTCTTATAGATATTGATTTAACAACTAGATTTATTTACATCATCAGGAGTAAATAGACTTGCCACAGCCCCAGTGCCCAGCAGAGGGAGAACTTCGATTTCTATAGTCCCAAAATTTTGGAAATTCAGTGTGCCAACCACTTGGAAACACAGTGTTGTCTATCCTTGGAGGAATGGTAGCCAGCTGGTGTGGGACTACCTATGTGTATTCACCCTGACTGATATATCTGCTTTAGTGTACAGGTGGCCCCGCTAACCGTATAGAGAGTGTTGAATCCAAACAATATATAGACCGTTGGGCTCTCTATACACCTTCGTTTTCAATGGCATTGGATACATTGGAGCACCTGACAGCTGGGTGGACAGCGCTTCGGATTCGTAGTCTTGAGGTTCCGGGTTCGAGCCCCGGTGAAGGCGGAGACAAATGGGCAAAATGTTTCTTTCACCTTGATGACCCTGTTACCTAGCAGTAAATAGGTACCTTGGAGTTAGTCAGCTGCTACGGGTTGCTTCCTGGGGGTGTGTAGCAAAAAAAGGAGACCCTGTTCAAGGACCGGGCCGCGGAGACGCTAAGCCCTAAAACCATCTCAAGATAACCTCAAGAATCAAGATAACCTTTGGCCGATATGCGACCAATTCCTTTTTTTCAGGGAATTGGTTCCTTAGCTCATGAACACCGCCAAAGACTCAAGAGCTGCACTCTATTATGCCTTATTGTGGAGCTCCAGAGAAGCGTTAACTGAATTTACATTACAAGTGTAAAACATTCTTACTGGTGCACTTCGAAGATTGGAAATGATTGAAACACTTTTTAAGAAATGCTATGATGATAATTGTGATTTACGAACAACTCATCAGCCCGTCCTCTTAAAAGCCTTCCAAAATTACCTTCACTATGCCAGCTGTTCTCTGTTTACAATCTCGCATGTTATTGTGTTTGAACTTACCTGGAACAATACTTGGCTCACTACCATTGTTCGAATCCAGCCGGTCCTCATCAACCAAAAGCTAAGCCCCTGTTTATAAATGGATGATTGCTTTACACACAACTCACAAATGATGCCGTTCGGACTTTTGTTCGCTGACGAACCTTGTTCGAATCGCAAGTCCCTGAATGCTTCACCCACATACATAGACGAGAATACCTTGAGGTTGGTTAGGGAGAGACCGCGGCCCGGACGAGCCTAGACTGTGGATGTGTTGGGGTCGGTATAGGAGCTTGGACGAGCCTAGACTGAGGATGTGTTGGGGTCGGTATAGGAGCTTGGACGAGCCTAGACTGAGAATGTGTTGGGGTCGGTATAGGAGCTTGGACGAGCCTAGACTGTGGATGTGTTGGGGTCGGTATAGAAGCTTGGACGAGCCTAGACTGTGGATGTGTTGGGGTCGGTATAGGAGCTTGGACGAGCCTAGACTGTGGATGTGTTGGGGTCGGTATAGGAGCTTGGACGAGCCTAGACTGTGGATGTGTTGGGGTCGGTATAGGAGCTTGGACGAGCCTAGACTGTGGATGTGTTGGGGTCGGTATAGGAACTTGGACGACCCTACTCTGAGGATGGGTTGCACTCAGTGTTCCGAACTTTCTCCCCCACCACAGAGGGGAAGGAAGGGGATGAAGTGGCACTTAACCTTTCGCCTCTGTGGTGATGTGAGCAATACAGATCAAGGTACTCCCCCAACACTGAGGCAGGTATGTCTACTTCCCCAACACTGTGGCAGGTATATCTACTCCCCAACACTGAAGCAGGTATATCTACTTCCTCAACACTGAGGCATGTATATCTACTCCCCCCCAACACTGAGGCAGGTATATCTACTCCCCCAACACTGAGGCAGGTATATCTACTCCCCAACACTG
>NC_091192.1:28194006-28293945 GCF_040958095.1 Procambarus clarkii
ACAATAAGTTGTTTTAGATGCACATCCCATACTTTAGCTTCACATACACACACACCAATTGATGTCTAGCATCTGTCGTGAAACAGTGTGTTACTAATACATCTACATTCTTAAAGATATCTAAAGCCTTACTAGTAATACATGATAGGACAATGATTTCATGAAGGGGCGAATAGGGGCGGACTCTACTTCAAAGGGGGGCATTTAGAAGACCCCTGACTCCTCTCTATGACACTTTTCTTGCTATCGCCAGAACACCAGACCAAGTTGCGTTATAATATATATATATATATATATATATATATATATATATATATATATATATATATATATATATATATATATATATATAAAACTGAGAGTTTTTTATAGTTCAAATCATTCCAAACTTCTTTACCCAATCTAGTTTTTGATTAAATTTCATCGTACAGTTTTCTTTTCTATGTCGCATCTCTAAATATTATTAAAAACGTTAAAAACAAGTTCAATTATTTTTTTAATTAGTAAACCGTTTTTTGTCACTCTTGCCAACACATTCATATTGTTGCTGACCTCCGGCGGCAAGACAATTACACATAATAGGAACATTCATTTCTTTCCTGCATTATTTTATTGGGCGTGGAAGCACACGGCTGACGATCTTGTGTCCAATTACCTGACTCTTGAGCGAGTTGCTGCATTCCAGATGTTCTGCCCAATTTACTCTAATGGGTCTTATCGGCGTTTTGAGTATTACAAATAATAGTCGTACCGGTCTACAATTTAAGGTAATCAATGCAAGAGACTTATAGTTGAAGAACAGAAGCTCGTTAATGTGTTTACGTTATATTTTTTTCATGGAACTAAAGTAATATTTTAGGTCAGTTCAGTTAAGAATAGTGTTAGATCAGGCCAGTAGAGGTTGAGAGAGGTTAGGTTAGGTTAGGTTAAGTTGGCTTAGGTTACATTAAAATTAGATTAGGTTAGCTCAGGCTAGCTTGGCTAGGGTTTGATTAGGTTCGGTGGAGAGTATTCAGGTGACTTACCATCGCCATTTTGTCATCAATGTAGAATTTCTGTGTTCTGTATATTAAAGACAAATGTAATATCTGTATTATGTAATACTCTGGTGAATGGAAAGCTTAGCTTTTAACTCTAAGATGATTGGCTGATTACCATTTAATCAACCATAATTTGAAAGAAGTTCTCTTTCCGTTTGTATGTAAAATGGCATAAAATATGACATTTTACATTCATCAGTTCATTTACATTATTGGAGTAATATATATATACCCTGTAAATAAATAATTCAAAGGTTATTCTGCACTTACATTTGTTTTGGATACAAGGGGATATCTCTTCTTGTTTCTAAAGCTGTATATTTATTTTTAATTTATATTAGAATTCTTGCAATCTCTCAGTTCAAATGGTTTAGTTTCATAATTTGAAAATTTAAGTCCAGGTCAATAAAATAACTTTAATTAACAAATACAATGTGCAATTTCAAGTCTTGGATGTTGTGAATATGGTCATCCATCTCGATAAATTTTAAGTGGGAGTTTATTTCCTTAATTTAACACACTTTTTTCCTCTTAATAAATGTATATTATCAGTTGGATGTCTTTGTACCCTTTTCATCCACTTTCTTCTGCTCTTCCTCCTTCTCTTCCTTGAATTCCATATTCTGCTTTATTATTTCCCTGTGTCTCATAATATTTCCACTCCCGTGTCGAATTGTTATCTAAATCTGCAATACAATTTTTTTTCATCTCAATTTTTTTTATTAATTTCCAACATATATATATATATATATATATATATATATATATATATATATATAATTTTTGTTTTGTTTATGCTATCACGTCTCTCCTTATAATGGGAAATTTATTTTATACCAACTTAAATCATTAATATAATTGTGATTTTCTCTTATTTCCAGTCAATTTTTGACACTTGCTCAGCCGATATAAAATTAATTAAGCTCTCAATCATATGGTAAACTGTTTTGTGCCCCTCCCCCTAAAGAATATAATCCCAAAATTATTGGAATTTATTTGGCTAGATCTGATACAATGCTTACAAAAGAACTGTCATAATTAATAATCCGTAATGTCAGCTTCATCTTTTGAAATATAAATTCTGTGTAAGTTCCATTTTAATTTATCTAATCAGGTGATTTAGTTTTAAATCCTTTTTTTTCATTTACAATGCTGTACAGCTCTTCTTATTTACATATGTCTCCTCCTCATTTGTGACATAATTACCTGTATTCATTTTCGATGCAATTACATAATCTCTCCTTTCCAAGGGGCTTAAGAAAAGGCTTAAGCCATTTTCTTAATGACGAATTCTTCCGCATTCCCCATCAAACTCACAGCAAGATTATAAGCTTTTTGTTCACTTTCAATTAAAAGTTAAAAATGTTGTACCAACGTAAAACTTATTATGTTCTCACCTAGTTGTGCTTGTTGGGGCTGAGCTTTGGCTCTTCAGTCTCGCCTCTCAACTGTTTATCAATCAGTGTACAGATTCCTATTGGCTCAGGAATGTGCAAGTATATGTGTGTTTGCTACAACATTGTGGTTATGGTATGTGTGTGTTGAGTCTCAACGTTGTGGTCACGTTGCGTGTTTGTTGGGTCCCAACGTTGAGGTCACGTTGCGTGTTTGTTGGGTCCCAACGTTGAGGTCACGTTGCGTGTTTGTTGGGTCCCAACGTTGAGGTCACGTTGCGTGTTTGTTGGGTCCCAACGTTGAGGTCACGTTGCGTGTTTGTTGGGTCCCAACGTTGAGGTCACGTTGCGTGTTTGTTGGGTCCCAACGTTGAGGTCACGTTGCGTGTTTGTTGGGGTCCCAACGTTGAGTTTGTTGGGTCCCAACGTTGAGGTCACGTTGCGTGTTTGTTGGGTCCCAACGTTGTGGTCGCGTTGCGTGTTTGTTGGGTCCCAACGTTGTGGTCGCGTTGCGTGTTTGTTGGGTCCCAACGTTGAGGTCACGTTGCGTGTTTGTTGGGTCCTAACGTTGAGGTCACGTTGCGTGTTTGTTGGGTCCCAACGTTGAAGTCACATTGCGTGTTTGCTGGGTCCCAACGTTGAGGTCACGTTGTGTGTTTGTTGGGTCCCAACGTTGAGGTCACGTTGCGTGTTTGTTGGGTCCCAACGTTGAGGTCACGTTGCGTGTTTGTTGGGTCCCAACGTTGAAGTCACATTGCGTGTTTGCTGGGTCCCAACGTTGAGGTCACGTTGCGTGTTTGTTGGGGTCCCAACGTTGAGGTCACGTTGCGTGTTTGTTGGGTCCCAACGTTGAGGTCACGTTGCGTGTTTGTTGGGGTCCCAACGTTGAGTTTGTTGGGTCCCAACGTTGAGGTCACGTTGCGTGTTTGTTGGGTCCCAACGTTGTGGTCGCGTTGCGTGTTTGTTGGGTCCCAACGTTGAGGTCACGTTGCGTGTTTGTTGGGTCCCAACGTTGAGGTCACGTTGCGTGTTTGTTGGGTCCCAACGTTGAGGTCACGTTGCGTGTTTGTTGGGTCCCAACGTTGAGGTCACGTTGCGTGTTTGTTGGGTCCCAACGTTGAGGTCACGTTGCGTGTTTGTTGGGTCCCAACGTTGAGGTCACGTTGCGTGTTTGTTGGGTCCCAACGTTGAGGTCACGTTGCGTGTTTGTTTGGTCCCAACGTTGAGGTCACGTTGCGTGTTTGTTGGGTCCCAACGTTGAGGTCACGTTGCGTGTTTGTTGGGTCCCAACGTTGAGGTCACGTTGCGTGTTTGTTGGGGTCCCAACGTTGAGGTCACGTTGCGTGTTTGTTGGGTCCCAACGTTGAGGTCACGTTGCGTGTTTGTTGGGGTCCCAACGTTGAGTTTGTTGGGTCCCAACGTTGAGGTCACGTTGCGTGTTTGTTGGGTCCCAACGTTGTGGTCGCGTTGCGTGTTTGTTGGGTCCCAACGTTGTGGTCGCGTTGCGTGTTTGTTGGGTCCCAACGTTGAGGTCACGTTGCGTGTTTGTTGGGTCCCAACGTTGAGGTCACGTTGCGTGTTTGTTGGGTCCCAACGTTGTGGTCGCGTTGCGTGTTTGTTGGGTCCCAACGTTGAGGTCACGTTGCGTGTTTGTTGGGTCCCAACGTTGAGGTCACGTTGCGTATTTGTTGGGTCCCAACGTTGAGGTCACGTTGCGTGTTTGTTGGGTCCCAACGTTGTGGTCGCGTTGCGTGTTTGTTGGGTCCCAACGTTGTGGTCGCATTGCGTGTTTGTTGGGTCCCAACGTTGAGGTCACGTTGCGTGTTTGTTGGGTCCCAACGTTGAGGTCACGTTGCGTATTTGTTGGGTCCCAACGTTGAGGTCACGTTGCGTGTTTGTTGGGGTCCCAACGTTGAGGTCACGTTGCGTGTTTGTTGGGTCCCAACGTTGAGGTCACGTTGCGTGTTTGTTGGGTCCCAACGTTGAGGTCACGTTGCGTGTTTGTTGGGTCCCAACGTTGAGGTCACGTTGCGTGTTTGTTGGGTCCCAACGTTGAGGTCACGTTGCGTGTTTGTTGGGTCCCAACGTTGAGGTCACGTTGCGTGTTTGTTGGGTCCCAACGTTGAGGTCACGTTGCGTGTTTGTTGGGTCCCAACGTTGAGGTCACGTTGCGTGTTTGTTGGGTCCCAACGTTGAGGTCACGTTGCGTGTTTGTTGGGTCCCAACGTTGAGGTCACGTTGCGTGTTTGTTGGGTCCCAACGTTGAGGTCACGTTGCGTGTTTGTTGGGTCCCAACGTTGAGGTCACGTTGCGTGTTTGTTGGGTCCCAACGTTGAGGTCACGTTGCGTGTTTGTTGGGTCCCAACGTTGAGGTCACGTTGCGTGTTTGTTGGGTCCCAACGTTGAGGTCACGTTGCGTGTTAGTTGGGTCCCAACGTTGAGGTCACGTTGCGTCCCAACGTTGAGGTCACGTTGCGTGTTTGTTGGGTCCCAACGTTGAGGTCACGTTGCGTCCCAACGTTGAGGTCACGTTGCGTGTTTGTTGGGTCCCAACGTTGAGGTCACGTTGCGTGTTTGTTGGGTCCCAACGTTGAGGTCACGTTGCGTGTTTGTTGGGTCCCAACGTTGAGGTCACGTTGCGTGTTTGTTGGGTCCCAACGTTGAGGTCACGTTGCGTGTTAGTTGGGGTCCCAACGTTGAGGTCACGTTGCGTGTTTGTTGAGTAATAAGCAAAACCTGGTTGAGGTTGAACTCTATTTTTTCACATTTTTGTGTTGTCTCCCAAACTTTTATGTGCATTTATGATCTTGTAATTATGCTTGCTAAATGGTCATTTGTTTTAATTTTCTGCCCCATTAGCTCTTCAGTCTATGTCATTAGAGTCAGACTGTGCGTGTGTGTGTGTGTGTGCATGATTGTGTGCGTCTATGTCTGTGCGTGTGTGTGTGTGTGTGCATGATTGTGTGCGTCTATGTCTGTGTGTGTTTGTGTGAGTGTATACTTACCTAATTGTGCCTGTGGCCGGGTTGAGCTTCAGGCCTTTTATGTGTGTGTGATTCTGGGTTTGTGAGTGTACGTCTGTATAGTCATCTAGTTGTACTTGCGGGGGGCGAGCTCTGGCTCTTTGGTCCCGCCTCTCAACTGTCAATCAACTGGTGTACAAATTCCTGAGCCTACTGGGTTCTATCATATCTACATTTGAAACTGTGTATGGAGTCAGCCTCCACCACATCACTGCCTAATGCATTCCATCCGTTAACTACTCTGACACTGAAAAAGTTCTTTCTAACGTCCCTGTGGCTAATTTGGGTACTCAGTTTCCACCTGCGTCCCCTTGTTCGCGTACCACCCGTGTTAAACAGTTTATCTTTATCTACCCTGTTAATTCCTCTGAGAATTTTGTAGGTAGTGATCATTCTCCCCCTAACTCTTCTGTACTCCTGTGTCGTGAGGTTCAGTTCTAATAATCTTTCCTCATAGTTCATTCGTCTCGGTTTGGGGACTTGCCTAGTAGCATATCTCTAACAAACACAAAACATCGTTTTGTGTTTGACTAAATGTGGACTTCAGGCTGGAGCTGCATATTCCAGTATTGGTCTGGCATATGAGGTATACAAGGTTCTGAATTATTCCTTACACAAGTTTCTGAAGGCAGTTCTTATATTCGCCAGCCTTGCGTACGCCGCTGATCTTATCCTTGTGATGTGGGCTTCAGGGGACAGGTTTTGTGTGATATCAGTCCCTAGATCTTTCTCTTTTCCTGACTCCTGACGAATTTCCTCTCCCAGCTGGTACCTTAAGTGGCAGTGTACCTAATAAGTGTTAAGTTAAGCTGTTATCTCAAGTTAAACTCTAGTAGCCATTTGTTGGACCATTCCTTCAGTCTGACCAGATCATCGTGTAGACTCTTGCTGTCCTCCTTTGTCTTAATCCTTCTCATAATTTAGCATCATCAACAAACACTGAGAGGAATGAGTCTATACCTTCTGGAAGATCATACACGTATATCAGAAGCAGGATAGGTCCGAGTACAGAACCCTGCGTGACTCCACTGGTGACATCACGCCCTTCTGAGGTCTCACCCCTCACAGTAACTCTCGGCTTCCTGTTGTTTAGGTACTCCTTGTTCATTGCAGCACCCTACCACTTACTCCGGCCTGTTTCTCCAACTTATGCATCAGTTTCGTATAGGTTACTATATCAAGAGCTTTCTTACACTCCCAGATGCAGTCTGCTCATCCTTATCTTTCTTGTTTAATGCTTGTTGCTTGGTTATATAATTCTATTAACCTGTGAGACACAATTTGCCTTCCCTGAACCCATGCTGGTGGTGTGTTACACAGTCCCTGATGCCTACCAGGCCTGCTGGTAAGAAGCCTACCAGGCTTTTCCTCACGATCTTCTCCATCACCTTGCATGGTGTACAAGTTAAGGACACCGGCCTGTACTTTAGGGTCCTCCTGTCTATTCCTCTTTTTTTGTAGACTGGGACTACGTTAGCTGTCTTCTGACTCTCTGGTAAGTCTCCCGTTTCCAGTGATTTGTTATACACCATAGATAGTGGCATGCAAAGTGCTTCTGCCCCTTCTTTTAGCATCCTTGGTGAGATTCCATCAGATCCAACAGCCTTAGTCACATTTAGATCGAGCAGATACCTCTTAACCTCATCTCTGGTAATTGCAATATCTTCCAGGTCTGCTTGGTTTATCGCCACTCCCTCTTAGTTCAGGGACTTCCCTTTGCTCTATTGTGAAGGCCTCCTGAAATCTCTTGTTGAGTTCTTCACGCACCTCTTTTTCCTTCTCTGTGTACCCATGCCCTCCCTTTCTCACTTTCATCTCCTGTTCTTTCCCTGTTGTTTTCCCTCCTGATGTGGCTATAGATCAGTTTGGGTTGGATCTTGGCTTCACTTGCTATGTCGTTTTCAAACTGTCTCTCATCTTATTTTCTCTCGCCATTTCTGGCTCTCTGGTATCTCTCTCTATGTACATATTGCGTGCAAAGATAATTATCATAAGTTGTCGAGTTCCTCCAGCTTCTCAAATGGCGGGCAGGAACCCTGAACGCAGTGTGCATTTCCCCTCTGTATCGCTACGCTGAGGCGATAGAAAAGGAAGCTGGCAACTCTAGGGTCTCTTGTTGTTTCAATGAGCCTAGAACCCAGTTCCTTCGAAAAATTGGTAGCACTCTTACTCCAGGCGCCGAGTGTCTCAGAAGCAATGAGGACAAAATTGTAGTGGTGATCCAGCTCTCTGAACTTACGGGATTTGGCTGATTCCCTGTGGGTGGCAGCGCCACCTGGTTGTGCAACACTGAAGTCAATGTAGGTGTTAGCCAGGGTTGATACGCACGTGTAGTTCCATACCAACTGCTTGCCATTCTTCCAGGGGTTCGCTGTGATACCATCTGGGCGACCAATAAGAGCATCAGAGTTACGGGGCGTTAGGAAACGGGGCTCTCTTTCAGCTGGGCATCCAGCTGTGGTGAGGCTCCTCTTGATGATGTCGTTAGCTTCACTGTGTCTCGAGTGCCATCCCCCTGTGCTTTGGCAGAGTAGGCCATGGTGGCCGTACCTGTCGGCCACCACCTCGCCGCAAATACACACATACACACATATATATGTGTGAAAATCACGAAAATTAACTCGTGATGAAAAATGTGACAGTGTCAGACCACGGAGGAAGAATTGAAATAGGAATTTCCTTAAGTACTTTCGTATATTAATACATTTTCGGAAGGAATTCCTTCTGAAGATGTATTAATATACGAAAATACTTAAGGAAATTCCTGTTTCAATTCTTCCTCCGTGGTCTGACACTGTCACACACACACACACACACACACATATATATATATATATATATATATATATATATATATATATATATATATATATATATATATATATATATATATATATATATATATATATATATATATATATATATATATATATTTAAATACATACAGCTAAATATATATTCATACATGCATATTAACATTTGAAAAGAAACGTAAAACGAAACTGGAAGAACGAGTTTATGTGTGAGAAAGATGCTGAAGACTTGGAGTGTAAGATGTTCTGGTGGTGTGGAGATAATGGATGCTGTGGAGATGACTGGAAGGATTTATGTTATGGAAGACAAGCAGGGGGGGGAGTGAAGAGAGAGATGAAGAGGTTTGGAGGTGGGTGTAAGACTGTGAGAAATATGCAAATGGCTGCTTTTTAAGCAAGTGTGTGTGTGTGTGTATGTGTGTGTGTGTGTGTGTGTGTGTGTGTGTGTGTGTGTGTGTGTGTGTGTGTGTGTGTGTGTGTGTGTGTGTGTGTGTGTGTGTGTAATTACCTAAGTTACCTAAGTGTAGTTACAGGATGAGAGAGAGAGAGAGAGAGAGAGTGTGTGTGTGTGTGTGTGTGTGTGTGTGTGTGTGTGTGTGTGTGTGTGTGTGTGTGTGTGTGTGAGTATGTGGTTATCTTGAGGTTATCTTGAGATGATTTCGGGGCTTTTTTAATGTCCCCGCGGCCCGGTCCTGTGTGTAACGTGTGCGTAACGTGTATCCCATCTACTCTAAAAAAGAATAACATAAATTCTAGCTTTTCAGATCGAAATTATCACTGTGAAAAACATCGAATCACAAGCAACGTGTCCGATATTTTTTCATCTATGAATTAAGTAATATAAATTATATTTCTTAACACATGATGGGAATAAGCAAGATGGGAAATGTAGGGCTGCTTTCAAATTGCTCATTAAGTATTTGTTGTAATTAGTGCTGTTTGTACACCACGTACACCACATATGTACATATGATTTACGCACCTCATACACATTACATTACAGTACATGGTGTACTTATAGGTAACAGTACAGAATACAAAATAAACTAGAACAATTTATTTACAAAAATATGTAATGGCGTGGAATGTGATTCAAATAAGCCTTACTTAAAAGTGGAGTTCCACGCCAGGAAGTGACTGTTTAAGCCTGGACCCAGGGCTTACTGTCTAAGCCTGGACCCAGGACTGACTGTCTAAACTTTACTCTCTAAGTCTGGATCCAGGGCTGACTGTCTAAGCCTGGTTCCAGGACTGGCTGTCTAAGCCTGGACCCGGGGCTGACTCCACCAGTTCAGTGTACTTGGTCTGTCATGCCGTTCATACTAAAATGTTAATTATACATTAACTCCTGTGAATAATATTGATGTATGATATGCACTCAAAATGTCCTTTGAAACATTGTCTTTATGCAAATTTGTGTGATTTAGAATCTATATACACAGTTCAACTTTTCTTATGCATAGCATAGTTGCTATGTTTATCACTTCGTTGATAAACGAGATGTAGGTTGTAGAGAGGTCAATGCTCGATAATCCGAATTCCGAGTATTATAGTAACGGTAAACCAATATGATCCTGGGAGCATGTGTATACCCAAAAGGTTTACCCCCTAATTTTTTAGGTGTATATATATATTCATTTGAGTTTACTTGTTACGTTCAAATGTTTGGTTTTGTGCTTCTTTAAGTGTGAGTATGAAGTTCCCGAGGGTATTTGTGTACTGAGGGACACTTAAGGTTATCTTCTTGAGGTTATCTTGAAATGATTTCGGGGACTTAGCGTCCCCGCGGCCCGGTCCTCGACCAGGCCACCTTTCTGTTACTCACTCCTAGGAAGCAGCCCGTAGCAACTCCCGGGTACCTATGTACTGCTAGATGAATAGGTGCATTAAGGTGAAAGAAACTCCGTTCATTTGTTTTTGCCTCCGCCGGGGATCAAACCCAGAACCTTAAAACTACGAATACCGAGCGTTGTCCACTCAACCGTCAGGCCCGGTTTCTCGGTCCGGTATATCTGCATTGATATACCGTATATCTATACTGATCAAGTTTTCTTTACCCTCAAACTGCGTGCAGGTCTTAAATATACAACCGGCTAGTCAAGTCAGTATTAAGCTGTTGTGGAGGTCTTAATAACCCTCCCGGATATAGACCTTAAGAACCCTCTCCTACCTGCAAAAAAAATATATATATACTCCTTTCATTGGTCATCAATTTAAAACATAAAGGAATTACAATGCAAAATATAATGATAAAGTGTAAATAATGATGACATAAGACATCGTCAATAACACCTGAACCGAATTATCATGAATATATATATATACGTACAGTCGCTTGGTGGGTTTAATCATTTAGAGACCTGGACTGATGATATTCATATGAACACCGTGTTCAATATATGTTCTTGTGCGTCGTATCGCCATTGTCATCACTTCTCGTGTTGTCGCAACGCTTGTGAAGCTGCAGACGACGCCTTGCTTGCCTTGCTTGCACATTTCAATTCATTGTCGATGCAATTTGCAAGTAGGCATTTCACAGCTTGGCCGTCCACGACCCAAAAACAAAACAAAAAAGAGCCGGACGCTACCTCTGAAGAGCAGGTACAGTCATCCATTCTGAGGTGGCCTTGTTGATCGAAATATCCATCCATCACAGTCAAGTGGATCAGGGACGCGGGGCTCCCAGGATAACCCTGTACCGGATAACTATAACTGGTCGCTGGGGCGCAGTGGTAACACACACATACACACGCGCGCGTGTGCGCGCCCTCACGAGTGCGTGCGCCCCGCAGGGAGGATCGACTGGGCACGTATCCTTTGCTATTCGCTTCTGGTGCACCTATCAGTAATTGTGGAATTGAGGTTTTAAAACTGATTGGAAGTTCGGTTCGTGTTACCAAGTACCGTGACCACCGCACCAGTGATCGTCTATAAGGATTGGTCAGTCTTGGTGCTTATTAACTAAGCTTCCTGACTGACCAACCCCCGACGACAATCATAGATCCATTTGGGTACAGTTTTTCATCAAATTCTGGCGCATGCACGGGCCGCACTGAGTCTAACATGTGTGAGAAAGCTGCATGAACGCGCAAGCCATAGATCACTAAGAACTCTTTGACCCGGCCAGGATTCGAACCCATGCCGTCCAGGATACGTTCGATGGGTTCCACTTATAGACGATCATTGGTGCGGTGGTCACGGTACTGTGTACGTTTAGGGGTGATCCTGGACGGCATGGGTTCGAATCCTGGCCGGGTCAAAGAGTTCTTTGTGATGTATATATATATATATATATATATATATATATATATATATATATATATATATATATATATATATATATATATATATATATATATATATGTCGTACCTAGTAGCCAGAACTCACTACTCAGCCTACTATGCAAGGCCCGATTTGCCTAATAAGCCAAGTTTTCATGAATTAATAAATTTTCTCATTTTTTTTTCTTGTGAAATGATAAAGCTACCCATTTCATTATGTATGAGGTCATTTTTTTTTATTGGAGTTAAAATTAACGTAGATATATAACCGAACCTAACCAACCCTACCTAACCTAACCTAACCTATCTTTATAGGTTAGGTTATGTTAGGTAGCCGAAAATGTTAGGTTAGGTTAGGTTAGGTTAGGTAGGTTAGGTAGTCGAAAAACAATTAATTCATGAAAACTTGGCTTATTAGGCAAATCGGGCCTTGAATAGTAGGCATAGAAGTGCGTTCTGGCTACTAGGTACGACATATATATATATATATATATATATATATATATATATATATATATATATATATATATATATATATATATATATATATATATATATATATATATATATATATATATTGAACTATGGGCTAGCTCTTGAGGGAAAGACTGTGGGAATATCTGCAACTTTGATGGTTAAGTGAGGACAAGGCCAAAAAAATATTCCATTTTTTTTATGTATATATTAAGGTGATTTCTGGAACTTTAACTTCGACTTCAAGAAGCAAGTGCTACCGTTAAGGTCTTATTTCATTCCTCGAGCAACCAAACATCGTCATGTTATCAGTCAGGGCCAAGATGCATTTACACAAACCATCTGCGAAACCTTTACATCTTTCGACAATCATGACGACTGTGTTCAGATGTTATTGAACGGTTTACGAACCTGGAAACCTAGCAACCTAAAGTCATTATTATTAGTATTATTATGAAGAACTTCGTATAGTACTTACGAGCTCACAAACTGTTTAATAGTAGGTAAATACATACCGCCAGGACTGAGAAAAGATGCATAGGCTTCGTGTTTTGTTTTGTTTCTGTGTTATTCATACCTCTTCTACTCCTATTGAAGCTGGTGTAGCTGTTCTCACTGCCGTTCTTGGCTTATGAATAGAATGTGATTATAATTTTTCGTTAATCTTTTAAGAGACTTTAAACTTTGATGAGATAGATGCTGTGGTAATGAAGTTGGGGATCATATTTTTGAAGTTAGGGATCATATTTTTGAAGTTAGGGATCATACTTTTGGAGTTAGGGGATCATATTTCTTTCGTTCTTGTTAATTTAGAATTAGAAGTTGGAGTTGTTTAGAAGGGGGTCAGTTGGATGATGGAACTTGGGGTCTACCTCAGCTATTTTTTTTTTGCAGGGATATTTCTGCGCGGGCCCTAAGCCTCTGGCTGGCCTACTATAAACCTCAGCTACGACATGGAAGACCCCCGCCCACACATCTCTATCCTCTATATAGCGATGGATCCTGATGGTTTTCTGATGAAAATCTATCATAATATCCGGCCGAATACCTTACGAACACACCTCACTCAATAACCAGCTTGTGAGACAGAAATAGACTCCGGTATCGTAGAGAAATGCAGAGCACAACGCTTGGACAAACTTGAAGTTACTTATTAAAACTTCTATGACAATATACATCACTGTAAGGGGCTACTGGGTCAGCAAGGTATCTTCAAATTACCAGCTCATATCGACTACAAATATTACGCCAATGAGCAACACATAAACTACCGGTTTTCATATTTCCAAATGATGTCGAAAGGTAGAGAGACGATAGACAGAAAACGAGAGAGAGAGAGAAATTGAAATTGAAATAAGCTTATTGAGGTAAAATACACACAAAGGGATGAGGTAGCTCAAGCTATTCTCACCCCGTTCAGTACATCGTGTTAATACATACATAGACACACACCACAAACAATAAACATATTACCAAACATTCTGAGAGATAAACATCTACATTTCCTTCCAGAGAGAGAGAGAGAGAGAGAGAGAGAGAGAGAGAGAGAGAGTGAGAGAGAGAGAGAGAGAGAGAGAGAGAGAGAGAGAGAGAGAGAGAGAGAGAGAGAGAGATAGAGAGAGGGAGAGAGGGAGAGAGAGAGAGAGAGAGAGAGAGAGAGAGAGAGAGAGAGAGAGAGAGAGAGAGAGAGAGAGAGAGAGAGAGAATGTAAAACTGGAACATCACCTGGGCGTGGACTCTCTATGTGTGAGAGAGGTACAAAAAGCACAGGCAGCCTGTGAGTAATGGGGTATCAGGGCATAGAGGCAGGCAGCCTGCCTATGACGCAAGCTGCCTCTCTCACCACACAAAAGATGGTTGATGTGCCATACATTGTTCATCTTTTCGGTGCCTTTGGTTGAACGTGATACCTGCAAGATGACTGATTTGGAACGGAAGTGACGTTAAAGGAGCATATATATATATATATATATATATATATATATATATATATATATATATATATATATATATATATATATATATATATATTATATTAAACATCGGGTTAGGGGGAAGTGGAGTTGAGCAGAGAAAGAAGCAGGGAGGCAGAGGTACAGGAGGCCGAGGTTCTGGGAGCAGAGATGCAGAGAGCAGCAGTCCAGGAAGCAGAGGTCCAGGCAGCAGGGCGGACCTTCACCATCGCCACTTTCCCACGCTCGGCTTGTCCCTGGAGAAGAAGAAGGAGGAGGAGGAGGAAGAGGAGGATGAATGGCTCCCCCTGCATAAGGTTTACTTTTTGCCCCTCTTCCCCTCCCCCCCTACCCCCCCTCCCCCCCTCCCCAGACACACACACACAGGCCCTCGTGCGTCTGCTCCTGTTTTTCCTCTCAGTTTGGGTCAATGCATATTCCGCTTTTTCCACCCCCCTTCCCCCCTCCCCCGTGCCGTGAAACCTCTACAAACAGGTCAACCTCGGTCGGCAAGGCCATGACTCGTTGGTATTTCTCAAGTGTTAATTCTCCTTTGTCTTCTGTCTGTTCGATAAAAATGTTTGGGTCAATAAAGATTGGGATACGAGCAGCAGCAGCAGCATGCAGCCGCGAACCGGCGCCACTAATACGATCTTCCCAAGAAGTGGGAACGGAGAATTTCCTCAATTACCTTTCTGTCTGTCTCTGTCCCTGTCTCTGTCTGTCTCTGTCTCTCTCTCTCTCTCTCTCTCTCTCTCTCTCTCTCTCTCTCTCTCTCTCTCTCTCTCTCTCTCCTCTCTCTCTCTCTCTCTCTCTCTCTCTCTCTCTCTCTCTCTCTCTATCGCCGTTATTCCACTACGGCTCTTGCCTTTGCTTTCTGTTGCTGAAAGCAAGGCATGCACATATATTAAATTTCTGTTTCCCCGTTACTTCCTTCCTCTGCGGTGTGTGGAGGTCACCTGTTAACTGCTTAACCTCTACTTTATTTCGCCTTTCCGCTTCCATTTGGTTTGTCAATCAGCCTACCGTTTCTCTTGCCTGTTGCTCATTCCCAAAAATGAATGAGTGCATGGGGGAATGAGCAACAGGTTCTATTCTAAGTGCTGTTGTTCTCTGTTGCTTCTTCTGGCTAATATTGCTGTTGGTGCTTCCTGCGGTTACTGTTAGTGCTATTGTTATCCTTCACCGTTTTACCTGTTGGTACTGTTATTCTGTTACTACTGTTAGTTCAGTTAATGCTGTTCTTGATGAGTCTGATACTGGAGCATCGGACATCATCTGGTCTAACAACCTCAACACTGGATTGTTTTCAATATATTTTTATTTTTTTTTTTGCACCAGGAGCCTTTGGTACTGTTACTGTCTAATGATGATACAGACACAGTCTACTGATGATACAGGCACTGTCTATTACTACAATAGATGCACCGTCCATTGAAAATACATCAGATATGCTCAGTTAAAATTATATATATAAAAATAATCATATTCCACTGAATTGAATAGGATGAAAAAAATATCAAACAAATTTAACCAACTAATCCACGGTGGACAATGAGCAACGCTGAGAAATATACGATGAACGAAAATGAGCTTTATTGGACAGATAAATTATACGTATCAAGTCTGAATCAGTCAACTAACTTTACTGTTCACTGATAAAACCTCTAAGACTGTTAAGTATTATTATTATTATTGTTATTATTTTTTTTATTATTATTTCTTCATGACCGACATATCCGGGAGCTTATCGCATCTCTGCATCTTAATATTGGCCCTTGCGTGTCCAGTAAGATCTTACGTCCAAGCTATATATATATTTATATATATATTTTTTTTTTAACTGGTATGCATTTTTGTAGCCATTGGTCCTACTTGATCAATATATTATTTCTAGTGCTAAAAGTGGCAGGGAACATAGCACGTAGTGGAAGGGGAAGGGGAAGGGGTGGAGGGAGGGAAGGGGGGTGGAGGGAGGGGAAGGGGGTGGAGGGATGGAGATGGGGTGGGGGGGGGGGAAACAATAGTCAAACAGATCAGTGGTTAGGGCCAAGGAGAGCCTTGATTAGGGTCTCTTGTGAGAGATAGAGACTGAGGGGGGGGGGGGAGGGTGGAAAGGGGGGGGGGGGTGTAAGAAGTCACACAGTTGAGGAAGTCAAGGATTGTGTGGAAGACTAATGACCCAGGGATTGCAGTTGAATGGAAAATTGTGGGGAAGACGCCTGTCATCCAGTACGGGTTTGTTACAGGTTGAAAAAGATGATTTACACACACGCAGAGTTGAGAGGCGAGACCATAGAGCCAAAATTCTACCCCCCGCAAGCACAACTAGGTGAGTACATTGACACACACACATATGCAAGGCCTTGTAGCCGAATGGTCAGCGCTCTGGAGTCGTAGTCCTTGGAACCCGGGTTCGAATCCCGGGCCAGGCAGGAAGAAATGATCAGAGTTTCTGTCACCTGATACCCCCTTGTTCACCAGACAGGTACCTGAAAGTTAGACAGCTGCTATGAACAGCATCCTGGAGATGTGTGAGAGAAGTAGATACGTGATACGAGAATAGTAGAGTGGTAGAGTAGAGTAGAGTAGTCAAATTCGTGGTAGATATGATAGAGGAAAATAGGTAGGAACTCAGTACATTAGGCAACAACAGAAGACAATGAGTTACTGTGAGGGGTGAGACCTCACAGTGGAGTCCCACAGGGCTCTGTACTTAGACCCATCTTGATTCTGATATATGTTAGCGATCTTCCAGAGGAAAAAGACTCATTCCTCTCAATGTTTTCTGATAATACAACACAATATGAAACGGATTAAGACGGTGTAAAATAGCAAGATGCTGCAAGATGACCTGGACAAATTGAAGGAATGGGTTAATAGAGTTTAATTCAAGTAAGTGTAAAGTAATGAAAATAGGGGAACATAAAGCCGGACACAAGGTGCCAATTAAGCGATGAAATCCTTCAGGAATCAGTGAAAAAAGAGTTTATATCACACCGAACCTGTCTCCAGAAGCCCACAGCAAAAAGATATCATCAGCGGCATATGTGACGATGCAGACGATGAATCACAATAACGTGGGTGAAGATACGATGGCCAAACCACACATCAGAAGATGGAGAAAAGACGACGTTTCGGTCCATTGTTGTTGTTGTTATAGATTCAGCTACTCTGAACAAGTTCCAAGTAGCACGGGCTATGGTGAGCCCGTAACTTACCTGGCACAGGAGCGGGGCAAGTAGCACGGGCTATGGTGAGCCCGTAGTGGATTTACCTGGCACAGGAGCGGTGTTCGGTCCCTCCTGGACCATTATCAAGTAGTATGTGAGGGAGAGAGATTGATTGATGAAGATTTAGCCACGCAAGAGATGGCACGGGCATGAATAACCCGTAGGGGGGGGGGGGTAGATGTGTGGAGTGAATGTGATCTGTGGTCGTGAAAGGATATATTGTGTGTTGAGCGCGCATTTAAACTATCAGTCCTTACTATGTGGCTGCTATCGCGGGGGAGGATTCTGCTGGAGAGTATTTATGAGGGTTTCCAGCTGCTGGACACCCTTTTTTGACCAGAGGAGTGGCAGTGTTGATGGCTTCAGGCTGGTTTCTTTAAGTTTCAGGGACTCTCCGGTATTCCCCTCTTCTAAGATCGTTGGTTGCTTCACATTCCAGGAGATAGTGAAGTAATGAAGGCAATTCTTGGCTTTGTTGCTGTTGACTCTTTCATAGTGCATAATTAAATGCTTAAACCTTCTTAACAAAAGTGCCCTGACTTAAGTCTACCCACTTTTCGTTTTCTTACCCTCCTCTTATTCTTACCTTATTCCCATTATTACACTCCTCCCATCCGTACCTTTCATCCTATCATTACCTTTCACCTTACTCTTACTTTCTTCTAGGAATTACCCTCTTCTCTTACCTGTTCCTCAACTCACTCTTTCCTTATTTAATGCCCGTTCCTTCCTCTCTTCCTATTACGGGCTATTCATGCCCGTGCCACCTCTTGGGTGACTTAATCTTCGTCAATCAATCACTCCCTCACATACGACTTGATTATTGTCCACGACGGACCCAAACGTCGTCGTTTCTCCATCTTCTGATGTGTGATTTGGTCACTTTAGCTAACATGAGAACTAGCTTTAAAAATTTGTGTAAGGAATCATTCAGAACATTCATTGTATATCACATACTAATGTCAGAACAATCCTGGAGTATGTGGCTCCAGCGTGGAGTCCAAGATTAGAGAATGAAAAATTAAAGTTCATTTCACTAGACTAGTCCCGCAGCTGAAAGGTATGAGTTATGAGGAAAGGCTGGTGGGGATTAAATCTCGCATCAATGATTGATTGATTGATGAAGATTAAGCCACCCAAAAGGTGGCACGGGCATGAATAGCCCGTAAGTGGTGGCCCTTTTGAGTGATTACCAGTATCAAGAGCTGATACTGGAGATCTGTGGCGGTGCGACTGCACCCTGCGTGACGGGAGATGTCTCCCGTCCCGCATCAATGGTAGACATAAGACTTAAGGGGAAAACGGGATTACCTAATTCTCAGAGGAACTGTGAGGGGTAGATGAGGACAGACTGTTGGAACAGGAACAAGGGATCACAGGTGGAGGAGACATTGTACCCAGAATGAGCCGCAGAGGTATTAGAAAAAATTTTGTCAATGTCAAATTAGTAAACAAATGTAATATACCAAGAAATGAGAGAGTGGAGACAGAATCCATACAGAGTTTCTTATTTAGATATGATGGAGCCCATTAGGCTCTGTTGATTAACAGTTAAGAGGCCGGATCAAAGTGCCGAAACTCAATCATTGCAAGCACAACTAGGTGAGTACACGCACACCCATACACACACACACTAGGTGTGTGTGTGTGTGTGTGTGTGTGTGTGTGTGTGTGTGTGTGTGTGTGTGTGTGTGTGTGTGTGTGTGTGTGTGTGTGTGTGTGTGTGTGTGTGTGTGTGTGTAAGAAAACAGAAATACATTTCTTATTGCATCTTTGGAAGTTCAGTCAGAGTTGTATAAGCGACCCCCGAGAGCTGTATGAGTGATTCTAGGAGCCAATTCGTCCTTCTAGCGGCTGTTTGTGCTATCATAAGTAGATGTATAGGTGATTGTATGAGCTGTATAGGTGATTGTATGAGCTGTATGGGTGATTGTATGAGCTGTATGGGTGATTATATGAGCTGTATGGGTGATTGTATGTGCTGTATGGGTGATTGTATGAGCTGTATGGGTGATTGTATGAGCTGTATGGGTGATTGCATGTGCTGTATGGGTGATTGTATGAGCTGTATGGGTGATTGTATGTGCTGTATGGGTGATTGTATGAGCTGTATAGGTAATTGTATGAGCTGTATGGGTGATTGTATGAGCTGTATGGGTGATTGTATGTGCTGTAAGGGTGATTGTATGAGCTGTATAGGTGATTGTATGAGCTGTATGGGTGGTTGTATGAGCTGTATAGGTTATTGTATGAGCTGTATGAGTGATTCTAATGTCTGTGTGGATGATCCTTGGGCATATCAGAATTAAAGGCTTAATTCAAACGTTTAAATATATATATTTTTTAAATTATTAAATTTTATCAGTTCAGTTTATTTCCTAATTTAACTTTAAACATCGAGGTAAAAATACATTATTGTATGTCGAGGCGATATAAATTTATTATCAAATTCAGTATATTTTTGCTATATGCAAATTCGGCATTCGGTAAATCATTTTTAAATATTTTTAGTTTCGATTTGCCTCGTTTACTTCAATACAAATAGTGTTAGTATTTACCTCTGTTTTTACTTCATTTTCTCTGCAATATTTTACGTTCTGCGTGAGAGAGAAGGTCGCAATCACTCTTCCCTGTCGATTCCGACCGCGGGGAATTAATTTATATATTTCGTAATACAATTCTCAGAGGTTAAATATTGGGCATATAAATGTACCCAGGTCCTACAGCTGGGTAGGACCTGGGTACATTCCCCCATGCAAACTTTTACTTGCCTCCTATCCATAGTTGCGGGATAGGCACCGGTGTTCCCCCCTTCTGTTATCCTATCCCAGGTTTCTATTCTGTTATAACACATCCTTTCCAAGTGCTATATAGTCTATATAGCACTTGAAAGTACACGTGGCAGAAACTGGTAAGGAATGGAGGAGAGAGTGTTAAGCTAGGATGAGTGTGTGTGTGGGGTGTAGGGGAGAGGGAGAACAAGCCGAGATATGAGGATGGAATGAAGGAACAGTGCCCCATCAACCACTTGGACCATCGGGAATCGAACGCCGACTCAGCAAGAAACAAGGCCCATCTCTCTTACCAACTCGGCCGTACTGCGCTCTTAATGTATAACAAAGTGAATGCTCGAAACAGATCTCTCTCTCTCTCTCTCTCTCTCTCTCTCTCTCTCTCTCTCTCTCTCGCTCTCTCTCTCTCTCTCTCTCTCTCTCTCTCTCTCTCTCTCTCTCTCTCTCTCTCTTTTAAATCTTTTCCAAGTGTGGAATACAAATTGAGAACGTCGCCCCGGGAACGCGCCACAGAGATATTGGAGGAGCGTTCTTTTGCAGCGGCGTGGGTGAACAGGTGTCGGATTCAGGAGTCAGATCGCAGCTGCAGCGATAGACAGCTGTCCGGAGATAAGGACTGATAACATCCGCTACCTCGGCAGTCGTTCTGGGAGATAAGAACTGATGGATGCTACCCCCCAGCCTGTCGTGCTGGGACCCCCAGCCGTGGTGCTGGGACCCGGGCCTAGCCATGGTGCTGGGACCTCCCAGCCGTGGTCCTGGGACCCCCCCAGCCATGGTGCTGGGACCCGGGCCCAGCCGTGGTGCTGGGACCCCGGGGGAGGGGTCTTGACCCCGGCCACGACCCCATAAGGATGACTGATTGACTTTCCAGTCAGCATAATGAGTATAGGAGCCTCATGAGACCCGTGGTGGGAAGATGGTGAGGTAATTATGAGGAGAAAGCCAGAGAGGAACTGGTAGGGAAGGGAAGTAATTATCAACAGCCACCATTAAGCCAAGATGTGACTATATAACCACTTGGAAGGAATATGGAACGCAAGCATTTGGACCATCGGGGGATCGAACGCCAGCCCTGCATTTAGTAGGTTATATCTATCTATATATATATATATATATATATATATATATATATATATATTAGTATATTTTGGTAGCAGTCTTTCCTGTAGACATATATTATTAAATATGACCGAAAAAGTAAGATTAATAATTCTAACACGAATTTTCTCAATCGTACAACAGTGAAGCGTACATTACGCTTCACTGTTGGAGGTAAATCAAAAATCACTTCTCCAAAATTCATTTTTATTTCTAGTCTGACGCGACACGGGCGCGTTTCGTAAAACTTATTACATTTTCAAAGACTTCACAAATACACAACTGATTAGTTCTAATCAGTTGTGTATTTGTGAAGTCTTTGAAAATGTAATAAGTTTTACGAAACGCGCCCGTGTCGCGTCAGACTAGAAATAAAAATGAATTTTGGAGAAGTGATTTTTGATTTACCTCCAACAGTGAAGCGTAATGTACGAAAGATTGAGAAAATTCGTGTTAGAATTATTAATCTTACTTTTTCGGTCATATTTAATAATATATATATATATATATATATATATATATATATATATATATATATATATATATATATAATAATTTAATATATATATATATATATATATATATATATATATATATATATATATATATATATATATATTAAATTATTTGGAAGACAGTAACAGTTTATATTAGAAAGAATGTCTGTTGGTTTGAATGCCTGTCTGTTCAAAGGGCCAGATGCTTAATTGGGTTTATGGCCTCAGTAAACTTTCAAACATGAAGCAAGTGGGGTGTAAGGGTGTCATAGGACAGTCAGGGTCGGTTCCAGTGCCACACTTTAAGAAAAATCCCTCGGTAAGGGGAAAAGGGAGGGAGGGGGGGGGGGAAGACACGGGACGTCAGAAGAGAGGGAAGAGATGGAAGGGAGAGTGGGGAGAGGAGGATAAGAGAGGAGGATGCTAGGGTGATGGGAAGGGAAGGGGGGGGGGGATGGATTGGTTGAGGGAGGAGAGTGAAAGAAATATATGAGAGATTGGAAGGGTAAGAGAAAGAGGCTCGGTGCAGTCGGATACCTCACTATAGTCTATATCAACCACATCAGAGAAAACGTTTGTTTGTCTATACAAAGTATAGAAGGAACTATACTGGGCTGCCCTCGCCAGTCTTTTCAAGATGACACATGGATGGTATGGGCTTTTCCGGCTAGATGGGGGTCGGCCCAAGTGCCACAGTTTAAGAAATATACCCATCGTTTAGCGACCCCCCTGTAATCCTGAAATGTGAAATCGAACATTTGTCTTCACTCGAGTCTTTAAGCAGTTTTTCAGTACTTTCTCTTTCCAGCAGAAATATTACATTTCCTGAGATGGGAGAGAGGGGGGGAGGAAGGGAGGAGAGAGGGAAGGGGAAGGTAGGGATGTTTGGGAGAGGGAAGGAGAGAAGGGAGACAGGTGGAGAGGGTGCGAGAGGCAAGAGAGAGAGAAGGGGAAGACAGTAGTGGAGAGAGAAAGACAGGCGAGACGAAATAGAACATATAGTCATATTGACTTAGTGCTTTCACCTGATAATCCCCTAGTCTTACCTTCTCCTTCCTTAAGTGCTATATACAGTCATACTGGCTTAGTGCTTTCTCCTGATAATTACCTTACCTTACCTCCGTGACCAAAATGGAATATAGTTTACCAGTGGTATATTCTGTATTACTGTATGGTATATTTCTGACGTATTTCTGACGTTCTCTTAACATACACATTGGCCACGTACACTGCCTCTGTTGCTGGCCGCGCAGATGTTTTTTTCCCAGCGGCGCATAGTTGGTTACTTCCCAACGCGCAACGTAACTGCAACGTTGCTCTTTGTTTACGTTGTAGAAACGCAATTACGTTGCTGTGACGTTGCCATTACGTTTGCTAGGTTAATTGGCGCGCGACCGCCAATTTAGCGCAATTATTCCATCTCTAAATTGCCCTAAAATTGAATTTTGGATCCGGTGGCACTTCTTTTTTTAATGCAAATAAAATTGTTGGCAAGAATTTGTTTACCCAAAGCCACTGATGTGTACCATATGTTCATAATTGTATATCCTAGGTCCCTATAATTTGTACCATGGGCCCCTTAATTTGTACCATGGGCCCCTTAATTTGTACCATGGAGCCCTTAATTTGTACCATGGGCCCCTTAATTTGTACCATGGGCCCCTTAATTTGTACCATGGGCCCCTTAATTTGTACCATGGACCCCTTAATTTGTACCATGGGCCTCCTTAATTTGTACCATGACCCGAATAATATGTACCATGGGCCCCTTAATTTGTACTAAGGGCCCCTTAATTTGTACCATGGGCCCCTTAATTTGTACTAAGGGCCCCTTAATTTGTACCATGGGCCCCTTAATTTGTACCATGGGCCCCTTCATTTGTACCATGGGTCCCTATAATTTGTACCATGGGCCCCTTAATTTGTACCATGGGCCCCTTAATTTGTACCATGGACCCCTTAATTTGTACCATGGGCCCCTTAATTTGTACCATGGGCCCCTTAATTTGTACCATGGGCCCCTTAATTTGTACCATGGACCCCTTAATTTGTACCATGGGCCTCCTTAATTTGTACCATGACCCGTATAATATGTACCATGGGCCCCTTAATTTGTACTAAGGGCCCCTTAATTTGTACCATGGGCCTCTTAATTTGTACCATGGGCCCCTTAATTTGTACCATGGGCCCCTTAATTTGTACCATGGGCCCCTTAATTTGTACCATGGGCCCCTTAATTTGTACCCTGCCTGTTGACGTCGCCGCAAGGGGGGGGGGGGCTGCCCCCATTCCTCTGCGAACGACCCGTCGTCGCAGCCTCCATATACGTTATAAAGATGGTGGTCGTCTGGGCCGAGAGATAAGCCCAGCGTTCAGCACCATTGCGTTTTATCTGATAACATCTTTAGTATTGAAATTATAGAGAAAATAATTATATAAACCTCTCACTGTGTGTACTGCCGTGGTTCATGTCCGTCGTTCGTGCTAACCAGAGCACATGCGTGCCCAGAGTTGGGATCACGCTTGCCCAATGTTGAGATCATTCGTGTCCAGTGTAGAGATCATTCGTACCCAGTGTAGAGATCATTCGAGCCCAATGTAGAGATCATTCGTGCCCAGTGTAGAGATCATTCGAGCCCAATGTAGAGATCATTCGTGCCCAATGTAGAGTTCATTCGTGCCCAGTGTTGAGATCATTCGTGCCTAGTGTTGAGATCATTCGTACCCAGTGTAGAGATCATTCGAGCCCAATGTAGAGATCATTCGTGCCCAGTGTAGAGATCATTCGAGCCCAATGTAGAGATCATTCGTGCCCAATGTAGAGATCATTCGTGCCCAGTGTTGAGATCATTCGAGCCCAATGTAGAGATCATTCGTGCCCAATGTAGAGATCATTCGTGCCCAGTGTTGAGATCATTCGTGTCCAGTGTTGAGATCATTCGTGCCCAGTGTAGAGAGCATTCGTGCCCAGTGTAGAGAGCATTCGTGCCCAGTGTTGAGATCATTCGTGCCCAGTGTTGAGATCATTCGTGTCCAGTGTTGAGATCATTCGTGTCCAGTGTTGAGATCATTCGTGCCCAGTGTAGAGAGCATTCGTGTCCAGTGTTGAGATCATTCGTGTCCAGTGTTGAGATCATTCGTGTCCAGTGTAGAGAGCATTCGTGTCCAGTGTAGAGAGCATTCGTGCCCAGTGTAGAGATCATTCGTGCCCAGTGTTGAGATCATTCGTGTCCAGTGTAGAGAGCATTCATGCCCAGTGTTGAGATCATTCGTATCCAGTGTAGAGATCATTCGTACCCAGTGTTGAGATCATTCGTGCCCAATGTTGAGATCATTCGTGCCCAATGTAGAGATCATTCGTGGCTCCTTCCCCCTGGGCGTCGTACACTGCTTTTACCCTTGACTCTGCAGCCTCCCCTCCTAACCTCCATACACACGCAGCGAGCATTATAGATTAGAGATCAGTTCCTGCATCACCGACACCCCCCCCCCCCCCCACTCTAAACAGGCAGTTTAGAGGCCAAACACACAGCAACACGGCTCAAGACATCAGCCAGCAGAGAGACCGCCAGTAAACCTTCAACAGCTTCCCCCTCCTCCTCCTTATTGCATAAACAAATTGGAGACTAGTGAGAAATCTCTTGCATCAGTAACGCTGGCAGACGGACCCCGCACCTAGTCTAGTCGAAGCTCTCTGTGGGGGTAGCTATACTCCGTCAGGGGTGACTTAACTAACAGCTACTCCGTCAGGGGTGACTTAACTAACAGCTACTCCGTCAGGGGTGACTTAACTAACAGCTACTCCGTCTGGGGTGACTTAACTAACAGCTACTCCGTCAGGGGGTAACCTAACTAACAGCTACTCCGTCAGGGGGTAACCTAACTAACAGCTACTCCGTCAGGGAGTGACCTAACTAACAGCTACTCCGTCAGGGGGTGACCTAACTAACAGCTACTCCGTCAGGGGGTGACCTAACTAACAGCTACTCCGTCAGGGGGTGACCTAACTAACAGCTACTCCGTCAGGGAATAACCTAACTAACAGCTACTCCGTCAGGGGGTGACCTAACTAACAGCTACTCCGTCAGGGGGTAACCTAACTAACAGCTACTCCGTCAGGGGGTGACCTAACTAACAGCTACTCCGTCAGGGGGTGACCTAACTAACAGCTACTCCGTCAGGGAATAACCTAACTAACAGCTACTCCGTCAGGGGGTGACCTAACTAACAGCTACTCCGTCAGGGGGTAACCTAACTAACAGCTACTCCGTCAGGGGGTGACCTAACTAACAGCTACTCCGTCAGGGGGTAACCTAACTAACAGCTACTCCGTCAGGGGGTGACCTAACTAACAGCTACTCCGTCAGGGGGTGACCTAACTATCAGCTACTCCGTCAGGGAGTGACCTAACTAACAGCTACTCCGTCAGGGGGTGACCTAACTAACAGCTACTCCGTCAGGGAATAACCTAACAAACAGCTACTCCGTCAGGGGGTGACCTAACTAACAGCTACTCCGTCAGGGGGTAACCTAACTAACAGCTACTCCGTCAGGGGTAACCTAACTAACAGCTACTCCGTCAGGGGGTAACCTAACTAACAGCTACTCCGTCAGGGAATAACCTAACTAACAGCTACTCCGTCAGGGGGTAACCTAACTAACAGCTACTCCGTCAGGGGGTGACCTAACTAACAGCTACTCCGTCAGGGGGTAACCTAACTAACACCTACTCCGTCAGGGGTAACCTAACTAACAGCTACTCCGTCAGGGGGTAACCTAACTAACACGATTGCAAACTCCGTGTGGAAAAAACACGAGAGAGAAATCTCAACGTTTAATCAATGCTATTAAAGTTGATTCAGTGTTACATCAACAACCTTCCCTCCCTCCCCTTCCCCCCCCCCCCACGAAATGGGGAAGGGTTGGGGGGGTTAAGAATATGCCGGACTTACGTTAAATAAACGTTGTATCACCGTCTTATCAACGTCGATTCAATCCTATATTAACTTCGTTGGCAGAGATGTGTTGGGGGGGGGGAGGGGGGATATCAGCCCCCCTTATCCTCGCGAGAGATCCTATAAGGAGATGGATTATATATCCAGAGAAGATTGAGAGACAGAACGAGTTCATCGAGACAAAGATCTCGTCTGAACACCGTGTAGGATTTACACAGATTTGTGAAGGGTTGAGTACCGTCGTTTATAGTGTTTTTGGGGCTGGTATTGAAATATATACACATAGAAACTTTCATAGCTAGTGAGAGATTTATTAAACTCCGATGGCCGATATATGTAGCTGTTGCCCCCCCTCATGGCCATGTATCTATTAATCCATGGCCATGTATATCTTAATTCATGGCCATGTATATCTTAATCCCTGGCCAGGTATCTATTAATCCCTGGCCAGGTATCTATTAATCCCTGGCCATGTATCTATTAATCCCTGGGCCATGTATCTATTAATCCCTGGCCATGTATCTATTAACCCTTGGGCCATGTATCTATTAACCCCTGGGCCATGTATCTATTAACCCCTGGGCCATGTATCTATTAATCCCTGGCCATGTATCTATTAATCCCTGGCCAGGTATCTATTAATCCCTGGCCATGTATCTATTAATCCCTGGGCCATGTATCTATTAATCCCTGGCCATGTATCTATTATTCCCTGACCATGTATCTATTAACCCCTGGGCCATGTATCTATTAACCCCTGGGTCATGTATCTATTAATCCCTGGCCATGTATCTATTAACCCCTGGGCCATGTATCTATTAACCACTGGGCCATGTATCTATTAATCCCTGGCCATGTATCTATTAACCCCTGGGCCATGTATCTATTAACCCCTGGGCCATGTATCTATTAACCCCTGGGCCATGTATCTATTAATCCCTGGCCGTGTACCGTGCACGCGCGCACCGCCAGTAATAAGTGGAGCAGAGAAGAACCACAATACCCCCCCCCCCCTCTCTGCCTCGGTATTTGAAATTCACTTATGCATCAAGATCATGGTAAGTGATGGGGGGGTAGGGCGGGGGGCTCGAACCACCGGGTCGGAGCTATCTGCCGTAATTACGACCCGAGCCGTCGTATACGTCAGCCGTTCGTGAAGCAGCGACTAGCCAGCCACGCACGACAAGGGGCTGGCTGTTCAGTCCCCCCCCAGGTGTGCGCTACGCCACGAGGTCAGGTCAAAATCTTCGGGGGGAGTTTAGCGGTGTTTAGCCTAGACTACTTGGCCACGGAGAGGGAAGGATTGGGAGGACTGATGATTGGGTGGGAAGGATTACGGAAGGATAGGGATGGAGAAGGAGAGGGATGGATTGGAAAGCTGGATCTCGCCAGGTCTTCATTACTATTTTGTATTCATTGATTGGTTCAGACTAATTACCACTCAGATATATGCAGTTCGTCCTCATGATCAACAACCCGTCCTCATGATCAACAACCCGTCCTCATAAACAACAGCCCGTCCTCATAAACAACAGCCCGTCCTCATAAACAACAGCCCGTCCTCATAAACAACAGCCCGTCCTCATAAACAACAGCCCGTCCTCATAAACAACGGCCCGTCCTCATAAACAACGGCCCGTCCTCATAAACAACAGCCCGTCCTCATAAACAACAGCCCGTCCTCATAAACAACAGCCCGTCCTCATAAACAACAGCCCGTCCTCATAAACAACAGCCCGTCCTCATAAACAACAACCCGTCCTCATAAACAACAGCCCGTCCTCATAAACAACAGCCCGTCCTCATAAACAACAGCCCGTTCTCATAAACAACAGCCCGTCCTCATAAACAACAGCCCGTCCTCATAAACAACAGCCCGTCCTCATAAACAACAGCCCGGCCTCATAAACAACGGCCCGTCCTCATAAACAACGGCCCGTCCTCATAAACAACAGCCAAATGTTCGTTACTCGAGCAGGCAAACCGTTTAATAAAGAAAATACTTTACCCATCACGCAACTTATTGCGTTCGAACTCTTCTCGAACAGTGCTTCGCTCTGTTCCTGTGTTCGAATAGCTCGAAGCAAGCAACAGTCGGTTGGACCAAGTTACCACAAGTCAAGCCTAATTCCAGGCCGGGCTTGGGGGGAGTAGCAGAACTCTGAGAACCCTCTACAGGTAAATGCTTCTCACACCCCCTCACAGCACATACACACAAGGGCTAACATTACCCATAACACCTATCCCAGCCTATCCTAGGCCCAACGATAGACAAAATTAAAATGAAATTTTGCGGGTGCCCGCCGCTTGGATAATCACCATCTGAGGATAGGTTGGATATGTAATGAGGAGTGATGGGGGGGGGTGTGATGGGGAGGGGGGGAAGGATATGTGGTGGTGGGGGGGAGAGAGTAGTGTGTCGGGGGGGGGGGGGAGAGAAGGGCAAGGAGAAGGGGGGACAATAAATAGCTGATGTAATGTCAACTTTCAATAATGAACATCAGCGAAGACACAACAGAGAATGAAAAACAAAGTAAAATAGTTAAAATTCCTAAAGAGAGTAAACACATAGTTGTTTATCTTGACTGAAGTTGTAGTATCAGCTAAAACTACGGTGCCGGAGCTCAGTAAAGGAAAGGAGAGGAAACAGTAGCTAGAGAGGAGATTCCAATTAATAAAATAATAAAAAAAATGAGAATCATATTGATATTAATATAAAAAATAATTAAAATAATAATAATAATAATATAACAAATACGTTTGAAAAGGTTTCCAATAACTACAACTGGTGATCTTAAACTATTGACCAAAAGCTTGTTTGGAGAAGGCAGCCTGAGTAGTCTAGCTCGTTTAAGTTTAAAGGTGAGCAATGGGGTATATAGAGGGCATAGCTCATAGGGCATGCCATAGGGAGGGGGGCTTGGCATAGTGAGGGAGTATGGCACAGGGGCGAGAGACAGTGGGCATAGTGGCATTTGACATGGACCCATTCGCATGGATATTTAGTGACAAAAACTAAGATTTCTTGTAAAAGCTTGTTAAGATTTCTCTGGTGATGGTCTAGTTGAGTGATAATATAGAGTGCATATAATTTCTTCACACATATAGCATATAATCTCCTCACACAACCAGACCACCACCAGAGACATCTTAACAAGTAACATAGAAATTATCGACAGATACAAAGACAATAGGAGACTCAACATCAGCGAGGCCCTTCACATCAAAAAGTCAAAACCAACAATCAACAGCCAATTAACACATGACTTTATTCTACCCACTTCAAGACCCCGAACCAACATAGAAGCAGCAAGAGAACATATATGGGACAACAGGCCTTCTGTAGTTACTTTAATTCTTATGTTCTCATATGCATTTCATACCCATTGATTTGTGTCACCTCACCCAAAAACATTTGTGTCATATCACCTCACCCAAAACGAATATAAGCATGAAATGATATGTGTAAACCTGTCTTTGCAAATGTGAGAAGTCCTTGCGAACCGCTTTTAGGCTTCAGGCCATAAATAAAAAATGAGAAAATGAACTTCGGAGAGTTAATTTTTCAATTACCCCCGACAGTGAAGAAAAACGTAAGAAATAGTGAGAAGATTCGTGTTAGAATCATTAATCTTACCCTTAAGGTCATATTCAATATATATATATATATATATATATATATATATATATATATATATATATATATATATATATATATATATATATATATATATATAGACATATGTCGTACCTAATAGCCAAAACGCACTTCTCAGCCTACTATTCAAGGCCCGATTTGCCTAATAAGCCAAGTTTTCATGAATTAATGTTTTTTCGTCTACCTAACCTACCTAACCTAACCTAACCTAGCTTTTTTTGGCTACCTAAGCTAACCTTACCTATAAATATAGGTTAGGTTAGGTTAGGTAGGGTTGGTTAGGTTCGGTCATATATCTACGTTAATTTTAACTCCAATAAAAAAAAATTGACCTCATACATAGAGAAAAGGGTTGCTTTATCATTTCATAAGAAAAAAATTATAGTAAATATATTAATTCAGGAAAACTTGGCTTATTAGGCAAATCGGGCCTTGAATAGTAGGCTGAGAAGTGAGTTCTGTCTACTAGGTACGACATATATATATATATATATATATATATATATATATATATATATATATATATGTCGTACCTAGTAGCCAGAACGCACTTCTCAGCCTACTATGCAAGGCCCGATTTGCCTAATAAGCCAACTTTTCATAAATTAATTGTTTTTCGACGACCTAACCTACCTAACCTAACCTAACCTAACTTTTTTGGCTACCTAACCTAACCTAACCTATAAAGATAGGTTAGGTAGGGTTGGTTAGGTTCGGTCATATATATACGTTAATTTTAACTCCAATAAAAAAAAATTGACCTCATACATAATGAAATGGGTAGCTTTATCATTTCATAAGAAAAAAATTAGAGAAAACATATTAATTCAGGAAAACTTGGCTTATTAGGCAAATCGGGCCTTGTATAGTAGTCCAAAAAGTGCGTTCTGGCTACTAGGTACGACATATATATATATATATATATATATATATATATATATATATATATATATATATATATATATATATATATATATATATATAACAGGGAAACAGCAAAATCACTCAAGTACAGGCGACTGGAAGGTCAATACCTCTTTGTTCCCATAGCGTCTGAGACGCATGGCCCCTGGGGCAAGAGTGCCTTGGGATTTCTCAAGGAATTGGGTTCCAGGCTCATTGACGTCACCAGAGACCCAAGGGCTTCCAGTTTTTTATTTCAGCGTCTCAGTGTGGCGATCCAGAGGGGAAATGCTTGCTGCGTCCTCGGTTCCTGTCCAGAAGCGGAGGAGCTTCAAGAGATCCATAACCTTTAGGCATTTGTCTTGTATGTTTTGTAACCTTTAAATACACAATAAAGGAAAAAAAAAAAAAAAGGGAAGGGGGTGGTAGGAGAAAAGCATACAGAAACACTATTGGAGGGGACCTACATTCCCTCCAATGCGTTATGTGTGGTTTCCTCCGAGGCTATGGGTCCCCCTTCTTCCAGCCAGAGGTGGTACTCCCTTCCCTATTGAAAAAAAAAATATATATAAATATATATATATATATATATATATATATATATATATATATATATATATATATATATATATATATATATATTAGTATATTTTGGTAGCAGTCTTTCCTGTAGACATATTTTATTAAATATGACCGAAAAAGTAAGATTAATAATTCTAACACGAATTTTCTCAATCTTTCGTACATTATGCTTCACTGTTGGAGGTAAATCAAAAATCACTTCTCCAAAATTCATTTTTATTTCTAGTCTGACGCGACACGGGCGCGTTTCGTAAAACTTATTACATTTTCAAAGACTTCACAAATACACAACTGATTAGAACTTGCGTTTCCCTGATTTTATATCTACATTTGAGTGAGGTGGGAAGGGTGATGTGGCATTACATTTGAGTAAGGTGGGAAGGATGATGTGGCATTAGAGGATATTAATAGGGTATTAAAAGTATCAACACAAGACAGAACACGAAACAATGGATATTGAATAGAAGTGTTTGTAGAAAGCCTATTGGTCCATATTTCTTGATGCTTCTATATTGGAGCGGAGTCTTGAGGTGGGTAGAATATAGTTGTGCAATAATTGGCTGTTGATTGCTGGTGTTGACTTCTTGATGTGTAGTGCCTCGCAAACGTCGAGCCGCCTGCTATCGCTGTATCTATCGATGATTTCTGTGTTGTTTACTAGGATTTCTCTGGCGATGGTTTGGTTATGGGAAGAGATTATATGTTCCTTAATGGAGCCCTGTTGTTTATGCATCGTTAAACGCCTAGAAAGAGATGTTGTTGTCTTGCCTATATACTGGGTTTTTTGGAGCTTACAGTCCCCAAGTGGGCATTTGAAGGCATAGACGACGTTAGTCTCTTTTAAAGCGTTCTGTTTCGTGTCTGGAGAGTTTCTCATGAGTAGGCTGGCCGTTTTTCTGGTTTTATAGTAAATCGTCAGTTGTATCCTCTGATTTTTGTCTGTAGGGATAACGTTTCTATTAACAATATCTTTCAGGACCCTTTCCTCTGTTTTATGAGCTGTGGAAAAAAAGTTCCTGTAAAATAGTCTAATAGGGGGTATAGGTGTTGTGTTAGTTGTCTCTTCGGAGGTTGCATGGCTTTTCACTTTCCTTCTTATGATGTCTTCGATGAAACCATTGGAGAAGCCGTTATTGACTAGAACCTGCCTTACCCTACAGAGTTCTTCGTCGACTTGCTTCCATTCTGAGCTGTGGCTGAGAGCACGGTCGACGTATGCGTTAACAACACTCCTCTTGTACCTGTCAGGGCAGTCGCTGTTGGCATTTAGGCACATTCCTATGTTTGTTTCCTTTGTGTAGACTGCAGTGTGGAAACCTCCGCCCTTTTCCATGACTGTTACATCTAGAAAAGGCAGCTTCCCATCCTTTTCCGTCTCGTAAGTGAAACGCAGCACGGAACTCTGCTCAAATGCCTCCTTCAGCTCCTGCAGATGTCTGACATCAGGTACCTGTGTAAAAATGTCGTCAACATACCTGCAGTATATGGCCGGTTTCAAGTTGAACTTGAAACCGGCCATATACTGCAGGTATGTTGACGACATTTTTACACAGGTACCTGATGTCAGGCATCTGCAGGAGCTGAAGGAGGCATTTGAGCAGAGTTCCGTGCTGCGTTTCACTTACGAGACGGAAAAGGATGGGAAGCTGCCTTTTCTAGATGTAACAGTCATGGAAAAGGGCGGAGGTTTCCACACTGCAGTCTACACAAAGGAAACAAACATAGGAATGTGCCTAAATGCCAACAGCGACTGCCCTGACAGGTACAAGAGGAGTGTTGTTAACGCATACGTCGACCGTGCTCTCAGCCACAGCTCAGAATGGAAGCAAGTCGACGAAGAACTCTGTAGGGTAAGGCAGGTTCTAGTCAATAACGGCTTCTCCAATGGTTTCATCGAAGACATCATAAGAAGGAAAGTGAAAAGCCATGCAACCTCCGAAGAGACAACTAACACAACACCTATACCCCCTATTAGACTATTTTACAGGAACTTCTTTTCCACAGCTCATAAAACAGAGGAAAGGGTCCTGAAAGATATTGTTAATAGAAACGTTATCCCTACAGACAAAAATCAGAGGATACAACTGACGATTTACTATAAAACCAGAAAAACGGCCAGCCTACTCATGAGAAACTCTCCAGACACGAAACAGAACGCTTTAAAAGAGACTAACGTCGTCTATGCCTTCAAATGCCCACTTGGGGACTGTAAGCTCCAAAAAACCCAGTATATAGGCAAGACAACAACATCTCTTTCTAGGCGTTTAACGATGCATAAACAACAGGGCTCCATTAAGGAACATATAATCTCTTCCCATAACCAAACCATCGCCAGAGAAATCCTAGTAAACAACACAGAAATCATCGATAGATACAGCGATAGCAGGCGGCTCGACGTTTGCGAGGCACTACACATCAAGAAGTCAACACCAGCAATCAACAGCCAATTATTGCACAACTATATTCTACCCACCTCAAGACTCCGCTCCAATATAGAAGCATCAAGAAATATGGACCAATAGGCTTTCTACAAACACTTCTATTCAATATCCATTGTTTCGTGTTCTGTCTTGTGTTGATACTTTTAATACCCTATTAATATCCTCTAATGCCACATCATCCTTCCCACCTTACTCAAATGTAATGCCACATCACCCTTCCCACCTCACTCAAATGTAGATATAAAATCAGGGAAACGCAAGTTCTAATCAGTTGTGTATTTGTGAAGTCTTTGAAAATGTAATAAGTTTTACGAAACGCGCCCGTGTCGCGTCAGACTAGAAATAAAAATGAATTTTGGAGAAGTGATTTTTGATTTACCTCCAACAGTGAAGCATAATGTACGAAAGATTGAGAAAATTCGTGTTAGAATTATTAATCTTACTTTTTCGGTCATATTTAATAAAATATATATATATATATATATATATGTCGTACCTAATAGCCAGAACGCACTTCTCAGCCTACTATTCAAGGCCCGATTTGCCTAATAAGCCAAGTTTTCATGAATTAATGTTTTTTCGTCTACCTAACCTACCTAACCTAACCTAACCTAGCTTTTTTTGGCTACCTAACCTAACCTTACCTATAAATATAGGTTAGGTTAGGTTAGGTAGGGTTGGTTAGGTTCGGTCATATATCTACGTTAATTTTAACTCCAATAAAAAAAAATTGACCTCATACATAGAGAAAAGGGTTGCTTTATCATTTCATAAGAAAAAAATTATAGTAAATATATTAATTCAGGAAAACTTGGCTTATTAGGCAAATCGGGCCTTGAATAGTAGGCTGAGAAGTGAGTTCTGGCTACTAGGTACGACATATATATATATATATATATATATATATAGACATATGTCGTACCTAGTAGCCAGAACGCACTTCTCAGCCTACTATGCAAGGCCCGATTTGCCTAATAAGCCAAGTTTTCCTGAATTAATATATTTTCTCTATTTTTTTTCTTATGAAATGATAAAGCTTCCCATTTCATTATGTATGAGGTCAATTTTTTTTATTTGAGTTAATTTTAACGTAGATATATGACCGAACCTAACCAACCCTACCTAACCTAACCTAACCTATCTTTATAGGTTAGGTTAGGTTAGGTAGCCGAAAAAGTTTGGTTAGGTTAGGTTAGGTAGGTTAGGTAGTCGAAAAACTATTAATTCTTGAAAACTTGGCTTATTAGGCAAATTGGGCCTTGCATAGTAGGCTGACAAGTGCGTTCTGGCTATTAGGTACGACATATATATATATATATATATATATATATATATATATATATATATATATATATATATATATATATATATATATATATATATATATATATATATATATATATATATATATTGAAAGTGATTTTCATGGTATTTTTTTCTTTTATAAGGTAAACATATGGTTTAAGTGCATGTAAATGCAATGTTTAATATGGCCCATGATGGACCCAAAACTAGCCGTCCTATCCCCCGGCTACTATAGTCATTTCGGATAAGCATTTAAGGTTGGATTATGTGTTGTTTGTATACATAACCAGAATTCGGATACGGTGTGACCTATGCAAATTATAACACGTTCAACCCACAATGCTGTATACTAATTAAAAGCCAAACATACTATAACTCAGTTTATACTGTCGTTCAATTATATCCTTCAAAATCTAATTCTATAATTACTTTTCCAGAATTAAATATACCTTAGAAGCGCTTAAATGTCAAGTAAATAAATTGCTTCTCAACAATTCCATATTTATATAATTAATGTTGAATTTTCATAGTGGTTTTGGCCTTTAGCCTTTAAACCCAGTGTTAAATTTTCCTCAGGACAATTACTGTTTAAAAGTTAATATAATTTTTGTCCAGAAAAGCTGAACGCTGGCAGTCAGATGCTGGAGAACTCGACGCGGACAGACTCGGACGTTCTTCAAGAAGGGTGTTATTAAGCTGCAAGGCTAAGCAACTTAGCATCACTTAAACAATACCTTCAGCTTTTTTTTTTTTGCCCCTGATACTTAAACATATAAATGTCTGAACCTCAAATTGACGTAACCTCCACCATTTGGCTTCGTGAATGCAATTTAGGACCTGAAGTCTTTGCTTGACTTAAAAACGCCTAATATTTCGAAAATATTATCTTAGAGTTGTATGCTTCGGCTTTTCTTCACAGAGCGAGAGAATTGAAACAAGATTATTTTTGTGCATTGAAAATAGTTCAGTTTTGAATAGGTGACACTGTCAACAGATGACACTGTCAACAGATGACACTGTCAACAGGTGACACTGTCAACAGATGACACTGTCAACAGATGACACTGTCAACAGGTGACACTGTCAACAGGCGACACTGTCAACAGGTGACACTGTCAACAGGTGACACTGTCAACAGGTGACACTGTCAACAGGTGACACTGTCAACAGGTGACACTGTCAACAGGTGACACTGTCAACAGGTGACACTGTCAACAGGTGACACTGTCAATAGGTGTCTGTCAAAAGGTGTCAAAATGTTTATTCAGCTATGTACTGCATGCTAATATGTAATACGCCGAACGGCCATTCTACCCGCATCAAGTCTATCGACTTAGACGGGTCGGTTGTGCGACGGCATTGCTTCTGTGAGGGGTCGGCGTTCGATTCCCCGATGATCTAGGCGGTTGGGCACCGTTCCTTCAATCCGACTTCATGTATCAGCTCCTTGTCCTCATGAACAAATCCACAAGGGCCGTGACGAGGATTCGAACCTGCGTCCGGGAGCATCCCAGACACTGCCTTAATTGACTGAGCTACGACAGGGTAAAAGAGTTGAAACCGAAGTTCTACTGAACTTACTAGTCCTTGTCCTCACATCTCTTCCAGTAAGCCAGTATGCTGTATAGTCATACTGGCTTAGTGCTTTCTCCTGTGTGTGCATTTGTTTATCCTTGGCAATTAATTTCAGGCAAAGTACATATCTGTTTCGTTAATTCAAAGTTTTGTTAATTCTTTGTTTTGTTTGTTTCGTTAATTCGAAGTTTTGTTAATTCTTTGTTTTGTTGTTTTGTTTGTTTCGTTAATTCGACACACAATATGTGTCGTTTTATTAAGGAGATATTTGTGCCCATTAAAATGCGAAACGAGTATATTGTGACTTTAAAAAAAAATTGCTTCTGCGTTAAAATACAAGAGTTTGACCTGACTAGACACGTATGAACACAAGAAACCCAAACCTAGCCTATCTAGAACAAAGCATAGAAAACGTGACAACTTTGATGGCAATGATTTTTGTTTTGTATTCATATGGGTTCGAATCCTCTGAGAGAGGGGGAGGGGGGGGGCAACATAGAGTTAAAGTGATATTTTTGTATAAATACATGTAAACACTCAAAAAATGGCCGACTCAACATATAAATATTTTTGTTTAAGTTAATATCAACGGCCGGGTGAAAATAGTGATTGGTTGAAGATTGCAACATAGTGGGTGCTGATTGACAGCGGATGATTGGTTATGATGACAAGCATCAGACTGACAGACCTTCACACGACGCATTTGTCTTGCGCTCACGTTCCGTGTCGAGTTTTCCTCTCAGGTGTTCGGTTATTGGTTTCTCTCTTACGTGCTGGTTACTGTAAATTGGTCTGACGTCAACCGGTTGAACATTTGCCTTTTTTTTACTACTCTGATTTCGTGCACGGTTGTAGGTGAGTGTTTATGAGGTCCTGAGTGTAGTACTGAGTGTACCATCCTGAGTTCCCAGCAGGAATATAGGTAAATAAATGTCAACCTCTTTAGATGGACTCACCTTTGGAGTTCAACTAAGTAGGTGGGCAATACGGGAGTACAGGTAAGCAGGCGTCTAGGTAAGCAGGCGTCTAGGTAAGCAGGCGTCCAGGTAAGCAGGCGTCTAGGTAAGCAGGCGTCCAGGTAAGCAGGCGTCCAGGTAAGCAGGCGTCCAGGTAAGCAGGCGTCCAGGTAAGCAGGCGTCCAGGTAAGCAGGCGTCCAGGTCAGCAGGCGTCCAGGTAAGCAGGCGTCCAGGTAAGCAGGCGTCCAGGTAAGCAGGCGTCCAGGTAAGCAGGCGTCCAGGTAAGCAGGCGTCCAGGTAAGCAGGCGTCTAGGTAAGCAGGCGTCCAGGTAAGCAGGAGACAAGTTAAGCAGGAGACAAGTTAAGCAGAGGCAGGCAGGGAAGGAGAGGGAATTATCAGAAGAGAGTGCCAAGATATTTCCACAATATAACACTTGGAAGGGCTCAGGATAAGAATTTGGGATGGGACGGGGGCGGAATAGGAATTGTATCCAACCACTTGTGGACGGTCGGGGATTGAACGCCAACCTGCAAGAAGCGAGACTCTACCGTCCAGCCCAAGTGGTTGGGTAAACAGTTCAAGTAAAAGCAACAGAAGACGAGGCCTTAAGATAACAATACCCTTAAGGAGTACTTAAGATAACAATACCCTTAAGGAGTACTTAAGATAACAATACCCTTAAGGAGTACTCACACAAATAGCAGGAGTCTTAGAAGCAAAACAGACGATATAAGTGTCCTTGTGTGCAAGGGAACAATAGATATTATTGCACTAATGGAAACGTGGAGCAATGTAGAAAGCGGAACTGTTAGCTGAATATCAAATTAAGACATTCAAATAATTTCACACTGACAGACAGAGATGACGAGGGAGGGAAGTAGCCATATCCCAGGGACAACTTTTATTTGTACTATCAAAGATGGGATCAAAACTGAACCGCATGCAGACACGCTTTGGTAAGTATTAAATAATAGTAGGATAATAATCTAATAATAGGCGTTATATACAGGCCACAAAACTTCGACAGATTGGAAGCCAAGCAAGTATGGGATGAAATATCTAGAACAACTAGGTCAAACTTTGCTTTTGTTATGGGTGATTGTAATTTTAGTTGGATAAACTAGATTAACAGAACAGGGAATATAAAAGTTGATTTTGTTTTATTTGTTGCTGATTGCTACCTTAAGCAACATATTTAGGAGCCTTTTACCTGAAAATATTTTAGACAATGTTAATTAACAGAGAGACACAAATAAATAACATCATGTTAGGGAGTGAGCTAGGGAACAGTGATCACAAAGAAATAAAATTTTAATGCAGTATGAAACAGGTACGCAAGAGAAAATTCTGTTGGGTGCTCAAGAATTTTCGAAAAGCTGATGTTGGGGGAGTGAGTAGTTTCACGGGGAGGTCAGACTGGACATAATTAAACGCGATAGGAGAGGCTATTGTTGCCACCTGTCGTGAATCTGGCGGAAGGGGACGAGCCATTAAAAGATTACAATGAAGATTCGTATTTTAACCTATTTAGAAAAATATAAAAAAAAATACATTCAAAGTAAAGCCCAAGGAACAGACAGGTGAGTCACAATAACGTGACTGGAGATATTATGACCAAAACCCACACTTTAGAAAGTTTACATTGAAAGCCCAGGCACGTAGCATGCTTTGGTAAATCTATTATGTCGAATAACAATGACCCCAAGTGGATTTCCCCGGCGTCTAAATAGTCTTATGTGTAAACAGGAAGCTTTGTACAAAAGGATTGAGAATTGGGGGGAAATGAATCTAGAACAAAAATATGTTAAACTAGTTAGAAATTTTATTAAAAAAAAAGTGAGAGTAGTTGACAAAGAAAGTCGTAGTATGTTAAATAAATATTTAGTCTCTGTCGTAGTATGTTAAATAAGTACTAGGGAAGAAGTTTATATTCTCCTCGCACTCGAACCTATGTTAGAAAATTGAAATTACATTAAGTTTATTGAGGTATAAATACACACAAAAGGATGAGGAAGATCAAGCTATTCTCACCCCGTTCAGTACAATGAGTTCATATATATATATATATATATATATATATATATATATATATATATATATATATATATATATATATATATATATATATATATATATATATATATATATATATATATATATAGACACATCACGAACAATAAGCATATTACGGAACATTATGTGTGATAAAGATCTCCATTTCCTCCTTAACACCTGCACGAAGACCTGGAGAATGGCATTAGCCGATATTTAAGAAGGGAGACAGATCACTTGCGTCAAATTATCGTCCAACGAGCTTTATGCCTATTTTAGGAAAATATCTTGAATAATCAATAATCACAGAAGCGAACAATGTGTGATTAATTTTATGTTGATCTCATTTTATGTTGATCTCATTTTATGTTGATCTCATTTTATGTTGATCTCATTTTATGTTGATCTCATTTTATGTTGATCTCATTTTATGTTGATCTCATTTTATGTTGATCTCATTTTATGTTGATATCACAAAAGCGAACATTCGTTTACACCGTGAAAAACCTGACCTATTAAAAGATACACAATATGGTTTTTCTAAGGGCCGCACATGTCTGATAAATTTACTTTCGTTCTATTCCAGCATATTGGAGAGAATGATTCTGACGTTATGAACTGGGACTTTAGCAAAGCTTTTGATACAATGCCTAACGGAAGACGGATTAGAAAGATATGGGTCATTTAGGAAAGACTTGGGTAAATACTGGTTCAGTAACAGGGTTGTTGATTTGTGGAACCAATTGCCGCGTAACATTGTGGAGGTGGGGTCCCTCGATTGTTTCAAGCACGGATTGGACAAGTATATGAGTGGGATTGGGTGGTTATAGAATAGGAGCTGCCTCGTATGGGCCAATAGGCCTTCTGCAGTTACCTTTGTTCTTATGTTCTTATGTAATAGGAGCTGCCTCGTATGGACCAATAGGAGCTGCCTCGTATGGACCAATAGGAGCTGCCTCGTATAGTCCAATAGGAGCTGCCTCGTATGGACCAATAGGAGCTGCCTCGTATGGACCAATAGGAGCTGCCTCGTATGGACCAATAGGAGCTGCCTCGTATAGTCCAATAGGCTTTTTCGGGTTTCCTTAAGTCTTAGGTTACGATTGAGTGTAACGATTACCAGTGAGATCAGCTGTGTCGTCTGGCCTCAGCACCGGCGAGGAAGATCATTCCCTCCATCCAGTTTAATTCACCATAAAAACATGAATAAATGAAAGTGCATAAAACCTATTGAATCATACGAGGCAAATCCTATTGGCCCATACGAGGCTGATCCTACTGGTTCATACGAGGCAGCTCCTATTGGCCCATACGAGGCAGATCCTATTGGCTCATACGAGGCAGCTCCCATTGATACCCCACCCAATCATGTACATATATATGCCTAATCTACGCTTACAACAATCCAATTATCTCACGTCTATTACGTTACCCGTTAATTTGTACTTCAAATCACCAATCCTTTTCAAACCAGTATTTACCCAGGTCTTTTCCGAGTCTAAATTTACCCAATATATAACCATATCTTATCCAATATATACAAATCTTATCCGAACTTTGATCTAGATCATATCTAATTTGTATCCAAATCTTATTCAATTTGTATCGCATCAAATACAATTGATGTTTACAGAGCCAATTAAAAAAATCGTGAAATGTTCTTTGATTATTGAGAATCTGAATGTGATAGGGAGAGGGTAGATATGGTTGAAAGTAGATATAAAAGATTTGAGTAGTTAAAAGGGAGGTAAGAAGGTAGATATATGGTCACTAATGTAGTTTAGGAGTAGACTGGAAGGTAGATATGACCAGGATGTTATCTAAGTGGAAGGGAGAAAGTGGACTTGCTATTGGTTTAGTTTCAGAGAAGGTGGGAAAAGTAGTTATAGGAGCTCTTTTGTAATTTAGTGGAGTTGAAAAGTAGATATAGATATGTCTAAAGGAGTCACCTACGAGTGGTTTTTAGGAAGGTAGCTACGCAGTCATGTTGTTTTAGGCGAAAGATAAGGCGGGAGATAGATAGACAGACAGATGATAGCCACGTGAGTGTTGTAGTTCAAGTAGATTTGAAGAAAGATAATAGTAGACATGGCAGAAATAGATAAGAGAATAGATAGCGGGCAATATCAGCTATACAGTCTGAATGACATACTAGGAGAGAGAGAGAGAGAGAGAGAGAGAGAGAGAGAGAGAGAGAGAGAGAGAGAGAGAGAGAGAGAGAGAGAGAGAGAGAGAGAGAGAGAGAGAGAGAGAGAGAGAGAGAGAGAGAGAGAGAGAGAGAGAGAGAGAGAGAGAGAGAGAGAGAGAGAGAGAGAGAGAGAGAGAGAGAGAGAGGGGGGGGGGGTGAGAGAGAGACAGACAGAGAGAGAGCGAATATATATCGCAATTCAATTACGACCAAATGCTCCAGTGACCAAGGAGGGAGGACCAAGATGGCGTCACGTAGCGTCATGGTAACTAAACCTTTCCTCACTTGATAACCATTTGTTGTTAAGTGTAATTTATCTCCGTACGAAGCCTTTAGCTTACATGCTCGACCATCACATTTGTTTTAAGATTATATCAGCAAAGCTTGTTATTATCTCTTCAAGTAAGAGTTTTCTTTGTAGGTTTTTTTCCCTCTTCAACATCAGAATGTAATTTACAGAAATCGGAGAAGGCATTAGTGTCGTGAAGCCGGACTCCACACACCGCAGAAGACAATTGTGTGTGTGTGTGTGTGTGTGTGTGTGTGTGTGTGTGTGTGTGTGTGTGTGTGTGTGTGTCTGTGTGTGTGTGTGTGTGTGTGTGTGTGTGTGTGTGTGTAAGTGTGTGTGTGTGTGTGTGTGTGTGTGTGTGTGTGTGTGTGTGTGTGTGTGTGTGTGTGTGTGTGTTTGTGTGTGTGTGTGTGTGTGTGTACTCACCTAATTGTACTCACCTAATTGTGCTTGCGGGGGTTGAGCTCTGGCTCTTTGGTCCCGCCTCTCAACCGTCAATCAACTGGTGTACAGATTCCTGAGCCTATTGGGCTCTATCATATCTACATTTGAAACTGTGAATGGAGTCAGCCTCCACCACATCACTTCCTAATGCATTCCATTTGTTAACTACTCTGACACTGAAAAAGTTCTTTCTAACGTCTCTGTGGCTCATTTGGGTACTCAGCTTCCACCTGTGTCCCCTTGTTCGCGTCCCACCAGTGTTGAAAAGTTCATCCTTGTTTACCCGGTCGATTCCCCTGAGGATTTTGTAGGTTGTGATCATGTCCCCCCTTACTCTTCTGTCTTCCAGTGTCGTGAGGTGCATTTCCCGCAGCCTTTCCTCATAACTCATGCCTCTTAGTTCTGGGACTAGTCTAGTAGCATACCTTTGGACTTTTTCCAGCTTCGTCTTGTGCTTGACAAGGTACGGGCTCCATGCTGGGGCCGCATACTCCAGGATTGGTCTTACATATGTGGTGTACAAGATTCTGAATGATTCCTTACACAGGTTCCTGAACGCCGTTCTGATGTTAGCCAGCCTCGCATATGCCGCAGACGTTATTCTCTTTATGTGGGCTTCAGGAGACAGGTTTGGTGTGATATCAACTCCTAGATCTTTCTCTCTGTCTGTTTCATTAAGTACTTCATCTCCTATTCTGTATCCTGTGCCTGGCCTCCTGTTTCCACTGCCTAGTTTCATTACTTTGCATTTACTCGGGTTGAACTTCAACAGCCATTTGTTGGACCATTCACTCAGTCTATCCAGGTCATCTTGTAGCCTCCTACTATCATCCTCTGTTTCAATCCTCCTCATAATTTTTGCATCGTCGGCAAACATTGAGAGGAACGAATCTATACCCTCTGGGAGATCATTTACATATACCAGAAACAGTATAAGTCCAAGGACTGACCCCTGCGGGACTCCACTTGTGACGTCTCGCCAATCTGAGACCTCACCCCTCACACAGACTCGTTGTCTCCTGTTGCTTAGGTATTCCTCTATCCACCGGAGTACCTTCCCTCTCACTCCAGCCTGCATCTCCAACTTTCGCACTAGCCTCTTGTGTGGCACTGTATCAAAGGGTTTCTGACAATCCAAAAATATGCAGTCTGCCCACCCTTCTCTTTCTTGCCTTATTTTTGTTGCCTGGTCGTAGAATTCAAGTAACCCTGTGAGGCAGGACCTGCCATCCCTGAACCCATGTTGATGCTGTGTTACAAAGTTCCTTCGCTCCAGATGCTCCACTAGTTTTTTTCGCACAATCTTCTCCATCAGCTTGCATGGTATGCAGGTTAGGGACACTGGCCTGTAGTTCAGTGCCTCCTGTCTATCCCCTTTCTTGTATATCGGGACTACGTTAGCTGCTTTCCAAATATCTGGCAGTTCCCCTGTTGCCAGTGATTTGTTATACACTATGGAGAGTGGTAGGCTCAGTTCTCTTGCTCCTTCCTTTAGAACCCAAGGGGAGATTCCATCTGGGCCTATAGCCTTCGTCACGTCCAACTCTAGTAAACACTTCCTTACTTCCCCGCTGGTAATCTCAAACTCTTCCAGTGGTTCCTGGTTAGCTATTCCCTCACTTACCTCTGGAATTTCTCCTTGTTCTAAGGTGAAGACCTCCTGGAATTTCTTATTCAATTCCTCACACACTTCCTTGTCATTTGTAGTGAATCCTTCCGCCCCTATCCTTAATCTCATAACCTGTTCCTTTACTGTTGTTTTTCTCCTAATGTGGCTATGCAACAATTTAGGCTGAGTCTTTGCCTTGCTTGCGATGTCATTTTCGTATTGTCTTTCTGCCTCTCTTCTCATCCTGACATATTCATTCCTGGCATTCTGGTATCTTTCTCTGCTCTCCAGTGTCCTGTTATTCCTATAGTTTCTCCATGCCCTTTTACTTTGCTGCTTAGCTAGCCTACATCTTTGATTAAACCATGGGTTTCTCATCTTCATTTCTCTGTTTTCCTTTTGGACTGGGACAAACTTGTTTGCTGCGTCCTTGCACTTCTGCGTGATGTAATCCATCATATCTTGGGCCGTCTTTCCCCTGAGCTCTGTAGGTAATGTGTGTGTGTGTGTGTGTGTGTGTGTGTGTGTGTGTGTGTGTGTGTGTGTGTGTGTGTGTGTGTGTGTGTGTGTGTGTGTGTGTGTGTGTGTGTGTGTGTGTGTGTGTGCGCGCGCGCGCGCGTGTGTGTGTAGGGACTGTAGTCGCTGATTTATAATTAAGAGATTGGATAAATTCGATCCAATCCCAGTATGTGATGTTTTGTGATAACTAATCATGTCGACTTACGTAATGAAAACAGGCTAACTGGATTAGCCTTCAGTAACAAGATATAGAAACCTTGTTACTTGAAAGCTAAGGCTCCTGCGTCTATTATGTTACGCAGTAACTGATTCAAAAAATCGTTAACCCTGTTACCGAGTCAGTATTTACCCAGCTCTTTCCTGGGGTAAATACTGGTTGGCCGTCTGGTCAACCAAGCTGTTGGACGCGTCCAACTACCCTGATAGTTGTCTATTATTGTCTATGGTACTCTTGTCTTCGGAAGAAAAGTGTTACTTGATGATTTGTGGATGACTGCTCCTTGAAGCTACTTAGAGTTTTGCTTGATGATGCTTATATAGATAACTGTTCCTTGCGCTAACCCAGAACGCTACTTGCTGAATCACAGGTAATTGTTCCTTGAGGCAACCCGTTGTTACTTTATGGGGTCACACACACAACTGTTCCGTGAGGTATCTGGAGCGTTTCTTGATAGTGGGTAGACAGCTGTTCCTTAGTACACCCATTGGCGTTACTTGACGGTTGGTAGACAGATGTTCCTTGAGACAACCCATAGTGTTACTTGAAGATTAGTAGACAAATGATCCCTGAGGCACTCGGGCCCTCGAAGCGCCTTTACCCAGAGTAGAAGGTAGTAGAAGGTAATCATAGTAGAGACTCGTAGATGCTACTCAGAGTAGAAGCTCGTAGAAGGTACTCAGAGTAGAAGCTCGTAGAAGGTACTCAGAGTAGATGCTCGTAGAAGGTACTCAGAGTAGAAGCTCGTAGAAGGTACTCAGAGTAGAAGCTCGTAGAAGGTACTCAGAGTAGAAGCTCGTAGATGCTACTCAGAGTAGAAGCTCGTAGATGCTACTCAGAGTAGAAACTCGTAGAAGGTACTCAGAGTAGAAGCTCGTAGATACTACTCAGAGTAGAAGCTCGTAGATGCTACTCAGAGTAGAAGCTCGTAGATGCTACTCAGAGTAGAAGCTCGTAGATACTACTCAGAGTAGAAGCTCGTAGAAGGTACTCAGAGTAGAAGCTCGTAGATGCTACTCAGAGTAGAAGCTCGTAGATGCTACACAAAAAGGAAACTCGTCGAGTCTTCTAAGACGAGACCCACTAAGAAGATGCAGCATCTTCCCTGGAAACACAAACCGTAACTGTCTCTATTATCCGCTTGTTCCATCTTGTAATAAAGTTGTTACATCTTGGCTTAACGTGTTTTTGACGTATTAGAACGTTGTTACAACTAAATATATTGGTTGTTATAACTGGTTAGGAGGTGTTAAAACTTGGTCGAACGTTGTACCAACGTCGTAGTTTCGGTGTGTGTTTGGCGGGTTCTTCTCCAACTACACCAAAGTCTGAGACCTTTGCTCCTTGCGATCTAACTGTCCTTAGCTAACCCAATCACGTAACTCAGGCTAACGGAAGCCGCAGAACAGGACCCTAAAAAAAAAAATAAGGCAATCACCTTAATTACAATGTAATTAAAGTTAGTTGTAATTATCACAGTGGTGGGTATAATCGGTGGTTAATTGCAATTTAGTTTACCTTTTGTCTGTCTGTCTTGGTATTCATACATCTGTACAATCTTTCATAATGGATAATTACGTATGCACAATCGTCTAGAAATACAATCAACTCGTAATTGCTGAGATTATCCCTATCTGTCGGTGCCATGAAGAAATTAACACTCTATCTCTGAGATAATCCCTCCCCCTCCCCCCCTTCTCCTAATTTCTCTTGAGGCCTGATAGCTGAGTGGAGAGCGCTCGGGATTCGTAGTTCTAAGATACCGGGTTCGATTCCGGATTCCTATCGCTCTCGTTGCCAGGGGAAACAATCGACGCCTTATCAGTGAGATGTAAGCTCTATCAGGAAAAAAAAACTGTACAGTTTTGTACTAGTAATATTAACAAAGGTTAATTTCCATAAACTCTTCAGTACACTATGTAAAGTGCAAGGTATACTGATAGCATATTATAATCAGTATACTTATATTCGTAATAAAAAAAAGAGTCCACGCTGTCTACAGTGTTCAAAAATTTATTAAGTATAAAATTGGGGTACATAATTTGTATTTTTTTTCCTTCACAAAAATGTATATTTTCATTGACTTTTGTTGAAACAATGTTATTTATGTTTTAATCTCTTATGACTTAACGTTTGATCTTAGTGAGCAGAAAGTGTTATTGCTTGCTGTATAATTGGACTGATGTCGAGCTGAAGACTAATCAACCTCTGGAGGGTTATTATAAGGTCTGTCAACCTCTGGAGGGTTATTATAAGGTCTGTCAACCTCTGGAGGGTTATTATAAGGTCTGTCAACCTCTGGAGAGTTATTATAAGGTCTGTCAACCTCTGGAGGGTTATTATAAGGTCTGTCAACCTCTGGAGAGTTATTAAGGTCTGTCAACCTCTGGAGGGTTATTAAGGTCTGTCAACCTCTGGAGGGTTATTATAAGGTCTGTCAGCCTCTGGAGAGTTATTATAAGGTCTGTCAGCCTCTGGAGGGATATTATAAGGTCTGTCAACCTCTGGAGGGTTATAAAGGTCTGTCAACCTTTGGAGGGTTATTATAAGGTCTGTCAGCCTCTGGAGAGTTATTATTAGGTCTGTCAGCCTCTGGAGGGTTATTATAAGGTCTGTCAACCTCTGGAGGGTTATTAAGGTCTGTCAACCTCTGGAGGGTTATTATAAGGTCTGTCAGCCCTCTGGAGAGTTATTATAAGGTCTGTCAGCCTCTGGAGGGTTATTATAAGGTCTGTCAACCTCTGGAGGGTTATTAAGGCCTGTCAACCTCTGGAGGGTTATTAAGGTCTGTCAACATCTGGAGGGTTATTATAAGGTCTGTCAACCTCTGGGGAGTTATTATAAGGTCTGTCAACCTCTGGAGGGTTATTATGAGGTCTGTCAACCTCTGGAGGGTTATTATAAAGTCTGTCAACCTCTGGAGGGTTATTATAAGGTCTGTCAACCTCTGGAGGGCTATTATAAGGTCTGTCAACCTCTGGAGGATTATTATAAGGTCTGTCAACCTCTGGAGGGTTATTATAAGGTCTGTCAACCTCTGGAGGGTTATTATAAGGTCTGTCAACCTCTGGAGGGTTATTAAGGCCTGTCACCATCTGAAGGGTTTTAAGGACTATCATCCTCTGTAGGATTATTAATGGCTATCAACCTCTAGAGGGTTATTAAGGGTCCCACAACTTACCAACTTACTTTACTTTCCAACAAGAAAATTTACGTTAATCCCGAACGTAATTCAGGATTAAAGTAAACTCGCCTTGTATATATATATATATATATATATATATATATATATATATATATATATATATATATATATATATATATATATATATATATATATATATATATATATATATATATATATATATATATATATATACATATATATACATATATATACATATATATATACATATATATACATATATATATACATATATATATACATATATATACATATATATTCCTCCTAATGTATATTCCCGTTGCTATGTATAAACCTTAAAGGTATCTAAAACGTACAGTACTGAAGAGATAATATTACTTAATTCAATTCTAGGAAAACAAATCGCATAAGAACATACAAAATCCTTAAAAACAAAACTAGCGGGATTTTTTTCCCCAGGCACCAAGTGTCTCTGAGGCAATGAGGGGCAGAATTACAGTGGTGATCCAGATCTCTGTACTTGCGAGACTTGGCTGCTTCCCGGTGATTGGTAGCGCCACCCGGATGCGCATTGCTGAAGTCCGCACAGGTGCTGGCCAAGGTTGAGACGCACCTGTATAGTCCCACACCAACTGTCTACCGTTCTTCCTGGGGTTCACTGTTATCCTGTCTGGGCAAGCAACATGCTCAACCGGGTTTGCAGGGCATTAGGTAAAGGGGCTCTCTCTCTGCTGGACAACCCACTGTCGTAAGGCTCCTCTTAATGATGGCACTCACTTTACTGGGCCTTGAGTGTCATCCCTGTGTGCTTTGGCAGAGCAGGCCATGCAACCCGTACCGGTCGGCCTCTGCCTCACTTTAGGGAGCCGGTTGGCCGAGCGGACAGCACGCTGGACTTGTGATCCTGTGGTCCCGGGAACGATCCCGGGCGCCGGCGAGAAACAATGGGCAGAGTTTCTTTCACCCTATGCCCCTGTTACCTTGCAGTAAAATAGGCACCTGGGTGTTAGTCAGCTGTCACGGGCTGCTTCCTGGGGGGGGAGGCCTGGTCGAGGACCGGGCCGCGGGGACACTAAAGCCCCGAAATCATCTCAAGATAACCACAAATACACCTGTATTCTTTGTGGATTGTGTGCAACAAGCAGAGAACCACAGCAACTCGGAGGGCCTGCGGTGTGAGACGCGTGCCGGTTGCTGACATTGGCGCTGCTAATAGGAAATCACCTGCATGTGGAGCAGCAATGGCCCTAATTTTAACAGAATGCTGTAGTTCTGTTGCAGCTTCTAGGGATGTTGGAGCCGCTTGGTCTGCAATGGAGCCATCCAAGTTGGATTGCTTGTGAGCTTTAGAAGGTGGTGCTTAGAATGCTGATTCTGCGAGCGAAACCCATTTGGTGGTGCAATTTTTAAAACTGGGATCATGTACCCCCCTGACTGTTGACTTAGGTAATCAGGTAGGATTTCCTTCACCAGGTTATCAGATGCCACTGATGAGGACAGGAACGCTGGTATAGCAATTTGTGTTGCTGTGCGAACACCGAGGCCCCCGAGTCTGACAGGAAGGGAGGCCTGTTTCTACTGTGAGTTGTTGAGAGAAAGGTTAAGATTTGTTTCTAACAAAGATTTCAGCAAGGTGTCGTTCACCTCTAGCTTAAGGCTATGGGAAGAGGGTGAACGTCCATGAAAGTAGGCAATTTATATATATATATATATATATATATATATATATATATATATATATATATATATATATATATATATATATATATATATATATATATGTGTATATATATATGAATTGCCTCAAGAATTTGTAATGTTCTTGCATCTTGGGTTTTGTCTATTATGCAGGTATTCTTGTTCAACATTTCTCTTGTTAGAGTAATGTCATGGGCTTGTCTCATGTGATTCCTAGGGGCACCAGATTGAAGATGGCATCTTCAATCTGGTGCCCCTAGGAATCACATGAGACAAGCCCATGACATTACTCTAACAAGAGAAATGTTGAACAAGAATACCTGCATATATATATATATATATATATATATATATATATATATATATATATATATATATATATATATATATGCAGGTATTCTTGTTCTGTATTCTTGTTCTTGCAGGTATATATATATATATATATATATATATATATATATATATATATATATATATATATATATATATAATAATAATAAATAATGTGTATATTATGAATGTATGTAATAATCTTATATATATAGAGGTATTATATATTTTGAATTTACCTGATGCACCAATGCTTGAGCAAACTTTTTCAATCTGTTATTTTATTATATATATATTTTTTAAAAGTTTTTTTTGGTTGCTTTTGAAATCGTGAGTCTGGGTCCGCCTCCATCACCTCTAGTTTGCGAAACTAACAAATTATATACAGAGGATGAGCAGGCGTGTATATTACATAAACGCATGTCCGACCCTAAGTGAGCTGATGTGGAAATTCCGATATAAATTTCCTTAATTCTGACAAGGATTTATTTAACATAAAATTCGCCGTAATTTGCTATGCACTATGTTCTGGCTGTTTTTCTCAATATAAATACACACACACAGACATACACACACACACACACACAGACACACAGACACACACACACACACACACACACACACACACACACACACACACACACACACACACACACACACACACACACACACACACACACACACACACACACACACACACACACACACACACACACACACACACACACACACACACACACACACACACACACACACACACACACACACACACACACACACACAGTATATATGTGTGTGTGTGTGTGTGTGTGTGTGTGTGTGTGTGTGTGTGTGTGTGTGTGTGTGTGTGTGTGTGTGTGTGTGTGTGTGTGTGTGTGTGTGTGTGTGGTGTTTGTGTGTGTGTGTGTGTGAAACCCACAAGGCACCGAGAACGTATATAACCTCCCCCCCCCCCCCCATCCATTTTTCTTCACCTCCTCCCAGACCTAGCCGTACATAATGCACGCCCAGCCACTATATATATACGTACCCAAACCTCCGAATATGCTGAAGCGAGCTTCATCGAAACGAGTCACGGACCTGGCCAAAAATACTAAAACTTCCCACCCCAAGTGAAGAAGAACATCAGCAGATAAAACATTATAACCAGTCCATATGAAACGAGATATTAACACATCAAATAATATACAAAAATTATCCCCCCCCACACAACCCCCCGCCTCCATATTTCAGACAACTCAGTATAATGGCGAAATGAAAACATATTCAATTTAATAATTTACCCCCAAAAAAAGAGGGGCCGGTTATACACACGGATATCGGATACCGGTTGGATGGTGAACTTAGCCGTGACCTCTGGTCGAAACAATGAATGGACCTCTTACCCGGAGCACGCCTGGAAGACAATGAATAAAGCCGGCTCCATCTTGCATTCAAATGGCATCTGGCTTAATCCCAGCGGAATGTTAAGTTCTGCTTTTGCATGAAAAATGAGGGTGGGGTGAGCTATGAGTTTTGGGTGAAGGATATGAGGAAGATGTCGATGAAAGTTGAACCTATGCAAGGATTTGGAGGTTATAAGCCGATAAGGGATTGGAACGGAGAGTAAGATTGTAAAGTATAATTCGTTAGAAGATTGGATTGGATCGAAAAGCGATAATCCAATATGGGGTACTGAAATGGATTGAATTTCAATATGGATTGAAACGGATGGTGAGATTGGAAGTGATAATTCTATGAGGGATTGGAACGCATCGTTTGGCAGGAGAAATGGAGTGAATATTAATTCAGAAACATCCGCTTTGAGGCGTAAGTCCCATGGGACAACATGAGAGTAGGGATTGTGAGGTAGGGTGAGGCACTCAACCTCACAATGATTGGCAAGTAATCATAGGTAAACACACACACACATACATTTAGTTGATTGACAGTTGAGAGGCGGAACTATAGAGCCTAAGCTCAACCCCACAAGTACAACTACGTGAGCACACACACACACACACGCACACACAAATCCCAGGCGGAGACAGAAACAAATAGGCAGATTTTCTTTCACCCTGGTGCGTCTGTTCACCTCGCAGTAAATAGGTACAAGGAGTTAGACAGCTGCTACGGGCTGCATTCCTGGGGATGCGTGTGTGTGCAAGAGAAATATATGTAGTAGACATAATAGAAGAAATATTACATTGGTAAGAAAGGCGGGGTCCAAGAGCTAATAGCTCGATTCTGCAGATACAAATAGTAAATACATACACACAATTGTGTATGGACTCATTTAGAACCTTCAATACCATATATGTCAGACCAATCCTCGAATATGCAGCTCCAGCGTGGAGTTCATATCTAGTCAAGCACAAGACTAAATTAGAGAAGGTTCAAAGGTGTGCCACCAGACTATTACCCGAGCTGAGGGGTATGAGCTTCGAGGAAAGACTACTGGAATTAAACCTTACGTTACTGGAAGACAGAGGAGTTACTGGAGACATGATTACCACATACAAAATTCTCCGGGGAATTGATAGGGTAGATACGGACAGATTATTTAGCAAGAGTAGTACTGGCACAGGGAGGGAACACAGCTCGAAACTGAGTACCCAAATGGGCACTCAGAGCACATTAGCACACTAACAAATACATTAGAAAGAACTTTTCCAATGTCAATAAGTAGTTAACAGAGTAGTTAACAAGTAGAATGCATTAAGCAGTGATGTGCTGGAGGCTGACTCCATACACAGTTTCATATGTAGATATGATAGAACCCAGTAGGCTCAGGAACCTGTACACCAGTTGATTGACAATTGAGAGGCGGGACCAAAGAGCCGAAGCTCAACTTCCCCCAACCCCCCTCCTCTCCCTTTCCCCCCGCAAGTACAATTAGGTGAGTATACGTTCAGACAGGCATGCCAGGTAGACAGACAGACAGACAGACGACCTCCTCTCAAGATCCGGCTCTTCACGCTTCTAGCCGTGTCGAACCCCTGAGTGGCGTCTCCTCCTCCTCCTCCTCCTCTACGTCTTCCTACTTCTCTTCTCCCCCCCCCCCCCTCCCTCAACCCCCCTCCCGCCCCCCACATCGGAGCGACGTGCAGGAGCAGCAAAGAGGCGAATAACGTACTTGGAATGCGTCGCAACGCAATCAAACCCGTCTTACGTAACGCCTATAAGGCCCTAAGTCCCGGATACGTCAACGGGACCCCCACCCCCCACCCCCTCCACCGCCCCCCTCCCCCCTCGCTCCTTCTGACTCGTTCGTGCTACGAATTAAACATTTCGTTAACGTTTCGTTGTTTTCCTTTTAAGGTTATATGTTATTACTTTTTTATTATTTTTTGTTCTGTCATTTATTATCGGGTTCTGTTCTTCTCCTGTTCACTAATCTCTTACTCGTGTTATATTTTGTTATTATATATAATTGTTCTTATCTGGATTTGTTTTCTCTTTATTTTCGTTACCTTTGTGAGTCTTTTCTCTATTGTCTTTTTCATCCTTTTATTGATATTTTCCGCCTTTTCGCTATAATTCTTAACTTACGTCAACCTCCCTTTTTTTAAATGTCTTTTCAATCTACCCTTTCAATCAATAGCTTTCAAATCTTGAGGTTATCTTGAGATGATTTCGGGGCTTTAGTGTCCCCGCGGCCCGGACCTCGACCAGGTCTCCACCCCCAGGAAGCAGCCCGTGACAGCTGACTAACACCCAGGTACCTATTTTACTGCTAGGTAACAGGGGCATAGGGTGAAAGAAACTCTGCCAATTGTTTCTCTCCGGCGCCCGGGATCGAACCCGGGACCACAGGATCACAATTCCAGCGTGCCAATCAGATCAGTTCAACCAAAAAATTGAGATGGGACGAACTCGTAGATTTTTCATGTAAGTCTCAGAGTTATTCTGAGTCACTTATCGTTCAGTGCGCCAGATATCATCAAGCACTTTCGTCTTTGTTTACGAAACCTCTGCATCTTTCCCTCGCTCATGGTGGGTTAGTCTATATTAATATATATATATATAAGAGGGGTCCCGGTAGTTCAGTAGGATTCGTTCTCGACGCACAATCGAGAATTCCGGGCTCGAGTCCCGGACGGGACATAAATGGTTGGGCATATTTCCTTTCACCTAATGCCTCTGTTCACCTAGCAGTGAGTATTGGTACGCAGGAGTTAGTCGGCTTGTTGAGGGGTTTTGTCATTAGGCTGAGTCAGTAATTTGGCCTCGGGGGGAAGGGGGGGGGGGGTTGAACCTCGATATAAGCCTCACGTATATGAATACACTCTGGCTTCCTGTCACCCGGCGGGGAGCCGGTCGGCCGAGCGGACAGCACGCTGGAATTGTGATCCTGTGGTCCTGGGTTCGATCCCAGGAGCCGGCGAAAAACAATAGGGCAGAGTTTCTTTCACCCTATGCCCCTGTTACCTAGCAGTAAAATAGGTACCTGGGTGTTAGTCAGCTGTCACGGGCTGCTTCCTGGGGGTGGAGGCCTGGTCAAGGACCAGGCCGCGGGGACACTAAAGCCCCGAAATCATCTCAAGATAACCTCAAGATAACCTCAAGATAACCACCCCCCGATTCAACAAATCATGTATTAAACAGTTTGCAATCTCGAACACTTCCCAACTCAAGGTTTTTAACATTGCAAACAACCTCCTGGACCTTCAGAGTCCATTAAACTGCTTAATAAATGTCAACAAAGCCGCCATGATTCGATGAAAGATGTACAGGTTTCGTAAATTCGTGTTAGGATCACATGTTCCAGTTGATATGTTGTCCCTAATTCCCCTGCGATCTCATTGGCCAAAACGTCTTCTCAAATTACTCCTCTCTGATTGGTTGACCGGCTCGATCTTCTCTGATTGGTTTAGACCAAAATGATCTTAACGCTGATGCATTTATCAGCATTAAATCAGCAGGAAAATAAATTGTTATTATTATCATATTAATTATTTTATGATATTAATGATAATCAATATACAATTATAAAGGCATGGTGTATAATATGCATTGCTATGTATCATATAATTCACCATATATGGTGTATTACACGTTGTTTTACACCATATATAATATACATTGTTATGTTATACATATAGTCGTGTGACGGCAGTACAAATATGTGCTATTGCGTTACAGAGATGTACTGCAGCGGTACAGAGATGTATTACAGCGGCACGAAAATGTACTATAGTGGTACAGAGATGTACAATAGTTGTAAAGAGATATAGAGAGATGTACTAAAATTGTGCAGAGATATATATACTACAGTTGTATTAATACAGGATGCATTGCAGTGGTACAGAGACGGATGTACTACAGCTGTATTTATTTGAAATTAAAATCATAATTACTCAAATAACTGATAATAATATATGCAAATTCCCCTAAAAATAGAGAGATACAGTTATAATCAGTCCTAATTTTTATGGTCGAATTCCCACCCGGGTTTTCCTTATGCGTAAGTCCCACCACAACAGTTTGATTAACCTCATTAAAATAAATGAGACAATAACACATGCCAGAGTGTGACATCTTTCCCACTGTGCTTCGTCAACACCCGCAAGTGTTGCCTCGTTGCTGGAAGTCAACCTCACCTCTGCAGGTGTTTGTTGTGTTGCGCGTTCATTGTAACACCTGTCAACACTCCGACATGAGAAGGTCTTAATAAAGTCCATAAATGTGAGTCCGAGATACCCGAAATGTGATAAAAGTCCGTGAGCGCCACGTTGAGACGTAGATCTCAAGCTTAGAGTTATCTTAAGTTCTTCTCGGTAACTCGTGGCATCTCAGGGTGTTCTTGGCTTTATATTGACATGTTACCAAGCAACAGACCCACACACACTGGTGCTCCTCCAGCCAAGAACTCACATCTCGACGCACAGTAGTGAAGCAAGAGTCACCATGATGTCTGTCCGACACGTCGTGGTTGTGTGGTGTCTGGCGTGGGCCGCAGCCTCCGCTTCAGATGAAGCAATTGTTGACGAAATTCGGTCATCGTTGGTGGTGTCGCAGTTGGTCTTGTCCCACCAATCAGAGGCGCTGCAGCTGCTGGTTAATGCCACGGAAACAGTGCTCCGCCTCTTAATGAAAGGTTTGGTTAAACTTAAGGTATTGTGTACAACTTCTTAACCTTTGTAAATGCAGGAATTTGGGCACATAAGTATTTAACATGCGGGACCAATTACTATACCCCTAACACGAGTTATTAGTAGTGAGATTAATGTCTCATTAGTCGTTAAATTGGTATTTTTTTCCTTATGACATTCTTCAGTTGATGTTTAGTGACTTTATGAATTTAAATAGTGATCGTGAGCCTAATTTACTACCAGTAACCTTGGAAGAGTAAACAATTGTCTTGCGATGAGTCACAATAACGTGGCTAAAGTATGTTGACCAGACCAAGTCGATTGAGAATCGACTTGAGAATGGTCCAGGACGGACCGAAACGTCGTCGTCCCTTCACCTTCTAGTGTGTGGTCTGGTCAACAATTGTCTTGCCACGACCTCATAAACAAGTTTTAACACGACCTCGCAAACAACTATCTAAACACGACCACACAAACCACTCTTAACATACCTCATAGGAATCCAAAATATATACAATCCAATAAGATACCTCCGATACCAATCTGTGATTTTCTCCTGTGCACCAATACTTTGCGATTTTTCCCCATTTTATTGTCAATTTTTTTAGTTCTGAGCGCCTCAAGAGAGTACTTTTAGACAACTGCACATTTTAGAGATTTGATTGTGAAATTTGATCCACTTTGTCATCCTATTGGAATTGTTCCAATAGTGACCTGTTTTATTGAGAGCAGTCGTTGCTCCTCTGCAGTTGATTTGTATCTTTATCTTCATGTTAAATAAGACCCATTCTAGCTAGTTACATGGTCAGGTCTTCAGATTCTCCCTGACTGCAATGCATCTACAACAAAATATTTTAGTTACCGAATCCAATATGTTGTAATAATTGGTTATCTCTTCACAAGATTGATTGACTGATAGAGATTAAGCTCCCCAACAGATGATGGCATGGGCATGAATAGCCCGTAACATTCAGAATAACGTTATTTTAGATTCAGATACTCGGAACAAATTGTTCCAAGTAGCACGGGCTATGGTGAGCCCATAGTGGACTTGTGGACAAAGATAATTGATTGATAAAAATTAAACCACCCAAGATTGGCACGGCCGTGAATAGCCCGTAATGTGGACGAAGAATAGGCTTTCGTATTTAAATTAAATATTAAATAATTCTACACAATTTGAAATAATCTATATTCAAAATAAATTATATTTCATGACATTTATGTTTTATTGCTTAGATTATAAGCAATTTTCTTTTTCATTTTTTTGTTTCAGTTTTTGTTAAAAATATTTTTGGGGGATAAATTGTGAAAATATAAATTGTAAGTCACACGTTTATATTTGCAGAGAGGTCTTGTCCTTTCCCTTATACGAGAGTGCTGGACGAGTGCTTCTACCTCAGCACGCTAATGTTGAGCCACAGTGATGCTCGTACACACTGTCAGGGGATGGGGGGCGACCTGGCCACCCCCAGCCACCCCTACGCCCTGGCCTCGTATCTGTACGACAGAGGAAGTAAGTGGTTATGAGCTCTTAACTACATCCTTCATTGTATTTGGTATATATATATATATATATATATATATAGAGAGAGAGAGAGAGAGAGAGAGAGAGAGAGAGAGAGAGAGAGAGAGAGAGAGAGAGAGAGAGAGAGAGAGAGAGAGAGAGAGAGAGAGAGAGAATTAAGCCACCCAAAAGGTGGCTTGGGCATGAATAGCCCATAAGTGGTGGCCCTTTTGAGCCATTTCCAGTATCAGTAGATGATACTGGAGATCTGTGGAGGTGCGACTGCACCCTGCGTGACGGGAGATGTCTCCCGTGATATATATATATATATATATATATATATATATATATATATATATATATATATATATATATATATATATATATATATATATATATTCGATTTTTTATACCTGCATTTGGGTGAGGTGATATGTTACAACAGTTTTGGATGAGGTGAAAACAAACTTTCAACACAAGAGAGAACACGAAACAATGGGGGTATAATATTTTGTAAGTTAAAGGGAAGAATGGAAGTAACTGCAAAAGGCCAATTGGCCCATATTTCTTGATGCTTCTATATTGGTGCGGCGTCTATATTCTACCCACTTCAAGTCTATATTCTACCCACTTCACGTCTATATTCTACCCACTTCACGTCTATATTCTACCCACTTCAAGTCTATATTCTACCCACTTCACGTCTATATTCTACCCACTTCACGTCGATATTCTACCCACTTCAAGTCTATATTCTACCCACTTCAAGTCTATATTCTACCCACTTCAAGTCTATATTCTACCCACTTCAAGTCTATATTCTACCCACTTCAAGACTCCGCACCAATATAGAAGCATCTGCATATCATACAAATTTATGATTTATCCAACCACATATCATGAACACTGACTGACAGAATGGCATTAATGTTTGAACAGGCATCACGCCGTCCGTCGGAGGCAGCAAAACCCCAAACAACGAGTGGCGCTGGTTCGACGGTCGCCCTGTGGACAGGTCCCTGTGGGCTCCCTACCAACCAAGTAAAATTAATAATAGACTAGAGCCTGAAGACTGCCTGGCAATGTGGACTGACAAACACCCTCCCCTCAATGATTATGCTTGTGTAGGAACAAATACATTTGTTTGTCAGTTGAAGCAATGAATAGGGGAAAGAATTGTTTGTTATTCATGTCAGTAATGAGTAACATGAGTGAGCACTTTATTGGTGTCTCTCTGAGTATGTGAAGCTCAGTGAACTCTGTTGACCCGGCCAGGATTCGAATATAGGATCGGCATGGGTTCGAATCCTTGCCGGGTCAATTAGAGTTCTTAGTGATCTATGTCTTGCGTATTCCTGCAGCTTTGTATATACATACAAATATACATTTGTTTGTATGTATATATATATATATATATATATATATATATATATATATATATATATATATATATATATATATATATATATATATATATCCATTAAAAATATAATTGGTTGTATTAATATTGTACTAGTTTAAGATATTCTCATATTAATCTCTTGTTAAATCAACATATATTAGAGATAATATTATATCTAAAGTTACTTTATAATCACATTACAACATATAAGTATTGGCAGTTAATAAATCTTAGACTCTACAAAGTGTACTGTAACCTCATGTCCATACTTTTGGCAAAAGCAACATGAACTATAACATTCTTGTTTACGTAATTTCTCCAAGTGTCTGCTAGAACATTATCCAGGTGTCTGCTGGAACACCATGCAGGTGTCTGCTGGAACACCATGCAGGTGTCTGCTGGAACATCATGCAGGTGTCTGCTGGAACACCATGCAGGTGTCTGCTGGAACACCATGCAGGTGTCTGCTGGAACATTATCCAGGTATCTGCTGGAACACCATGCAGGTGTCTGCTGGAACATTATCCAGGTATCTGCTGGAACACCATGCAGGTATCTACTGGAAGATCATCCAGGTGTCTGCTGGAACATTATCCAGGTGTCTGCTGGAACACCATGCAGGTATCTGCTGGAACACCATCCAGGTGTCTGCTGGAACATTATCCAGGTGTCTGCTGGAACACCATGCAGGTATCTGCTGGAACACCATCTAGGTGTCTGCTGGAACACCATCCAGGTGTCTGCTGGAACATTATCCAGGTGTATGCTGGAACTCCATGCAGGTATCTGCTGGAACACCATCCAGGTGTCTGCTGGAACACCATCCAGGTGTCTGCTGGAACATTATCCAGGTGTATGCTAGAACACCATCCAGGTGTCTGCTGGAACATCATCCAGGTGTATGCTAGAACACCATGCAGGTGATATTCCAGCAGACACCTGCATGGTGTATGCTGTTCGGGCAGACACTATGGAACAGCAGATTCGCGCTAATACGCGAATACAAATCGCCAAATGAACCCTAGAAACAAATGCAAGTGAACAACACTCACTAAGAACATGCTAGTAGATAACACTACAATCCTGGAATCTACCACAGACCAAAGAAGACTGCAAATTCTCTTATCAGCTAAACATATAAGAGACAAAAACAAATAACTTTAAATACACAAAATACCGACTTCGCTTCCTTGCTGACACTTAGACCTAGACCTCACCCAACACCTCCGGATAACGACATCTCCATTGAGGTCTCTCCGCCCAACGAGAGTATCGGAGTTCTATGCAACGCCTTACCCCTTGTTCGATTGGCTCTGTCCTGTTACACTTACCTTATTTCTTACCTTACACTTCCCTACCCAATGTTTGGTTGTCCTTATATTCCTTCGACCCTTCATCTCACCCCAATATAAATTCCCCCCTTCCACATGTGTATTAAACCCAAAATTGACATCTTATGTATTCATTATTTAGCTGAATATGTTCCAGAATGGAATGAAACGTTGTTGAAGGTAAATCCTTCAATAATTACTAAGAGTTTATTTACGCATACACTTTCAAGAATTATATACAAATACATCAAACCTAAGAGGTGCTATGTTGACTTGGTCGTGACCAGCAGCGCCGCCACAAGAAACACAGCGGGAAAACAGACAATTAACTAATACGGTTGTTACCATTCACAGCAAAATGTTCCAATATTCGTAATGTACCCGTTCAACCTGTTGGTTAACTGGAGTTGGCTTAGGGAGCTCTTCTATTCACCCAAGCCCGGCTTGGCGGAACACGCTTGTGTTGTGATAATTGGATCTAAAAGGCTGTGGCTTGGAACGCCCAGTTAACCAACACCTATCCATAACAACTTGGTTGGTCCGACCCGTCCTGCGAGAACTTGTCCGATTTGGTGGATTGACTTCCACTATGTATTCCGGCACGAAATATTGTATTAATTATAAATAGTTTAATTAATGTCCTATTTCTTATCAAGCTAATAGAAATATTGTACAATTTCCCAGTTATTAATTAAATAGCTATAACTGGCCGAAATGGAATCCAGGAAGATGGGTCGAAACGCAGGTAAAAATGGGAGATAATCTGGCAGCTCGCACCTCAAGACTCCCTCAGTCTCTCGCTTATCGCTCTTGTAATAGAACACCCAGGTAATTACCTGGGTGTTGTATTAATTATTAGTTGTATTATACCTGGCTGTGTAATACAACACCCAGGTAATACAACGATAAGATAATGTGCAGCGTCTTATCGAACAGGTAAGTCCCTACTGTCAACTATTAATTAAAATGTTTAGGCGGAACTTTTATTGATATTTAGTGTCTTGTTATAATGAAAAATACTAGAATGGTAAACATTCGAGTTCCTGAATATTTTAAGAACATTCATATGAATTAAAGATTGATTGATTGATTGATGGAGATTAAGTAACCCTACAGGTGGCACGGGGATGAATAAGGTAGATTTTTTGGAACGAATGTGATCTTTTGATCGTGAAAGAATATACACTGTGTGCTGAGCGCCCATATTAAATCGTCAGTCCTTATTATGTGGTTTTTATATCGCTGGGGAGCACCATTTGGTCCGGGAGACATCTCCCGTCACGCAGGGTGCAGTTGCTCCTCCACAGATCTCCAGTATCATCTCTTGATATTGGTAATGGCTCAAAAGGGCCAACACTTACGGGCTATTCATGCCCGTGCCACCTCTTGGGTGGCTTAATCTTTATCAATCAATCAATCGCTGGGGAGGATACTGTTTGACAGGATTTATGAGGGTATCCAATTAAGTACTGATTTCAACAGACAGGCCCTGTCGAATAGATCAGGAATGGATCATTTTCGTGTTGGATTCCTGCTGTACAACTCTGATAGCAGCCTTCAGGGAGGTGAGTATTAAATTAGATCTTAAGATATAAAACAAATGGCTTTTCAGTAATACTTGTTTACCAGCCTTCGAAACAAAACGGGATTTATTGAATGATTATTATTATTATTTTCTATTAAATTGTTTCCGTAATCAGGCTTATGTTCTGCAGGTTATGTTATAATAGAAATATGAACCTGAACGAACTGATAAGAGTGATTGAGAGTTTGGCTTAATTAAGATAGCAAGACTTAGTCAGCATAGTGACTGGACCAAACATGCTAACCAAGTTTTTAATAATTGGTCGGAAAAAGTTAGATTTTTATATATAACTACATTTGAGTGTCATCCCTGAGTTCCTCTGTCTCTGACAGAGAAGTAAAACACATAGGTGTTACTGAGGGTTCTTGGAACTTTGGAACTGTGATGTTCAAGCAGTTCCAAGAACTGTTTGTTCTTGGAACTGTGATGTACAGACAGAAGAGGTTCAAGTATACGGTGAGATTGTTAATATCTCTTTATGGATCTGATAAATTGAAGCGTTTGATACCACACACATATATACACTATGACAACGCAATTGTGTGACATATTTGGAGCAGAGCGATGGAATCGCATCCTTGTCTTAATTAACCCCCAGAAACACACAGCATTTACCCACTGCACCACAATGTGATAAAAGTGCTGAAACCTGATGTCCACCCGAAACTTACAAAAAGTTCGGGGTGGGCACCCGAGCTGATATACACGTAACTAAATGTTTACAAGTTACGAGAGGACGGACTGTTGTTGATCAAATATAAGTGTAAGTGGATTTTTATATTCCTGAAAGAACATAAGAATTAAGTATATATATCTCTTATTGCCCTCCTCATCCCATCTCCCTCCCATCCCTCATACCAAATCATCTCCATTCCCATCCCTTCTACCTTGACCTTGAGGTTACCTTGAGGTGCTTCCGGGGCTTAGCGTCCCCGCGGCCCGGTCGTCGACAAGGCCTCCTGGTTGCTGGGCTGATCAACCAGGCTGTTGGACGCGGCTGCTCGCAGCCTGACGTATGAGTCACAGCCTGGTTGATCATTGTTCTACCTCCAATCTCATTCCTCATTCCCCCCCCCCCCCTCATAGCACCCGATAATCTTGACCATTCCTCTCCCCCCTCCCCCCCCCCCACCCAATCACTTGGGCTGGACGGTAGAGCGACGGTCTCGCTTCATGCAGATCGGCGATCAATCCCCGACCGTCCAAGTGGTTGGGCACCATTCCTTTCCCTCCGTCCCATCCCAAATCCTTATCCTGACCCCTTCCCAGTGCTTTATAGTCGTAATGGCTTGGCGCTTTTCCTTGATAATTCCTTCCTTCCCTCCCCCCCCACTAACCGGTCATCTCATTACGTAGTAAGGATGACTTAACAGAATAAGAGCATGCAGGTACTCGCTGACACGGGATTAAGCTGGGAGAATTAACACTTCATTTCTGAATAAAATTTTAGAAAGATTTTTAAAATTGTAAAGCTGTAATTTCCCACCTCCCCATTGTTACGAAATTAATATCCAGTTCGAAGATGTTACTATATCCCAGCAAAGACGTACCGTAATTATAACGTTATTACAACGTAAAAACGACGTTTTTACGTTGTGTGATATATACACACAAAGATATAGCTTATTGTGTGGTTTATTTCTGCACTTAAGGAGAAATCATCTGTAGTATCATCTGTATATATATATATATATATATATATATATATATATATATATATATATATATATATATATATATATATATATATATATATATATATATATATATATATATATATATATATATATATATGAGGCACACGTGAGGAACACAAATGCGAACAGTTGCATATTGTCCTGGGGACCATTCAGGCTTGTTCGCATTTGTGTTCCTCACGTGTGCCCCAAAGAATGAGGTGATTTGGTAAAATGCTATGCCCAAGATTACTATCCGAGTGCCGGCGGTGGGGTGGTTCAAATAGCCTCGGCTATCACCTCATTATGTCCGGTCGTGATGGTCAAGTGGATTAAGGCGTCTTGTACATACCAGTTGCGTTGCTTCTGGGAGTATGGGTTCGAGTCACTTCTGGGGTGTGAGTTTTCAGTTGCATATTGTCCTGGGGACCATTCAGGCTTGTTCGCATATATATATATATATATATATATATATATATATATATATATATATATATATATATATATATATATATATATATATATATATATATATATATAAAGTTTGTGAGGGTACCACCTCTGGTGCCAATGTGGGGACCCATAGCCTCGGAGAAGAAAATAAAAAGTATTCAGAGGAGACCTTGTGGTTTCTCACTGAACACTAATGTTATCTTCTCCTACCACCCCCATTCTTTTGTATGTACACATATATATTTGCTTTATTTGAACTTTGTTACAAAAAAGGAGTTACATATGGGTTACAAAGATGGTTATCATAGGTTGTCGAGTTCCTCCAGCTCCTCAGATGGCGGGCAGGAACCCTGGATGCAGTGCGCATTTCCCCTCTGTATCGCCACACTGAGGCGCTGGAAAAGAAAGTTTGCAGCTCTTGGGTCCCTTGTCGTTTCAATGAGCCTAGAACCCAGTTCCTTCAAAAAACTGGTAGCACTTTTACCCCAGGCGCCGAGTGTCTCAGAAGCAATGGGGACAAAATTGTAGTGGTGATCCAGTTCTCTATACTTACGGGATTTGGCTGCTTCCCTGTGGGTGGCAGCGCCACCTGGTTGTGCAACACTGAGGTTAATGTAGGTGTTAGCCAGGGTTGATACGCACGTGTAGTCCCATACCAACTGCTTGCCATTCTTCCAGGGGTTCACTGTGATACCATCCGGGCGACCAATAAGAGTATCAGAGTTACGGCGCGTTAGGGAACGGGGCTCTCTTTCAGCTGGGCATCCAGCTGTGGTGAGGCTCCTCTTGATGTTGTCGTTAACTTCACTGTGCCTCGAGTGCCATCCCCCTGTGAATATATATATATATATATATATATATATATATATATATATATATATATATATATATATATATATATATATATATATATATATATATAATATATATAATATATATTAATACATAATCAACGTCTGAAGACAGGAACATCCAGCAATTACTCTAAGTCTAAATTACTTTTTGTATTTTTAGCAAAAAATTCGAAGTTAAAACTCCAGATATGTTTAACATTTGGATTACAAAGATGTGTATTGAGGTATGTGTCATTTCGAATATGGTTTTCAATCAACATACACTGATGAGTTGTGTTCAAACAAGAACGTGGGAAGAACAGCCTCTCTTACGTTAGAATTATAAATAATAAATGAGAGAGAGAGAGAGAGAGAGAGAGAGAGAGAGAGAGAGAGAGAGAGAGAGAGAGAGAGAGAGAGAGAGAGAGAGAGAGAGAGAGAGAGAGAGAGAGAGAATATTTACGACCATAACATATCTCAAGCTGATTATAAAATGTTCAATACCAGATACACCTTAAACACGTGAAGATACGTGGTGGAATTCATCAATATAACAAGTGACACCAGAGACCCACCGTAACAGTTAAGAGGTGGGACCAAAGAGCCGAAGCTCAACCCCCGCAACAGAACCAGGAGGGAAGCGTACTGCCAGGGAAAAGTGCCAAGCCATTACGATTATAAAGCCCTGGGAATGAATCAGGAGAATAATTTTATGGGACAGGCGATGGGACAGGAAGAGAGTGGAGGGGTAGGGTAACTGCCCAAGTGGTTGGGCACCATTCCTAAGGAAGGGCTGTAGCAGCCCTGGAGACAAGAGGGGAGAGGGGGGTGACGTTGATAAGCCCAACTGCAGGCTTCCTGTCCCTCGTTAACGGGTTTGAAATCTAAAAAAAAATGCATTTTGTTATTGCCTTTTTTTATGTCTTTCTCTAGTTTATCTTCTCCGCCTATTCCTCATTTATCGTACCGTGTTGAAAGTCTAGTTTTTTCACCCTTATGTCTTTCATCTTTTCTGTGTGAAATAATATATTTTTTTTCTGAATTCTCTGCGCATCGTGACAAAATCTAATTACCTGACTTGTATGTTGGATACCTTCAAAGAATCGGATGGACCTTGGAGGTAATAAACATCCAGACCTGGATAATGTGTATCCACATCTTGCAAATGACTATATCTAGACTTTGATATGGTATTATCCACGTTAATTGTGGTTAACAATTTACATGACTGAGACGTGGATCACATAATTCATCCACGCTCGAGTTGCCAGCCCGAGTGATGGATTAAAGTTCCAGTTGGGCAGCAGTTAGATGCTTCTGAAATCCTTGTTTATTATAGCTTTTCAGAAGCGTAGTTTATAGACAGCCACCGTCTCCCTATATCTATATAAATCAAAATGTATATGTTCGTTATGTTCAAAATCGCTAATCTCCGAAAGTTCTTCTCCGATTGCTTTGAAATTTTGACACAACGTTCCATTCGCATAGCAGCGTGTTTTATTATACCTACTATATAGATGTCACGTCTGTGAAAGGAAAAAAAAACATGCTTTTTGTGAAAAACTGTGTTTTTCATGCGAGGGAAATCTCCGAAACCTCTTTACCGATTGCTTCAAAATGTTGACACAACGTTGTATTCGAATACGCGCGTGTTTTTATATATCTACTATATACATGCCACACCTGTGACAGGTAAAAAGATGCTTTTTTGAAAAACAGCGCCATCTGTTGGACGTAAGAGCAACACACGCTGTATCTCCTAAAGTTCTTCGCCGATGGCTTTAAAATTTTGACACAACGTTCTATTTGAATACGCATGATCTGTATTCGAATACGATCTGTATTATCATCAGATACAGATCATTTGATGTTCCCAATTTTTTTATGAGAACATGAAATCACTTGGGAATGCATCGGATGGGGGAGTCGGGAATGGTGGGGAAGACGAGGGGACGGGGATGTGGGGGATAGTGGGGGAGGAAGAGGGGACAGCGAAGGGGGGAATGGTGGGGAGGACGAGGGGACGGGGGAGTGGGAGATGGTGGGTTGGACGAGGGGATAGAGGAGGAGGGAATGGTGGGTAGGACGAAGGACGAGGTGTTGATGAAGACGGGCTGGTGTTGATGAGGACGGGCTGGTGTTGATGAGGACGGGCTGGTGTTGATGAGAACGGGCTGGTGTTGATGAGGACGGGCTGGTGTTGATGAGGACGGGCTGGTGTTGATGAGGACGGGCTGGTGTTGATGAGGACGGGCTGCTGTTGATGAGGACGGGCTGGTGTTGATGAGGACGGGCTGCTGTTGATGAGGACGGGCTGGTGTTGATGAGGACGGGCTGGTGTTGATGAGGACGGGCTGGTGTTGATGAGGACGGGCTGGTGCTGATGAGGACGGGCTGGTGTTGATGAGGACGGGCTGGTGTTGATGAGGACGGGCTGGTGTTGTTGAGGACGGGCTGGTGTTGATGAGGACGGGCTGGTGTTGATGAGGACGGGCTGGTGCTGATGAGGACGGGCTGGTGTTGATGAGGACGGGCTGGTGTTGATGAGGACGGGCTGGTGTTGATGAGGACGGGCTGGTGTTGATGAGGACGGGCTGGTGCTGATGAGGACGGGCTGGTGTTGATGAGGACGGGCTGGTGTTGATGAGGACGGGCTGGTGTTGATGAGGACGGGCTGGTGCTGATGAGGACGGGCTGGTGTTGATGAGGACGGGCTGGTGTTGATGAGGACGGGCTGGTGTTGATGAGGACGGGCTGGTGTTGATGAGGACGGGCTGGTGTTGATGAGGACGGGCTGGTGTTGATGAGGACGGGCTGGTGCTGATGAGGACGGGCTGGTGTTGATGAGGACGGGCTGGTGCTGATGAGGACGGGCTGGTGTTGATGAGGACGGGCTGGTGTTGATGAGGACGGGCTGGTGTTGATGAGGACGGGCTGGTGCTGATGAGGACGGGCTGGTGTTGATGAGGACGGGCTGGTGTTGATGAGGACGGGCTGGTGTTGATGAGGACGGGCTGGTGTTGATGAGGACGGGCTGGTGTTGATGAGGACGGGCTGGTGCTGATGAGGACGGGCTGGTGTTGATGAGGACGGGCTGGTGCTGATGAGGACGGGCTGGTGTTGATGAGGACGGGCTGGTGTTGATGAGGACGGGCTGGTGTTGATGAGGACGGGCTGGTGCTGATGAGGACGGGCTGGTGTTGATGAAGACGGGCTGGTGTTGATGAGGACGGGCTGGTGTTGATGAGGACGGGCTGGTGCTGATGAGGACGGGCTGGTGTTGATGAGGACGGGCTGGTGTTGATGAGGACGGGCTGGTGTTGATGAGGACGGGCTGGTGTTGATGAGGACGGGCTGGTGTTGATGAGGACGGGCTGGTGCTGATGAGGACGGGCTGGTGTTGATGAGGACGGGCTGGTGCTGATGAGGACGGGCTGGTGTTGATGAGGACGGGCTGGTGTTGATGAGGACGGGCTGGTGTTGATGAGGACGGGCTGGTGCTGATGAGGACGGGCTGGTGTTGATGAGGACGGGCTGGTGTTGATGAGGACGGGCTGGTGTTGATGAGGACGGGCTGGTGTTGATGAGGACGGGCTGGTGTTGATGAGGACGGGCTGGTGCTGATGAGGACGGGCTGGTGTTGATGAGGACGGGCTGGTGCTGATGAGGACGGGCTGGTGTTGATGAGGACGGGCTGGTGTTGATGAGGACGGGCTGGTGTTGATGAGGACGGGCTGGTGCTGATGAGGACGGGCTGGTGTTGATGAAGACGGGCTGGTGTTGATGAGGACGGGCTGGTGTTGATGAGGACGGGCTGGTGTTGATGAGGACGGGCTGGTGTTGATGAGGACGGGCTGGTGTTGATGAGGACGGGCTGGTGCTGATGAGGACGGGCTGGTGTTGATGAGGACGGGCTGGTGTTGATGAGGACGGGCTGGTGTTGATGAGGACGGGCTGGTGTTGATGAGGACGGGCTGGTGTTGATGAGGACGGGCTGGTGTTGATGAGGACGGGCTGGTGCTGATGAGGACGGGCTGGTGTTGATGAGGACGGGCTGGTGTTGATGAGGACGGGCTGGTGTTGATGAGGACGGGCTGGTGTTGATGAGGACGGGCTGGTGTTGATGAGGACGGGCTGGTGTTGATGAGGACGGGCTGGTGCTGATGAGGACGGGCTGGTGTTGATGAGGACGGGCTGGTGTTGATGAGGACGGGCTGGTGTTGATGAGGACGGGCTGGTGTTGATGAGGACGGGCTGGTGTTGATGAGGACGGGCTGGTGTTGATGAGGACGGGCTGGTGTTGATGAGGACGGGCTGGTGTTGATGAGGACGGGCTGGTGTTGATGAGGACGGGCTGGTGCTGATGAGGACGGGCTGGTGTTGATGAGGACGGGCTGGTGTTGATGAGGACGGGCTGGTGTTGATGAGGACGGGCTGGTGCTGATGAGGACGGGCTGGTGTTGATGAGGACGGGCTGGTGCTGATGAGGACGGGCTGGTGTTGATGAGGACGGGCTGGTGCTGATGAGGACGGGCTGGTGTTGATGAGGACGGGCTGGTGTTGATGAGGACGGGCTGGTGTTGATGAGGACGGGCTGGTGCTGATGAGGACGGGCTGGTGTTGATGAGGACGGGCTGGTGTTGATGAGGACGGGCTGGTGTTGATGAGGACGGGCTGGTGTTGATGAGGACGGGCTGGTGTTGATGAGGACGGGCTGGTGTTGATGAGGACGGGCTGGTGTTGATGAGGACGGGCTGGTGTTGATGAGGACGGGCTGGTGTTGATGAGGACGGGCTGGTGTTGATGAGGACGGGCTGGTGTTGATGAGGACGGGCTGGTGTTGATGAGGACGGGCTGGTGTTGATGAGGACGGGCTGGTGTTGATGAGGACGGGCTGGTGTTGATGAGGACGGGCTGGTGTTGATGAGGACGGGCTGGTGTTGATGAGGACGGGCTGGTGCTGATGAGGACGGGCTGGTGTTGATGAGGACGGGCTGGTGTTGATGAGGACGGGCTGGTGTTGATGAGGACGGGCTGGTGTTGATGAGGACGGGCTGGTGTTGATGAGGACGGGCTGGTGTTGATGAGGACGGGCTGGTGTTGATGAGGACGGGCTGGTGTTGATGAGGACGGGCTGGTGTTGATGAGGACGGGCTGGTGTTGATGAGGACGGGCTGGTGTTGATGAGGACGGGCTGGTGTTGATGAGGACGGGCTGGTGTTGATGAGGACGGGCTGGTGTTGATGAGGACGGGCTGGTGTTGATGAGGACGGGCTGGTGCTGATGAGGACGGGCTGGTGTTGATGAGGACGGGCTGGTGTTGATGAGGACGGGCTGGTGTTGATGAGGACGGGCTGGTGTTGATGAGGACGGGCTGGTGTTGATGAGGACGGGCTGGTGTTGATGAGGACGGGCTGGTGTTGATGAGGACGGGCTGGTGTTGATGAGGACGGGCTGGTGTTGATGAGGACGGGCTGGTGTTGATGAGGACGGGCTGGTGTTGATGAGGACGGACTGGTGTTGATGAGGACGGACTGGGACTCTACATAAAAAAAAAACTATTATTTCCCCGAAATATTTTAACAAACTCCTGGAAAGTTATATATAAAGTGGTGCATATTTCAATCCTCTTGCGTGAAATTGACTGTTCAACAAAATAGTCGTGAATAATATCATCATTTGACTGAACACAAAGTTCCACCTACCTGATATTCACTTACAAATAAACTTTTCTCGATAACTCAGACGTTTGATCGAAATCGCAAACTCGAGTCTTTAGAAAATGTGCGATTATGCCAGATTTGGGAGGTACGAAGCCTCATATATAGGCGCCATAAACATGAGGCTGAGTGACTCCGCCCAGCCAATCCTCTTCGACCTTGCTGCTGTCCGATCCAAAGTCGAGGATCCCATGTGACTGGAATTGGATTCCCTTTACGCTATACTCTGTTGATTATGCTGGAAACTGGAGGAGGTGTTTGTATCTTGTATTAACATATCCTACACCTTCAATGCTGGTTGGACAGACCTCCAGGAAGGTGGTGTTCAATTCTTCACAGTATAGATCTTATGGGCTGGAGATGCTTGACACATGCAGCTTCCAACCTGTTCTTACCGGTTGCCCTGGATTCTTATACGGGGCTATATGTGCCGGCAACCGGTTTATCGCACTTAATGCACACCATTTTGTACGCTCTCGACCACAGCGTTAGCATTTAGGTGCTTCAGACGCCCTAAAAGCGATGCAATATTAACGCTATCACTAAGCTCGTACGCTTCAGGAGAGGCAAAAACCACTTAGAATTTGACGTTCGTCCAATAATGTACAACAATGCTTTTAGACTACACCCTTAATAATAGATAAGGAGCTCAATAGATGTGTAATAGAAGCCGTATAGTGTATATCCATCTTGGGTTTCGAGAAAGCAGTGTGGCCCAGAATAGAATGTAGAGACTACGGGCTCACCATAGCCCGTGCTACTTGGACTATTTGTTCCGGGTAGCGAATCTTAAACAACAACAAATGTTCAATTGGTCTTGATTTTTGGAGACAGTCTAGATTCCTGATGTATAAGTTTATAGAGTCTGGAAAGACCTGGGAAAATACTGGTTTAGTAACAGGGTTGTTTATTTATGGAACAAATTACCGGGTAACATAGTAGAAGTGGGATCGATGGATTGTTTCAAGCGTAGGTTTGACGTATATACACACACACACACACACACACACATATATATATATATATATATATATATATATATATATATATATATATATATATATATATATATATATATATATATATATATATATATGAGTTTGAGTGAATATTAACAGGAGCTGCCTCGTATGGACCAATAGATACGTTGTATGAACTAATAATTACCTCGTATGTATCAATAGACCTTTTGCAGCTTCCTTTGTTCTTAAGTTCTTATGTTCCAGGCACAATTAGAAAGTGGTGAAGCGTCGAAAGTGTGATATTGATATTGACAATGTCTGCGCTGCCCTGTGCATGCCCTGAGCATGCCCCGTGCTGCCCTGAGCATGCCCTGTGCTGCCCTGAGCATGCCCTGTGCTGCCCTGAGCATGCCCCGTGCTGCCCTGGGCGTGCCCTGTGCTGCCCTGAGCATGCCCCGTGCTGCCCTGGGCGTGCCCCGTGCTGCCCTGAGCATGCCCCGTGCTGCCCTGTACTACTCTATGCATGCTGTGTTGTTGTCGCCTTCTAAGACTATACGTTTACTCTCGTTCTGAGCATTTCTCTGCAGTACATTTCTCTGCACTCTATTCTGGCTATTGTACTCGTTAACACCAGTAAACGAGCCTAGACATTGAACAGACACAAACATTACGTCACCGTATTACGTCATGAGTTGACCTAACGACGTTAGTCATATAAGTCATTATAAGCGTTAGTTAATCATATAAGTCGTTAGTCGTTATAAGCGCGTTGTACCTTATCCAAGCTTCGTGGCGTTGAGCTAATTGAAGCCTGGTCGATACAGCCTTTAATCTCAGGCTTTCGTTTTCTTTTTAATAATCATTTCATGTAATTTCGCTGATCTGACCTTTGACCTCGTTCAAGTTGCTTTATAATTTTCAATGGTGATAGTTTTGTGGCTGCCAGCATTGATTTGGCTGGGTTTTTTCTTTAATATGGGGAAGGTTATTGATGCGAGGACCTCCGCCTCCCTCGAGTAATTGATTGACGTTTCAGCGTGAATTATAAATGCTATTTTCCTTCGATATCTGAAAGATTCGGAATATATCGTCAGATGGTTAATGCAAGAGGGTTATTGTACTCTCTCTATTCTGGCTATTGTGCCCTGTCTATTCTGGCTATTGTACTCTCAGTTCTGGCTATTGTACTCTCAGTTCTGGCTATTGTACTCTCTATACTGGCTATTGTACTCTCAGTTCTGGCTATTGTACTCTCAGTTCTGGCTATTGTACTCTCAGTTCTGGCTATTGTACTCTCAGTTCTGGCTATTGTACTCTCAGTTCTGGCTATTGTACTCTCAGTTCTGGCTATTGTACTCTCAATTCTGGCTATTGTACTCTCTATACTGGCTATTGTACTCTCAATACTGGCTATTGTACTCTCAATACTGGCTATTGTACTCTCAATACTGCCTATTGTACTCTCTATTCCGGCTACTGTACTCTCTATACTGGCTATTGTACTCTCAATACTGGCTATTGTACTCTCTATTCTGGCTATTGTACCCTGTCTATTCTGGCCATTGTACTCTTTATTCTGGCTACTGTACACTCTGTTCTGGTTATTGTTGAGGTCAATACATGAGCCAGTACCTGAGGTTCAAGGTCACAAATCAGTTAGACCTACTAATTCTTTGTCTTAATTCGGTCCATGTGTCTCCAGTGTTACTTTAGCAATGCTTTTTTATGGTCCGCATATTTCCTTGTTAATATATTCCTATTTGTACCCATATTGTGACTGATTTATCTGCTATATTACTAACTGAGTCTATATTATCTGAGGTGGCTTCGCTGAAGATTTTCTGTCCTGTAAATCGAGTGAATGAGGCAAAAGCACACTGAAAACTCATTGGACAAACAAACAAAAAATTGACCTTTGACCCATGATATATACCAGACTGTGTAGCTCAGTCATTATCCACAGTGTAATGAACAGCTTTGACCTTTTTCTCTCTCTCTCTCTCTTGATCTTTCTCTCTATCCTCTTATTTCTCCTCTGTGTTCTTGGGCGTCACCCAAGTGAGGAATTTCATCAAATTCTCAAATCAAAGTATTATGTACCTTTGGAAAAAGAAAAGGTGAAAATTGGTTACCTGTGTGTATAATTTACTATTTATATTTACTATTTTTGTCTGCAGAATCGAGCAATTAGCTCTTAGACCCCACCTTTCTAACCAATCTATTTTCCTCTATTATGTATGCTACATATATTTATCTTTCTAACACACACATATCCCCAGGAAGCAGCCCGTAGCAGCTGTGTAACTTTCAGGTACTTGTTTGCTGCTAGGTGAACAGGTACATCAGGGAGAAAGAAACTCTCTCCATTTGTTAGTAGATGAATAGAAGGCTTAGCGACGTCTTTTTGTTTTAGAAAAAGTCGCCGCTAAGCTGTACCCCGTTTTGGGGTGAGTTTTGGTTTCAGTAAATTCCTCACTGCGGTCTTCAGGAATTCTTATGGAGAAAAAGTTTTCTCTGCGGTCTTAAGGAATTCTTATGGAGAAAAAGTTTTCCCTGCGGTCTTAAGGATTTCTTATGTGGAAAATTCCTCGCCACGGGCTTAAGGAATTGTTATCGAGAAAATATACTCACTGCCGTGTTAAGGAATTCTTATGGAGAAAATATCGTCTCTGCTGTACCACCTGTTTTAGGGGTAAATTACAGTCAAAGGTTGTCCATTTTCAGAGTATATGTTAATTAGAAGTGTGTGAAGTAATTACCAGAGTCAAACTTTAGTTCTTGGACTCACCTTTTAATGTTTATTGGTATAATTTTGCTACTATCAACGACGTAATTTTCAAAAGATTTAAAACACCCATTTTTCGGACATAGTAAAAGGAATAAAGCTAGTTACCGAGCTCCAACTCCGGTCCTCCGCCTTAGTTCTATCTTGTAAGTTCATTAACTGGTAAATTTTAGTAAAAATTCTAACATAATTATTTCCGATTTAGTAAAATAGAACAATGTTGTTACCGAGCTCTGCCTCTTTTCCCTAGTTTAATGATCACCAAAACATAGATATTTCAGAACAAGCTCTCGATCGTCACGTTTATCACAGTAAACATGTTTGGACCCGCCTCTTAACGTTAATAGCAGTAATTTCGCTACTATCAACGTAATTTTAAGATTTGAAATATAGTTATCTCAGACGCATTAAGAAAAAGAAAATAGAGTTACCGAGTTTCAGCTTGTGTCTCCCGCCTTAGTTGTCTCTTGTAACTTCGCTACTATCTGCTCAATTTTTGCGGAATTTAAAACAGTCATATTTCAGACGTAGTAAATGAGATCAAATTACTTACCGAGCTGTGGCTCCTGTCCTCCGCCTTCGTTCGCTCATGTAGTCTCGCTACTATTATCCCGATTTTCACGAGATTTAAAATATAGCTATTTCGGATGTATTCATCGAGGTAAAGTTAGTTACTGAGTGCCAGCTCTTGTCCCCCGCCTTGGTTCACTCTTGTATTTTCACTATTAATAGTACAATTCACGCAAAATTTGAAACAGGTGTATTTCAGACTTAGTAAGAAAAGAAAACAGTTACAGAGTTTCGGCTCTTTGAAATTGAAATTAAAATAAGTTTATTGAGGTATAAACTCACACAAAGGGATGAAGTAGCTCAAGGTACTCTCGTCCCGTTCAGTACAACGTGTTCATGTATATATAGATACACATATCACAAACAATAAGAAAATTACCGAACATTCTGAGTGATAAACAAATATTTCGGCTCTTGTCCTCCGTCTTAATTCACTCTTGTAATTTCATATCTATTAACCCGATTTTCCTGACATTTAAAACCGCCTTATTTCAGATGTAGTTATATAAAACAGTCACCGAGATTCAGCTCCTGTCCTTCGCCTTAGTTCGCTATTGTATTCTGGCAACGATCTGTTCAATTTCCTTAAGATTTAAACATAGTTATTTTAGACGCAATAAGAACAAAAAAGATAGTTACAGAGCTCTAGCTTTTGTCCTCTGCCTTAGTTCAATGTTCACAAAACTTGGATATTTCTGAACAAGTGAGTTAGCTCACAACTGTAGCGTTTATCAAAGTAAACATGTTTCCCAGATTAAAGTACATACTTATCAGGTAATTTCCTTTAGTGTAGACATAGATTCAAGGCTCTTTCAAATCATATCTGCAAATGAGGCTTGTTCTGCAGAAGTCCCTTCTACAAATACATTACCAGCTTCCTGTGGGATGGTTCGTGTCTGGTACTGAGTAGGTTTTCTCTATCAGGCATTTTATCTCTTCCTTTCTTGCCTTCAGCTCATGCTGCAGGTTGGTCACTGTCTCCCTCATTATTCTCAGTTCTTCACTGAATTGACTCCACATGTAAGCGATCGTCTCCCTAATTGGGTCATCTTGTCCCTCACCTTCACCTGTGTTTTGGTGTCTCGCAGCCATGTTTCAGGGAGAAACATGGCTGAGAAGATGCGCACATGTTATATATGTACCACCGAGAACCTTTCTCCTGTGAAGGATTCGAACCTTAGAAAGCCAAGGTTACACCAAGGTGTGTAATGCACCTGACTTTCTAAGGTTCGAATCCTTCACAGGAGAAGAGTTCTTGGTGATATATAATATATATAATGTTAGATGTACAATAGATTAAGTTTGATGTCGTCAGCACATAACCGAATTAGCGTCTGCACATTTGCTAACTAGATTAGTTACAGAGAATATTTAAAAAACTGCTACACACAATGCTTATGCAGCGTCTTGTTAATATACCTGGCAAAGAATGAATGAGGGCCATCAATGGCTTCACAATCTATCTTACACGTTTCTAGCCGGTTGGCTTAGTCCTGTGCAAGAGACAGAGTGTTATCTGTGTTTCAAGAGAAACAGTTGGTTGCAGGGGGGTCTCAGCAATCAGGTCAGGTCAAGCAGGAGGTCATTGAATAAGATATGACCCCGAGGGTGTGTCTCAGACACTTCCTTCTCCTCCTCCACACAACAGTTAGCTTAATTGTTTATAAGTTTCTATACAGTCGTCCTGTATATAATGTGTTTCATTGTCTTCCAGAGGGGTAGGGACTTTCTTAAAATAATTACTTACTTAGTTCCTCTAAGATTATGTGAAACCAAGGATTTTTTCTTTATCTGTTCTTGATATAAAATGAATTATAATTTAGTAATTCGGGGGACAGGCAGCCAGTTTATTTATACAGTATATGTTCATGTTCACAACTCTGTGTCCGGGTTCTCTTTCTCTACCGTAAACCCATGCATAGTGGCATGTACATTCACTTCTTTTCCTACCATCCTCCTTCTGTTAAGAAAAGTGTCCTCGTCTCTCTCTTCCTCCACACTCTACGCATCAGCGACCCTCAGTTTCTGGACTCTGAAATTGCCTTTATCTACAAATCATTCTCTCGCCTTGGTTAACCCTTTGCATTTCATCAACTGTGCCTACTCTCAAGCTAAACAAAATTTCTTTCACCCTAAACCTGCTTCCAACACTAGTAGCACTGTACTATGCCTTCCCTTCATATCTGAACTCAAAACTTTTACCAATACCTTTCGTCCTCTTGACATTAAACTCGCCTTTTGACAAACTAACACACTTCGTAGCAATCTAGTTCACACTGCTCCTCCTGCTTCTAATGCTGCTGGTGTCTACTCTATTTCCTGTTCGTCTTATCCTCTCCAATACTTTGGCGAAACTGGTCGTATACTTAATGACAGACTTAAAGAACACAAGAGAAGTGTTAAGTCTGCAGACACTAACAATGCTCTCTTCTGTCATGTGAGGGATTCTAATCATCCCATTGATTGGTCTTCTTCCAAAATAATCTTTCCTGCCTCTACTCTACACAGACACCGTCTTGTTGAATCGGCTCTTATACACAATGTACCCAACATGAACTTGAGTCCTGGCTTTGTTGCTGTGGACTCTTCCCTTTCACAGTATATATTCAAATGCTCTAATCTTTCTAACAAACGTGACCTAACATAAGCTTACCCTTCCATTTATCTTTCTTTCTTTCTTCTTTTCTCTTTCCTTTTCTTTCTCTCTTCTCTCTTTTTTCTGTTCATTGTTTTTTCTTACGTTCCCTTACTATCCTCTTCTTATTCCTATTACTATCTCCTTCTCATTCGGTGGTTATAATAGGAGCTGCCCCGTATGGGCCAATAGGCCCTCTGCAGTTCTTATTCCTACTACTATCATCCTCTCTACTACACCTTACTTTGCTCCTCACCTCTCTCTTGCCTATTTATTGCCTGCATATATTTCCTCATCATATATCAACCCTCCCACATATTTATCAATCCTCCCACCTATCTATCAGGCCTCCCACCTTCCGCTCCAGGCCGTTCTCTCCAATTATACCCCTCCGTAAAAAACACAAGTGTTTTGCCTAAACAGAAACGTACTAACCCAAGCAACCCACCTAACCTATCGAGGCCGAGCCATAGAAAATATTACCTTTTTGTTTTTTAATTTGCAATAACACGTCAAAATTATCTTTGTTTTCGAATGCATTTCGATTATGTAACCAAAAAAATACTAAGTTGTGGAAGAGAGGACGCGGGGTGGGCTGCCCCCCATCCCCCCCCCCCGTTTCAGAAAAAAAACAATAACCCCCTCTTGCCCCTATTCCCTTCCCATCACTGAATATTACAGTGGTTCTATTACAGTGATTCACTGTACGAACCAATCAGTGATAGAGTGTTACGTGGGTACCACGACTGCTGGACGTGATACACACGACCAACTGTCAAATCTTGCATATATATATATATATATATATATATATATATATATATATATATATATATATATATATATATATATATATATATATATATATATATATATATATATATATATATATATATATGTGTGTGTGTGTGTGTATATATCACGAAAATAAACACGTGATTAAGAATGTGACAATGTCAGACCATATATATATATATATATATATATATATATATATATATATATATATATATATATATGAAATATGGACCAATAGGCTTTCTACAAACACTTCTATTCAATACCCATTGTTTCTGTTCTGTCTTGTGTTGATACTTTTAATACCCTATTAATATCCTCTAGTGTTCTGTCTTGTGTTAATGCCACATCATCCTTCCCACCTCACTCAAATGTAATGCCACATCACCCTTCCCACCTCACTCAAATGTAGATATAAAATCAGGGAAACGCAAGTTCTAATCAGTTGTGTATTTGTGAAGTCTTTGAAAATGTAATAAGTTTTACGAAACGCGCCCGTGTCGCGTCAGACTAGAAATAAAAATGAATTTTGGAGAAGTGATTTTTGATTTACCTCCAACAGTGAAGCATAATGTACGAAAGATTGAGAAAATTCGTGTTAAAATTATTAATCTTACTTTTTCGGTCATATTTAATAATATATGTCTACAGGAAAGACTGCTACCAAAATATACTAATATATATATATATATATATATATATATATATATATATATATATATATATATATATATATATATATATATATGCGAACAAGCCTGAATGGTCCCCAGGACACTATGCAACTGAAAACTCACACCCCAGAAGTGACTCGAACCCATACTCCCAGGAGCAACGCAACTGGTGTGTACAAGACGCCTTAATCCACTTGATCATCACGACCGGACAAAATGAGGTGATAGCCGAGGCTATTTGAACCACCCCACCGCCGGCACTCGGATAGTAATCTTGGACATAGCATTTTACCAAATCACCTCATTCTTTGGGGCACACGTGAGGAACACAAATGCGAACAAGCCTGAATGGTCCCCAGGACAATATGCAACTGAAAACTCACACCCCAGAAGTGACTCGAACCCATACTCCCAGGAGCAACGCAACTAGTATGTACAATACGCCTTAATCCACTTGACCATCACGACCGGACATAATGAGGTGATAGCCTAAGCTATTTGAACCACCCCACCGCCGGCACTCGGATAGTAATCTTGGGCATAGCATTTTACCAAATCACCTCATTCTTTGGGGCACACGTGAGGAACACAAATGCGAACAAGCCTGAATGGTCCCCAGGACAATATGCAACTGAAAACTCACACCCCAGAAGTGACTCGAACCCATACTCCCAGGAGCAACGCAACTGGTATGTACAAGACGCCTTAATCCACTTGACCATCACGACCGGACAAAATGAGGTGATAGCCGAGGCTATTTGAACCACCCCACCGCCGGCACTCGGATAGTAATCTTGGGCATAGCATTTTACCAAATCACCTCATTCTTTGGGGCACACGTGAGGAACACAAATGCGAAAACCTGGGGACCATTCAGGCTTGTTCGCATTGTGTTCCTCACGTGTGCCCCAAAGAATGAGGTGATTTGGTAAAATGCTATGCCCAAGATTACTATCCGAGTGCCGGCGTTGGGGTGGTTCAAATAGCCTCGGCTATCACCTCATTTTGTCCGGTCGTGATGGTCAAGTGGATTAAGGCGTCTTGTACATACCAGTTGCGTTGCTCCTGGGAGTATGGGTTCGAGTCACTTCTGGGGTGTGAGTTTTCAGTTGCATATTGTCCTGGGGACCATTCAGGCTTGTTCGCATTTGTGTTCCTCACGTGTGCCCCAAAGAATGAGGTGATTTGGTAAAATGCTATGCCCAAGATTACTATCCGAGTGCCGGCGTTGGGGTGGTTCAAATAGCCTCGGCTATCACCTCATTTTGTCCGGTCGTGATGGTCAAGTGGATTAAGGCGTCTTGTACATACCAGTTGCGTTGCTCCTGGGAGTATGGGTTCGAGTCACTTCTGGGGTGTGAGTTTTCAGTTGCATATTGTCCTGGGGACCATTCAGGCTTGTTCGCATTTGTGTTCCTCACGTGTGCCCCAAAGAATGAGGTGATTTGGTAAAATGCTATGCCCAAGATTACTATCCGAGTGCCGGCGGTGGGGTGGTTCAAATAGCCTCGGCTATCACCTCATTTTGTCCGGTCGTGATGGTCAAGTGGATTAAGGCGTCTTGTACATACCAGTTGCGTTGCTCCTGGGAGTATGGGTTCGAGTCACTTCTGGGGTGTGAGTTTTCAGTTGCATATTGTCCTGGGGACCATTCAGGCTTGTTCGCATTTGTGTTCCTCACGTGTGCCCCAAAGAATGAGGTGATTTGGTAAAATGCTATGCCCAAGATTACTATCCGAGTGCCGGCGGTGGGGTGGTTCAAATAGCCTCGGCTATCACCTCATTTTGTCCGGTCGTGATGGTCAAGTGGATTAAGGCGTCTTGTACATACCAGTTGCGTTGCTCCTGGGAGTATGGGTTCGAGTCACTTCTGGGGTGTGAGTTTTCAGTTATATATATCTATATATATATATATATATATATATATATATATATATATATATATATATATATATATATAATATACCACCTGCATCAGGTGCCATATTCCATAGCATGATAAAATTTCCTCCAGCATTACCTTCAACCACCACCACTACTACTACTACTACCACCATTACCATCAACCACCATCCACGACCATTATCTTTATTTTCTACCATTATTTTCGACCATTATTTACATCACTATTTTCTCTCCAACCACAATTAACTTCCCCCGACACTCTCCCCCCCACGTACCACCACCTATCACAGTTAACACATTTATTACTACCACCAAGCAACAATTGTCATTAAGAACGTGTCACTAGTCACGCACACACACACACCCACACACACACACACACACACACACACACACACACACACACACACACACACACACACACACACACACACACACACACACACACACACACACACCCACACACACACACACACACACACACACCCACACACACACACACACACACACACACACACACACCCACACACACACACACACACACCCACACACACACACACACACACACACACACACACACACACACACACACACACACACACACACACACACACACACACACACACACACACACACAGCGGGGCCTCGTAGCCTGGTGGATAGCGCGCAGGTCTCATAATTCTGTGGCGAGGGTTCGATTCCCGCACGAGGCAGAAACAAATGGGCAAAGTTTCTTTCACCCTGAATGCCCCTGTTACCTTGCAGTAAATAGGTACCTTGGAGTTAGTCAGCTGTCACGGGCTGTTTCCTGGTGTGTGTGTGGGTGTGGTGTGGGGGAAAAAAATTAGTAGTTAGAAACAGTTATTTGACAGATGAGAGGCGGGCCGAAAGAGCAAAGCTCAACCCCCGCAAACACAACTAGGTGAGTACTCGCACACGAAATGCCTCTTAGACTTTTCTTGTCATGTCTTAGAGCAATTATCGTGCCACAAAGATGCCATCAGGAGACTTAAGGAGGGAGAGTGACTATTGAATATGGTTCAGTAATTACGCCTCACCTCTGCTCAGGAGAGGGACAGAGGGTCAGTCATCATGTTCACGTAAAAAACAAGTTTACATTTATATTTTTTGTTTACAGTTCGTAATAGATGCGACACATACTAAAAAACAAAAATTAACTCATTATAACTATGATTTTTTATCTATCCACCGGCCTCCATAGGATAGGAGGGTTCGCTCGTGTCCGGTCACGGCAAACAGTTGCAATTATTAACGGAGAGGTAAATGGAGAGAGAGAGAGAGAGAGAGAGAGAGAGAGAGAGAGAGAGAGAGAGAGAGAGAGAGAGAGAGAGAGAGAGAGAGAGAGAGAGAGAGAGAGAAACAGGGAAGGTCCGGAAACGCCCACAATTGTATTTGACCGTTATTTATTTCTTTATTATGCTCCCCCCATACCCATCCTGTGGGCAGTGGTGGAAAGGGTTACAGAGGCCCGCCTCTGTAATTAGTTCGTTTTAGGCTAAGAAAAATAACTTTCGGATGAAGCTACACAATTGTTACACATTATATATATATATATATATATATATATATATATATATATATATATATATATATATATATATATATATATATATATATATATATATATATATATATATATATATATATATATATAGTAACGATGAGCAGCATCGTACATATTTTGACGTAAAAGGAAACTAGAAAGTAGAAATCGGTACTATTGAATTTGGACAGAGTACTGATGTTACATAGAAAACTTAACCTAATCATCCTAGGCCTAATACACGCTATCTGTGGCCTGATATAGTACATATATGTGCTATACTAGGCCTAGGAATATTTAAGGATGGTTTTTAGCCTTTTTTCCGACTCTATAAAGTGAATAGTATCAATCTCTACTATCTAATTGTCCATTACGACTATGTATGTACGATAATTCACTTAATTTCAAAACGTACTCTCTTTATATTATATATACTTTATATACTAAAACGTATATTGCTTTGAGCGAACCAGCATCTCGTAGTGTACGATTTCCTCAAGTTAAAATTCCAAGAGCTATCGTAAACTATTCTAAGGCTAATTGAATGAGAAAAGTATTGCTGGAATGGAACAGGTGTCGTAATGAGATTCTTAAGATGCGTCGCATCGTAATCTGAAACCGATTCATGTTTAGCGAGATATTAAACCGTTGAGACAACTTGACATTGTAATGAACAAGGTAGCAAGGAGAGCTCTAATCTTGGCTGTGCCGAACATACGAAATGTATGTGTGTTGGTTAGCATTGTATAACAATTAATAATTCATTGTTTCAGGGGACATGTTGTTGTTTAAGATTCAGCTACTGGGAACAAAAACAATCCACGTAGCACGGGCTATGGTGAGCCCGTAGTGGACTTACCTGGCACAGGAGCGCGGCTGTTTCAGGGGACAGACAGCCAGTGTATATATACATGTGAGGCTTATATCGAGGTTATCAACACGGTCGAACTACTGACCCTTCCCCAGGAGACAACCCCACAATAAGCTCCTGGGTTCCCAACCACTTGAGCTGGGAAGGTATAAAGCGACGGTTCTCGCTTCATGCAGGTCGGCGTTCAATTCCCGACCGTCCACAAATGGTTAGGCACCATTCCTTCCCCCCGTTACATTCCTAATCCTTAACCTGACCCCTTTTCCAAGTACTATATAGTCGTGATGGCTTGATGCTTTTCCCCCTGATAGTTCCCTTCCCTAACTCCTGGGTACCTATTTACTGCTAGGTGAATAGGCGCATTATGTGATAGGAAACGCGAATATTTCTGTCCCGGAAGGACAGAAACAGGCGCGTTTTTCGCGCCTATTTCGACTGAGTTCGAATCCCATCCGGGATTCGAACTCAGAATTTTCGAAAGTAAGTCGAGAACGAGTGCAGTAGAAAATAAACGAAATAACAATAAACTGTCAAATAATCTAAATTTAGTAAAAGAGTTTAGAAAAATAAACATACTCTGGGCCATGATTCATCAAACACTTACGAAACCCGTACATCTTTCCGTAACCATTGCGTCTTTGATTGCACATTATAAATCGATTATCAGCTTCAAATCTCCACAACCTAAAATAGTTATTGTTATGAACAACCTCGTATAGTGCTTCGGAACTCATCACCCAGATGAATAATTTGTAAACGAGGCTACCATGATTTAGGAAAGATGTACAGGTTTCGTAAATGGTGGCGTACATGCTGAGGGATAAATCCTGACTCGGGGCTATCTCCAGGCACAACATATCACCTTGATATATCAGCCACTTGCAAGGGGGACACACATTGTTGTTTTTAGATTCAGCTACTGGGAACAAAAAGTTCCAAGTAGCACTGGCTATGGTGAGCCCGTAGCTGGGATACACACACACATATGGTTCACTTCATCGTTAGGCTGAGGTTCCCGCGCTGAAACCCACCGCTAACGATCCTCTGGCCTGGAATCACCTGGTGATTTGTGGCTTCCGCTACGACAAACAATAACTTTTGCGTGTCACATTCTGACCAGTACGAGCTGTTTGCGAGCGGGTCCTCCACCCCCCCCAGACCCCCAGACACTTGCAGCAATACAGTCGTTAGTGCAACAAATCTTCGCCTTTTTGTGGTAATTTGAGGTTTGGAGTCTTTTGGTAGTTTCCTATGTACATAATATAGGTGTTTGGTTTTGAGCTTGTGTGTGTGTGTTGAGCTCTGGCTCTTTGGTCCCGCCTCTCAACTGTCAATCAACTGGTGTACAGGTTCCTGAGCCTACTGGGCTCTATCATATCTACATTTGAAACTGTGTATGGAGTCAGCCTGTGTGTGTGTGTATGTGTGTGTGTGTGAGTGTGTGTGTGTGTGGAACGAAGAACAAAGAAGCTCAGGAGAAACAGAACGGAAAAGGCATTTTTTTCGCTGCTTCATGAGGCTGTGTTGTGATCGCATCGGATATCGTAAACTTTGATTCACGAAGCACCTTGGTGTGTACTCAGGGACCTGGACCTCTTACGACGATCATGGTGCCGTAGGGACTATTTACTAGACAGTCTACGAGCTCTGAAGGCAGCCCTTGACCCGAGGTTATTATAGACCTCCTATAATAACCTATAAAAAATATATCTAATAACCTATATAATATTTATAAGTTATAATAACCTATATAGAAGGATGTACAGCCTTCGTAAGTGATTGTGTAAATGACTGATGAATCCAGGAATTTTGTGCCTCCCAGCATGATTTTCGTGTGTGTGTACACACCTGATAGCTCCGCCATCTTTTCTACAGGCTGGACCTGGATTCATCAATCATTTAAGCAATCACTTACGAAACCTGTACATCCTTCTTTATACATGACGGCTTTGTTTACATTAATAAACAGTTTACAAGCCTGCAAACTTGACACGGTTGTGAGGTTTTCGAACTTGTTTATTGTTGTAATCAAATTCGAACCTCGTCTTTCAGACGAGGTTCGAATTTAATCCACGATCCGTTTAACAACTGCTAACACAATCAAAACTCTTAACCTAATCACTAGGTGTTTTAGGTGTAAGATATACACAAAACATTTTGTATGTAATATTATAAAGTTTGAGTTCAGAAATTAGCGTTTATAGTTAAACCGTAGAAAACAATTTACAAATATGTTTGTAGCGAGGTGTCCAACCACTTGGACTGGACGGTAGAGCAATTGATTGATTGATGAAGATTAAGTCACTGAAGATGTATTAAGTTAATACATCTTCAGAAGAAGTCATTGTATTGTATTAATATACGTATTAATACAATACAATATACATGTATTAATATACGAAAGTACTTAAGGAAATTCCTGTTTCAATTTTCCTCCGTGGTCTGACACTGTTACATTTTTAATCACGTGTTTATTTTCGTGATACACACACACACACACACACACACACACACACACACACACACACACACACACACACACACACACACACACACACACACACACACACACACACACACGTGGGGCCTCGTAGCCTGGTGGATAGCGCGCAGGACTCGTAATTCTGTGGCGCGGGTTCGATTCCCGCACGAGGCAGAAACAAATGGGCAAAGTTTCTTTCACCCTAAGTGCCCCTGTTACCTAGCAGTAAATAGGTACCTGGGAGTTAGTCAGCTGTCACGGGCTGCTTCCTGGGGTGTGTGTGTGTGTGTGGGGTGTGGAGAAAAAAAAAAAGGTAGTTAGTAAACAGTTGATTGACAGTTGAGAGGCGGGCCGAAAGAGCGAAGCTCAACCCCCGCAAAAACACAACTAGTAAACACACACACACACACACACACACACACACACACACACACACACACACACACACACACACACACACACACACATATATATATATATATATATATATATATATATATATATATATATATATATATATATATATATATATATATATATATATATATATATATATATATAAATATATATAAGTTAATGTGACTGCTCACTTAAAATAATGTTGTAAGGATCTTCTTGAGGTTATCTTGAGATGATTTCGGGGCTTTTAGTGTCCCCGCGGCCCGGTCCTCGACCAGGCCTCCACCCCAGGAAGCAGCCCGTGACAGCTGACTAACACCCAGGTACTTATTTTACTGCTAGGTAACAGGGGCATAGGGTGAAAGAAACTCTGCCCATTGTTTCTCGCCGGCGCCTGGTACCGAACCCAGGACCACAGGATCACAAGTCCAGCGTGCTGTCCGCTCGGCCAACCGGCTCCCTGATACTAACATCCTTGGAGATATTTGAAGCCATTGAATATTGTGTTTATAAACGTGAATATTTTGATTAATATGCTAATTAAAATTGTCGGAAAAAACTAAAAAATTTCAGAAAAAAAATAAAAATTGTTGGTAGAAAGCTAAACATTGTCGGAAAAACAAAAATTCCGCAGTTGTTTAAAAGCAAGAGATATATATGTTGCTTGGGCGTTTTAAATAAATTTGTTCAATTCCGCAATAGAAGAGTTTGGACGCCTTATATCCTCAAGCAAAGTTGATTCACTGAACGATATGTTTAACAAAACTTTAATCCTGTCCTTGTAGGACAGAAAAAAAAAATATATATATATGGGGAAAATGCATTGGAACAATAGGTGCCTCGAACCAGAGACCTGTTTTTTTTATTCCCAGCAGCGCACTTTACCCCTGTACCACGACATGGTATAAGGTATATAACCTGAGATTCCACTGAATCCACAGGAAGTCTGGATCGAGGCCTCTACTGAAGCCAGTCCAAGTAAGCAGTCTAGTAACTAAACAAAGTAAGCAGGATGTCAGGTCTTCAAAGTAAGCAGGATGTCAGGTCTTCAAAGTAAACAGGATGTCAGGTCTTCAAAGTAAGCAGGATGTCAGGTCTTCAAAGTAAGCGGGATGTCAGCTCTTCAAAGTAAGCAGGATGTCAGGTCTTCAAAGTCAGCAGGATATCAGCTCTTCAAAGTAAACAGGATGTCAGCTCTTCAAAATAAACAGGATGTCAGCTCTTCAAAATAAACAGGATGTCAGCTCTTCAAAGTAAGCAGGATGTCAGCTCTTCAAAGTAAGCAGGATGTCAGCTAAACAACGTAAGCAAATAAGCAGACACACACAAATAATTAGAGGATTCAAGTAATGATTTAGAGCTCACGCGGGAGGAGGAATTAAGCGACTTTACGCCAGCAACAGGATCCGAGGAAAGTGCTCCGGGAAATCCCATAAATTGTTGCAAGATGCATTTATATGCAGCGTTCCTGCAATCACGATTATTGCTAGTCATCTGCCCAGGTACACTGACGGTGGGAGATAAATACAGGGGGGGGGAGGGAGGAGGAGGCTGATGATGCTACTTTGTTATTAATTATTTTTTTGTGTTACTTCCGCGTTTGTGTCCCCCCCCCCCCGGTCCCTTCTCTCTCTCTCTCTCTCTCTCTCTCTCTCTCTCTCTCTCTCTCTCTCTCTCTCTCTCTCTCTCTCTCTCTCTCTCTCTCTCTCTCTCTCTCTCCTTCTCAGCTTGATGAGCACAGACGCTTTGAAGAAGACAGCGGGAGGGAGAGGAGAGAGAGAGAGAGAGAGAGAGAGAGAGAGAGAGAGAGAGAGAGAGAGAGAGAGAGAGAGAGAGAGAGAGAGAGAGAGAGAGAGAGAGAGAGAGAGAGGCAGACAGGCTCAGAGGTGACCGCCAAGCTTGCCAGACCTGTAAGCAGAAGGGCCCCGGTTCGGAGCTTCTTTACGACACGGGCTTAATGTGAGCTGGACGCCAAGGAGTGTTTAATCTAACGCCCATAAAGTGTGTAATGGATAGGGTGAGCGTGGGCCGAGGTGCTGCACAATCCCAATCACCCGCTCATCCAGGGCCACCTCGGTTGCACGATCAGATCACAGAGTAATCAGCTTATTATTTATGATGAAAGGCCACAAATGCCCCCCACGAGTACTTTAGCTACCAAAATATGGGTGGGGGGGAGGGTAAAAAGAGTTAAGTTGTTGTACAATCTTTTCTTTGGGGGTAAGGAGGGGGTGTGGGGGTGGTTAAGAGAGGGGGGGGACGATTGATAAGTAAGGGGGAAATTTGTAGCTTGTGAGTGATTTGCGAGATATTTGTGTCATGGACTCACAGTGTGTATTATAGCCATAGACGCGCCCAGGTCTTGACGGTGTGTATGTAGGTCGAACGTCCCTGATTGTTTCTCTCTCTCTCTCTCTCTCTCTATATATATATATATATATATATATATATATATATATATATATATATATATATATATATATATATATATATATATATATTGGTGTATACTGGCAGCAGGTTTTCTTTCAAACATGTTTCATTGAATATGACCGCATATTCTGTATTTATTATTTTTTGGTTTAGGGCTTCTATCCCTCTAACTATTTTCTTAGCATCAGGGCTTAATTGGAATAGGAGTTCTCCAAAACTCATTTTCGTACTTTTAAGGTGAAGAAAAGAAGTGATTTACTATAGAGTGTATTACACTTATTTGTATAATTTGCACGACGTTTCGAACCTCCATGGTTCATTCTCAAGTGAACAGATCTTGCAATACTAGTTGATTTTATACCCGCATTAGGTCAGGTGATAATACAATGAAGGTAAAAAACATGGGGGGATACATAAGGGATAAACATAGGGGCTGCAGAAGGCTTATTGGCCCATACGAGGCATCTCCTATCCAAACACAAAGATTAATCCAGTGTAATTGGCCTGTTATGTTGGACATTGTCTTCTGTGTTGGCATCGATATGTTCTTCACCGATATGTTCTTCATCGATATCACTTCTTTTCTTCACCTTAAAAGTACGAAAATGAGTTTTGGAGAACTCCTATTCCAATTAAGCCCTGATGCTAAGAAAATAGTTAGAGGGATAGAAGCCCTAAACCAAAAAATAATAAATACAGAATATGCGGTCATATTCAATGAAATATATATATATATATATATATATATATATATATATATATATATATATATATATATATATATATATATATATATATATATATATATATATATATATATATACATATATATATATATATATTCTGGTACCAATTTTTCTTGTAAACATATGTTGTTAAATATGACCGAAGGGTAAGATTAATTATTCTAACACGAACCTTTTTCAATATTTCTTTTGTTTTTCTCCACTGTCTGGGGAAGTTCAAAAATTAACTCTCCAAAGTTCATTTTCACACTTTTATATTTTGGTCTGACGCCTAGGGATGCGTTTTGCAAGGTCACTCCTCATATTCTCAAAGACTAATTTACCATGCAGAGGTTTATATTCTCTTTGGGTGAGGTGGAACAGAACAAGTGGATGAACGGCATGACATAGGGAATATTGATCGGGTATTACATGCATCAACATAACCAGCTTATGTTCTTGCGAATCCTGTCTCCGTGTTGGGTTAGGAGTCTTGAAGTGGGTAGAATGTAATTATGTGTTAACTGGCTGTTGTGCTTTTTTCTTTTTGTGTTGATTGTTTTTGATGTGTTGGGCCTCGCTGATGTCCAGTCTTCTGTTGCCGTTATACCTGTTGATTGTTTCAGTACTGTTTGTTAAGATGTCTCTGGCGATGGTCTGGTTGTGTGCGGAGATTATATGTTCCTTGATGGAGCCCTGTTGCTTGTGCATTGTTAATTGCCTAGAACGAGGCGTTGTTGTCTTGCCTATATACTGAGATCTTTGGGGCTGAGACAGTCCCCAAGTGGGCATGTGAAGACATAGACGACGTTCGTTTCTTTCAAGGGGGTTCTGTTTGGTGTCTGGAGAGTTCTTCATAAGCAAGTTTACAGTCATCTTGTTTTTATAATATATTGCTAATTGTATCTTCTGACTGGTGTCTGTGGGGGGATAACGTTCCTATCAATAATATCTTTCAGGACTCTTTACTCCATTTTATGAGCCGTGGAAAAGAAGTTCCTGTAAAATAATCTGGTAGGAGGTACAGGTGTCGTGCAGGTTGCACAACATCTTAAACGTCTATAAACATCTTAACAAGACCAACGTCATCTATGCCTTCACATGCCCACTTGGGAGATTGTCAGCTCCAAAAGATCTCAGTATATAGGCAAGACCACAACGTCTCTCTTTCATCTCTCGTCATCTTTCACCAAGTCTGTGACAGTCAAATGTTCTGGCCGAGTCCGTAGACTTTAATATACTTATTATTGATTTCAGATATTGGCTTTCAAAATGTATGTTCAGATTCCAGACTTGCGTTCTGCTCATAAATTTTGGTTACAGTGAAGGAGATTTTGTTTTGGATGAAAACATGGTTACAGTGTTGTGAGAGACAGGAGGGTGGAGACGCGGAGGGCATGTGTGTGTGTGTGTGTGTGTGTGTACTCACCTATATGTACTCACCTATATGTGCTTGCAGGATCGAGCATTGACTCTTGGATCCCGCCTTTCTAGCTATCGGTTGTTTACAGCAATGACTCCTGTCCCATTTCCCTATCATACCTAGCTTTAAAAGTATGAATAGTATTTGCTTCCACAACCTGTTCCCCAAGTGCATTCCATTTTTCTACTACTCTCACGCTAAAAGAAAACTTCCTAACATCTCTGTGACTCATCTGAGTTTCCAGTTTCCACCCATGTCCCCTCGTTCTGTTATTATTACGTGTGAACATTTCATCTATTTCCACTTTGTCAATTCCCCTGAGTATTCAGGTGGGGGCTCCATGATGGCGCGGCATACTCTAAGACGGGTCTCACGTAGGCAGTGTAAAGCGCCCTAAAAGCTTCCTCATTTAGGTTTCTGAATGAAGTTCTAATTTTCGCCAGTGTAGAGTACGTTGCTGTCGTTATCCTATTTATATGTGCCTCGGGAGTTAGATTAGGTGTCACATCCACTCCCAGGTCTCTTTCTCGAATCGTTACAGGTAGGCTGTTCCCCTTCATTGTGTACTGTCCCTTTGGTCTCCTGTCACCTGATCCTATTTCCATAACTTTACATTTACTGGTGTTAAACTCCAGTAGCCATTTCCCTGACCATCTCTGCAGCCTGTTTAAGTCCTCTTGGAGGATCCTACAATCCTCGTCTGTCACAACTCTTCTCATTAATTTTGCGTCATCTGCAAACATTGACATTGTGTGTGTGTGTGTGTGTGTGTGTGTGTGTGTGTGTGTGTGTGTGTGTGTGTGTGTGTGTGTGTGTGTGTGTCCAAGGACGGGTGGAAATAGGTAGGGTGTGGGTGGGAGACACATGGGGGTAGGGTGTGGGTGGGAGACACATGGGGCAAGGGTGTGGGTGGGAGACACATGGGGCAAGGGTGTGGGTGGGAGACACATGGGGCAAGGGTGTGGGTGGGAGACACATGGGGGAAGGGTGTGGGTGGGAGACACATGGGGGAAGGGTGTGGGTGGAATATGGAAGAGGCGGATTCTGGTGGGGGTTCGAGGTCTTGAAGTCATGAACACAGTGTGTAGTGAAGATAGAGCGATAGGGATAGCAGGTATGGAGGAGACCCGGGAACAGCCGGTTTCCCCAGCAAGTTTTATATCAATCTTAATTTGTTACGTATAGCTTCGTTTATATTGTAATTTTTTGTTATATATATATATATATATATATATATATATATATATATATATATATATATATATATATATATATATATATGCGAACAAGCCTGAATGGTCCCCAGGACTATATGCGACTGAAAACTCACACCCCAGAAGTGACTCGAACCCATACTCCCAGGAGCAACGCAACTGGTAACTACAGGACGCCTTAATCCGCTTGACCATCACGACCGGACAAAAGGAAGTGATAGCCGAAGCTATTTGAACTACTTCCCCGCCGGCACTCGGATAATAATCTTCCTTTTGTGAGTTTTGTGAGTTTGTGAGGGGGTGTGAGTTTTCGGTCGTCATATATATATATATATATATATATATATATATATATATATATATATATATATATATATATATATATATATATATATATATTTATATATATATATATATATATATATATATATATATATATATATATATATATATATATATCAGACTACAGTAGCTGTTACAGTTACAGGAGACATAATAGAGGCTTTGCAAGACTGCAACAATTAATCAGCCAAAATTTGCAATATTATAATCAGCGTCTTGTATATAATTAAATAAATTAATAAATAATCATGTTTATTCAGAGGTCACGAAGCTTTCCCCTCCTTGTTTGGTTGGAGGAGTTGCAAGTATATTTGTTGTGTGTTTGTATGATGTGTGAATATATTTGTATGTTGCATGTATATGGCTTTATGTTGTGTGTGTATATTTGTATGTTGTACATATATCTGTAAGTTGTAGGCGTTGATGTGAGTAAGTTATAAGTCAAAAACTTTATGCAATAAACGCATTTGTAGAGTTGGATATGTCTAGGTTTGGATAGGTAAAGATATATCACCTTAGATTACGTTAGGATTGGATAGATTAATTTAGGAAAGGTTGGGTTACATTAAAAGTTAGGTTAGGTTTGGTTAGGCGAGGGTAAAATAAATTAAGGGTTGGATAGGTAAAGTCATGTCAGGATGGATTAGGTTAGGATAGGTTGAAGTTAACGCTTTTCTTGCTGAGTAATTATTTTTGTCTTTGGTCATTTGGGAGTTTTAGTAAAGCCTTCTCCACCCCCCCCCCCTGGCTCCTCCAATCTGTTTCGTAAGGACAATTATCATTTATCTTAATTGAAAAAAACGAATTCGTGGGTATTTTTTTGTATTTTTCTATTCAATCTTCGCACGAATACACGAGACCTGACCTACCTTCAACTCTTCGTTGAGGTTATACGTGGTGTATTTGCTGGGTATATGCATACACGCTAATATGTATTACATGCAGTACAAGATATATATATAATGCCTCGTGTAATTTCCCGTAATTATTGGGGTGGGGGGGGGGGGGGTTGTAGTGGTTGAAGTTTGTTCATTATAGTTCTTAAGGTTCATTGATATTTCATTAAGCATTATATTTCAGCATTATATTTCATTATAATGTTTGTTTTTTTAATGTCAGGCGTATAGGTCTTGTGTGTTAGTTCATGTCTGTTAGTGTTAAGCTTCAGTGGTTATGTCTGTGGAACCTTTATCCACATTATCCTATCCATTCACCTTATCCTGACAATGCACCTTAGCCTGACTATACACCTTATCCTGACCAACCACCTTATCTTCACATCCACCTCATGGATGTGTTGAGGGGTTTGGAGAGCCCAATTTAAACCCTACTGTTCTTCCCAAGCTTCGAACCATCAGCTTGTGAGAGCATCATCGCACACTAATGCCTTTACTAAATGCTTTCAAAACATCAATTTTGAAGTTATTTTCGTGGTGTTTCACTTACGCTTGTTTCGTGTTTGTGCCATCGCGTAAATGGTCTCATTATGTTGTTAGGAAACATGTCACAAATATGGGTAAGTCTCGTGTTGTTTCTCAGCGTGTTTGTCTCGAATGAGAGAATGAGAGACATTTATTTTGGCTTTAAATAGTATATATCACTGTTTGTAGGTGTTGGGTCGCGTTGCTAAACACTCTGCGGGAGAGTCTGTCTGCTTGGATTGGTTAGTATTGCGAAGACTTCGCATGGTTGGGGGGTCGATTCCTGATAGTCTTAATAAGTGGTTTGGACACCGTCCTTATGTCCGAGCCTTGTCCTCAGGTCCCTTCTAAGTGTTATCTCGTCATATTGGTTTAATTTGTGTTTTCTGCTGATAATTATCTTACCTTTCCCCCTTCCAAGTACAACACAGTCATGCTGGCTTAATTAGTCCTTTCCTCCTCCAAGTTTCATTTCCCTTCTCTTGGTTCAGGTACGAAAATATGTAGAGAAAACTCCTCTCGTCTTCGATTTCAGAGGCTGATGGGTGTTTGCACACGTTGGGTCTGATGCATAATTTTCGTGCTGATATAGAGACAGCATAGCGAATGCTGCGGCCCCTACCGTTAACACATGACGCAAGCATAACAGAAAAACTGGATTTGCGAGGGCTGAACCTTTCTTATTCAAATTAGTGTATTAATGAAATTTGCATATCTAGAAATTCAATGCAAGGATTAGAGAATTACCCATAAATCTGACTAAAGCTATGAGCATATATTATATATATATTTGTGATCATCGTATAGCCTTTCCTGCTAAGGTTGGAGTGTATATTCAGCGTTGTTTAAGGGGCGACGGCAGGCGTGAGACAGAGATGGCAGAGTGCTGAAATTGTTGTGACTTGGTCCAGGTAGAGCGTGGGATACTTTTATTAGGAACATTTCGATGCTACGAGTGTGCAAAGATGCTGTTGAGATTTTGCATCTTTCCTCTCTGTCTGTCTGTCTGTCTCTCTCTCTCTCTCTCTCTCTCTCTCTCTCTCTCTCTCTCTCTCTCTCTCTCTCTCTCTCTCTCTCTCTCTCTCTCTCTCTCTCTCTCTCTCTCTCTCTTTCTCTCTCTCCACCTCCCCTCACGCTCGCATTCTATCCACATCATCACACTCGAGCTCCCGCCCCTTCCACCCCTTCCACCCCACTCTCCTTCCCAACACCCAACCACTCTCAACCCTATACCCCACAACCCCCCCTCCCTTCCTCCCCTCCCCACCACCTATCCACTTCTCTCTCACTACTACAACCTATCCACCTCCCAATACCCATAACCTTAATCCGCCCTGTATCCACACCCCCCTTCCCAACCCCCTTTATCTAGGCCCCCCCCCTCCCTTCTCCACCTCTTTTCACCAGAAATAACACATTGCACTACTTTTTAATCTGGCTAAATATCAGGTTCCTTTGCTCACTATGATTCATGTACTATATTAATTTGTACATGATTAAATGGTAATTTTTCTTAAGTAGCTTGTTTGTAGACGAAGAGTGTTTAGTGGAAATGGAAACAGGGATAAAGGAAAGTGGTAGTGAAGGTTTACAACAATGAGGTATATAAATAAATATATAAATGGTTTATTAAAAACTTTTTTTTTATCTCACGTTTTATGGGTTTTATTTAATATTTTCTCAGGCCTTCATGTCTGTTATTATGGCGAGGGGTGCGGAGTACCTGTGACCTCCTGACCTCTCTATGTTATGACCCTCTTTCTTTAATATATTTTTCATCTTTATCTTTTCCTTCTTTTTCATCTCCTGCTCATCTCCTTGCTCCTCCTTCTCTTCCTCCGCCTTCTCCGTCTCCTCATTCTCGTTCAAAATCAATTTCTACTTCCATGGCACTTCCCTACCAATTGGAGGGGAATTGAGGAATATATTGGCCATAGACAGTGGGGGATTTCGTTTCATTCACCTGAATCCTGGGAGACTCGAACTTAAATCTCAAAAGTATCACAATGCTGACAACCCGACCACGGACGGACACAGTAAGGAGGAGGGATTTCAGGAGTCCCCCTAAGAAGGAGATATTTGTTTGATATTTAAATAGATTTTCGTCTTAAAGTATTTCCATCTGTCCACATTTTTTTGTCTCAGAACGTTCTTTGGTGAAAACTCTCTGGGCGATAAAGTAGTTTTAGATCTTAATGTGATTATACTCAAGAGCAGCTATACTGGAGTATAATTGCTATACTATAACGCTTATATAGCGTCATATTAACACTTAGTTTGATGGTTCTATCACCCCGGAGATGAGCTCTGAAGTTAGAAATTTATTAATACATAAAGACATTGCTAGCCTTCAGATGCACAGTAGCTGAATTGAGCAAAGGCTACTGCCTTGAGTAAGTGCTCATCTAGCACTTACGACACCAGTGAATCGTACGCGTCCATTCAAGACACCTGTATATGTTTACTCAATTAAGGCGGCTTAGTCTGTATTTATTTAACAGTTTACGAGCTGGGCAACACTGAGGTTGTTCACAACCCCCAAGGTTGTTGTTGTTGTTATAAACAACCTCACAGTGCTTCCGAGCTCGTAGACTGTTTAATAAATATAGACTAAGCCCCCATGAATGACGAAAGATGTAAATGTTTCGTAAGTGCTTGTCGAATTCTGGCCCAGAGTACCAGCTGACTGAATGGTCAGAGTTACTGGAGCCCAGATAAGGCTACAAAATATGATAGTAAAGGGAATTAATGAACTATTGACCATATACGAGGCAGCTGCAATTGGTCCATATGAGACAGCTCCTATTGGCCCATATGAGGCAGCTCCTATTGGCCCATATGAGGCAGCTCCTATTGGCCCATATGAGGCAGCTCCTATTGGTCCATACGAGGCAGCTCCTATTGGCCCATACGAGGCAGCTAGTATTGAACCATACGAAGCAGCTCCTACTGACCCATACGAGGCAGCTCCTATTGGCCAATACGAGGCAGCTCCTTTTTATATCCCCAACCCCAAACAAAACTCATTATTTATACGTCTAACCTACGCTTGAAACAATTCAGCTACTATCCCAACTTTTTTTATGATTCTAAATGCCAGAATAATCTTTGTTGTGGTGGCCTGTTATTAGGTCTTTTATTAGGATTAGGATTAGGTCCTTTAAATCTCTCTCTAGGATCACGAAATTCCTTTTAAATCACAGGAAGGAGAGTGAGACTCCTGTTAAGATTAATCGGATTAATGTCTTCCATCTCCTGTGATAAAACCATTCATGTGAAGGCTGCGGTACCTGAATTGTCGGGGGGGGGGAGGGGGTTACCAAGGGTGATGGTACTTGGTGTGTGGTGCTCGGTACCGATGGTGGTACATTGTACCTGGGAGGGGGGGAGGGGGGAGCGTACCGTGAGACCTAAGATGTGTGTTGACAGCTGTTTGTTGTTTAAGATTCGCTACTTGGAACAAAAAGTTCCAAGTAGCACGGACTATGGTGAGCCCGTTGTGGACTTACCTGGCACAGGAGCGGGGCTAGTTGTAACTTAGGTACCCAGACCCTTCGGTGTATATAGTTATACCCCCACCCCTTCCACACCTTTCCGTCCTCTGTTCCTCTTTTCACCCTCTCTCATCACCCCCTTTCTATCCATCTCTCTCTTTCTCTCTCTTTCTCAGTCTTTCAATCCATCAAGTGGTGGGGGTAGTTATACCCTTCTAGACGACATTAGTAATTAATCCTGGTCCCTGTCTAATCCTCACTTATTAGACAGATTAATCCTATTCTCTGTTTAATCCTCACTTGATCACTCCTCATTGAGCCCATTTTACTCAGGAGTTAATTCAAACGAACAGTATTGAAAATGCTCGCTATTAAAATGATAGTGTTCAGAGTGAACACACTGTCGAGAATGGGTGAATATAATGTCATGGTTGACACTCTTATCATTAACCCTGGTTTCATTACTCGACTTGTCAAATATTGACAAGTGTCAAATATTTGACACTTGTATTTGACCTTGACAGTGTCAAATAATGATCTTGCGTCATCCTCAAAAAGCTCCGAAATCATAATCTTATTATCCCCCTCCCTTCATTGCGTCAAGATGATGATGATGATGATGTCATTATATCAATCATTGCTTCACCAGTTGCGTCTTCGGTGGCTTGGAGGGGGGGAGAGTGGTCAGTACAGCGAGGATCAAAAACCGACCTTGCTTCTTGCTAGGTCGGCGTTCGAACCCCGATGGCTCAAATGGTTTGATGTTCGTTCCTTTCATTCTTCCCTCCTCCTGTCCCAGCTCCTGTCCCGGCTCCTGTCCCAGCTCCTGTCCCAGCTCCTGTCCCAGCTCCTGTCCCGGCTCCTGTTATGTCCTTGTATGCCGATCAAGTCAACTCTTGAACAGACGTCAGTGGACAGTTCTTTGGACGTCAGTGGACAGTTCTTTGGACGTCAGTGGACAGTTCTTTGGACGTCAGTGGACAATTCTTTGGACGCCAGTGGACAGTTCTTTGGACGTCAGTGGACAGTTCTTTGGACGTCAGTGGACAGTTCTTTGGACGTCAGTGGACAATTCTTTGGACGCCAGTGGACAGTTCTTTGGACGTCAGTGGACAATTCTTTGGACGTCGGTGGACAGTTTCCTGGACGGACGTCAGCGGCCAGAGTGCTTCGTTGACCGAGTGTCTCATTGACCGAGTGCCTCATTGACCGAGTGTTTCGTTGACTAAGTGCTTCGTTGACCAAGTGCTTCGTTGACCAAGTGCTTCGTTGACCAAGTGCTTCGTTGACCAAAAGCTTCGTTGAGCAAGTGCTTCGTTAACAAAGTGCTTCGTTGAATAAAGTGCTTCGTTGACCAAGTGCTTCGTTGACCAAGTGCTTCGTTAACCAAGTGCTTCGTTAACCAAGTGCTTCGTTAACCAAGTGCTTCGTTGACCAAGTGCTTCGTTGACCAAGTGCTTCGTTGACCAAGTGCTTCGTTGACCTAGGACTTATTAATTATCAATATTCTGAGAGAACGTATGAACATTAACGTTAGCCTCCTTGAGCTCGATATCCCAATTTAGAGAGACAAGTTATCTTCGTTTTATGACATATAACCCGCAGTTAATTTTGAATATTCGTTTACGGTGATCGCGAACTCGTTTGGAAACTCACTAGTTGAGTGCCGGACCAACCGGGCTGTGGTGGGTATGTGGGCCTGCGGGCCGCTCCAAGCAACAGCCTGGTGGACCAAACTCTCACAAGTCAAGCCTGGCCTCGGGCCGGGCTTGGGGAGTAGAAGAACTCCCAGAACCCCATCAACCAGGTATCAACCAGGTAAGTGACTGACTTGGGGAGTGATTACTTTGGTGAGTGATTCGTTCGATGAACGATTCGTCTGGAAAGTGACTCATTATACGAGTGACTCGTTTTATGAGGGATTCGTTTAGTGACCCGTTTAATGAGTGCCTCGCATCGTGAGTGCCTCACTGTACCCGAGAACTATAACCAAAAAACAGGAAGAACTACTGAATCTCACACCAATGATTACCACAGGAAGTTCATTGTTGAAGGTGGAACAATTCAATCCAAATTAGAAGGAACAAAAGGAGCCTTCAGGTACAGCTTGACCTCGTTCGCTGTATAGCCTCTATACAGAAAAGAAAACCACGAAACGAGATACAGAGATA
>NC_091192.1:28296945-28345716 GCF_040958095.1 Procambarus clarkii
CAGTATATCATTACTGCGGTGCGTTATGACCGCCAGGTACTCTAACCGGTTGTAATCCTATATATATATATATATGTGCTTATACCACCGCTTGATCACGGTGTACTCACCTAGTTGTGCTTGCGGGGGGTGGAGGTCTTATATATATGGTGTTATAGCTGGCCGGGCGCTCCGAATACATACATACATATATATATATATATATATATATATATATATATATATATATATATATATGTCGTACCTAGTAGCCAGAACGCACTTCTCGGCCTACTATGCAAGGCCCGATTTGCCTAATAAGCCAAGTTTTCATGAACTAATTGTTTTTCGACGACCTAACCTACCTAACCTAACCTAACCTAACTTTTTCGGCTACCTAACCTAACCTAACCTATAAAGATAGGCTAGGTTAGGTTAGGTAGGGTTGGTTAGGTTCGGCCATATATCTACGTTAATTTTAACTCCAATAAAAAAAAATTGACCTCATACACAATGAAATGGGTAACTTTATCATTTCATCAGAAAAAAATTAGAGAAAATATATTAATTCAGGAAAACTTGGCTTATTAGGCAAATCGGGCCTTGCATAGTAGGCTGACAAGTGCGTTCTGGCTACTAGGTACGACATATATATATATATATATATATATATATATATATATATATATATATATATATATATATATATATATATATATATGTATTCGGTAAACATATATATATATAAACATATATATATATATATATATATATATATATATATATATATATATATATATATATATATATATATATATATATATATATATATATATATCGCTGTCGGACAATGTTTGCCTGAGTCTGGACTTGTCATACCTGGTTGATGGGGTTCTGGGAGTTCTTCTACTCCCCAAGCCCGGCCCGAGGCCAGGCTTGACTTGACTTGGTCCACCCGGCTGCTGCTTGGAGCGGTCCGCAGGCCCACATACCCACCACAGCCTGGTTCATCCGGCTGTTATAGCTTGAAATATGCTGGGCTTGTGTTATCTACTAAGAAGCCGTTTATTTTGTAATTTTTTTTTTTTGAGGTGGAGGGGTATTAAGAATGTGTCATGTGTGTGGTACTAAGGAACCATTTTGTTTTGTTTTTTGCAACTTGTTCTGTCAAATAATGCATCGAATTTTGACGTAAAAATCCCCACTGGACAACATATAATTACGTTAGGTTAGGTTACATTAAGTTAGGTTAGGTTAGGTTGAGTTAGGTTAGGTTAGGTTATGTTAGGTTACATTGGGTTAGGTTAGGTTGGGTTAGGTTAGATTAAGTTAGGTTAGGTTACATTGGGTTAGGTTAGCTTAGGTTGGTTTAGGTTAGGTTAGGTTAGGTTACATTGGGTTAGGTTAGGTTGGGTTAGGTTAGGTTAGGTTAGGTTGGGTTAGGTTAGGTTGGGTTAGGTTAGGTTAGGTTACATTGGGTTACGTTAGGTTAGGTTGGGTTAGGTTAGGTTAGGTTGGGTTAGGTTAGGTTAGGTTACATTGGGTTACGTTAGGTTAGGTTAGGTTAGGTTAGGCGAGGGGGACAACAAAATTATGGGACATTTGAAGACGAGGCTTTCGCTCTGCTGGACACTAAGCACTAGGCACAGGGTGATGATAGCGTTGACGGGGCTATCGCTTGGAGTTTCCGCAGTGCAAGCCATGCAGCCCCACGTTCACTTGTTTCTGGCTCGCTGTATATACATTTACATACAGCGAGGATATGGACCGCAAGGCAGAGGGTTAATGCAATATGTGGGTGCTGCGAATCCGGACATGTGAATATTACACATATGAGAACCGCAAAAAAAAAAGGAAATCCCCTGCATGGGGAGCAAGCACGGCTTTGTGGCGAGCTTAATCGCTGAGTATTGTTGGCGTTTTCAACAAAACTATAACTCACATGTCAACAATGAAGGGCTGTCTCTGCAGGATTGTTTGTTGGCTTTTAATAGGGAGTGTGAGTGAGTGAGTGAGCTCTCAGGGTATCCCCTTCTGCGATGCATTTTGTAAAGCTTGGTTAAAGATTCCCCCACAATTTATAAAAACAGATTTGAAGAGAGTCCCCACTGAGTCACTTAAATTGCCTGCTAGAATTTAATTGAACCGATCATCTGGTGTAGGGGGGATGAAGACAAGAAGACTGGAACAGCAATCTGAGTGGCAATGCGGACACCAAGGCCACGGAGTCTGACTGGAATAAGGGCGTCTTTCCACTGAAAGTAATTTAGAGGAAGGTAGACAAGTTTTTCTAACATGGTCTTCAGATGAATGTGACATGCTTCAAGCTTTGTCCTGTTGTAAGATAGCGTACACCTCATACAGTAGCCTTGGAATGAGTTGGCATCAGAGCATCGATGTCGCTAATTCTGTCGTCCTATAAGGTATTAGAAGAGCTCCGAGGAGAGTGCTGTCAGCAGGCCTGTTTATATGGACTCTATGAAAGATATATATATATATATATATATATATATATATATATATATATATATATATATATATATATATATATATATATATATATATATATATATATATATATATTAGTATATTTTGGTAGCAGTCTTTCCTGTAGACATATTTTATTAAATATGACCGAAAAAGTAAGATTAATAATTCTAACACGAATTTTCTCAATCTTTCGTACATTATGCTTCACTATTGGAGGTAAATCAAAAATCACTTCTCCAAAATTCATTTTTATTTCTAGTCTGACGCGACACGGGCGCGTTTCGTAAAACTTATTACATTTTCAAAGACTTCACAAATACACAACTGATTAGAACTTGCGTTTCCCTGGTTTTATATCTACATTTGAGTGAGGTGGGAAGGGTGATGTGGCATTACATTTGAGTAAGGTGGGAAGGATGATGTGGCATTAGAGGATATTAATAGGGTATTAAAAGTATCAACACAAGACAGAACACGAAACAATGGATATTGAATAGAAGTGTTTGTAGAAAGCCTATTGGTCCATATTTCTTGATGCTTCTATATTGGAGCGGAGTCTTGAGGTGGGTAGAATATAGTTGTGCAATAATTGGCTGTTGATTGCTGGTGTTGACTTCTTGATGTGTAGTGCCTCGCAAACGTCGAGCCGCCTGCTATCGCTGTATCTATCGATGATTTCTGTGTTGTTTACTAGGATTTCTCTGGCGATGGTTTGGTTATGGGAAGAGATTATATGTTCCTTAATGGAGCCCTGTTGTTTATGCATCGTTAAACGCCTAGAAAGAGATGTTGTTGTCTTGCCTATATACTGGGTTTTTTGGAGCTTACAGTCCCCAAGTGGGCATTTGAAGGCATAGACGACGTTAGTCTCTTTTAAAGCGTTCTGTTTCGTGTCTGGAGAGTTTCTCATGAGTAGGCTGGCCGTTTTTCTGGTTTTATAGTAAATCGTCAGTTGTATCCTCTGATTTTTGTCTGTAGGGATAACGTTTCTATTAACAATATCTTTCAGGACCCTTTCCTCTGTTTTATGAGCTGTGGAAAAGAAGTTCCTGTAAAATAGTCTAATAGGGGGTATAGGTGTTGTGTTAGTTGTCTCTTCGGAGGTTGCATGGCTTTTCACTTTCCTTCTTATGATGTCTTCGATGAAACCATTGGAGAAGCCGTTATTGACTAGAACCTGCCTTACCCCCACAATAAATTTTTTATAAATTCTGTTGGACGACATATTCGACCTCGAGACACAAAAGAAGGTCACTACCAAAGATACCTTACAAGCAGAACTTATTGCAGAAGGAGGAAAGAATCGAGGCAACTACAGAAGCACCATACTGTCCCCCGAGCTTAGAGCGGCAGCTAAAAGCCTTCGTGAGAACAAGGAGATAGTTGTCAGGAGAGGTGACAAGTCGCCAATATATGTCATTCTTAAAAAAGACGAATATCTGGCGAAAATGAACATCATACTCTCTGACCAAACTAAGTTCCAAAGGGTAACGAAGGACACTACAGCCGAATTAAAAGCAAAGGTCAACAAACTGATCGAAACTGTGAACGCCAAGAAATCCGGACTCCACCTGCCAAAGATCATTGGGGAATATAAACCTGGATATGCGTATGGAAATGTCAAGACGCACAAGCCTGGAAACCCACTTCGGCCAATCATTAGCCAGATACCCACACCCACGTACAGATTGGCGAAGCGACTCAACGGCCTGCTGACTCCTTATGTTCCTTGCGCCTTCAGCCTGAAGTCTCCAAAGGAATTTGTGGACTTACTGCGGGGCGCACGGGCCACAGGGATAAGAGCCTCGTTGGACGTAGAATCGCTGTTTACCAATGTACCTGTGGACGAGACAATCGGAATGATAGCCGACAGAGTGTATCGTGATCCAGCCTGTACTCCTCTTGACATGCCAGAAAGCATTCTGAGGAAACTACTCCAAGCTTGTACTAAAGAGGCACCCTTCTTGAGCCCGGATGGGCACATGTATAAGCAAGTAGATGGGGTCGCTATGGGTTCTCCCCTAGGTGTCCTGTTTGCAAACTTCTACATGGGTACCATCGAGCAAAAAGTCTTAGTCGACATGAACTTGAAACCGGCCATATACTGCAGGTATGTTGACGACATTTTTACACAGGTACCTGATGTTAGACATCTGCAGGAGCTGAAGGAGGCATTTGAGCAGAGTTCCGTGCTGCGTTTCACTTACGAGACGGAAAAGGATGGGAAGCTGCCTTTTCTAGATGTAACAGTCATGGAAAAGGGCGGAGGTTTCCACACTGCAGTCTACACAAAGGAAACAAACATAGGAATGTGCCTAAATGCCAACAGCGACTGCCCTGACAGGTACAAGAGGAGTGTTGTTAACGCATACGTCGACCGTGCTCTCAGCCACAGCTCAGAATGGAAGCAAGTCGACGAAGAACTCTGTAGGGTAAGGCAGGTTCTAGTCAATAACGGCTTCTCCAATGGTTTCATCGAAGACATCATAAGAAGGAAAGTGAAAAGCCATGCAACCTCCGAAGAGACAACTAACACAACACCTATACCCCCTATTAGACTATTTTACAGGAACTTCTTTTCCACAGCTCATAAAACAGAGGAAAGGGTCCTGAAAGATATTGTTAATAGAAACGTTATCCCTACAGACAAAAATCAGAGGATACAACTGACGATTTACTATAAAACCAGAAAAACGGCCAGCCTACTCATGAGAAACTCTCCAGACACGAAACAGAACGCTTTAAAAGAGACTAACGTCGTCTATGCCTTCAAATGCCCACTTGGGGACTGTAAGCTCCAAAAAACCCAGTATATAGGCAAGACAACAACATCTCTTTCTAGGCGTTTAACGATGCATAAACAACAGGGCTCCATTAAGGAACATATAATCTCTTCCCATAACCAAACCATCGCCAGAGAAATCCTAGTAAACAACACAGAAATCATCGATAGATACAGCGATAGCAGGCGGCTCGACGTTTGCGAGGCACTACACATCAAGAAGTCAACACCAGCAATCAACAGCCAATTATTGCACAACTATATTCTACCCACCTCAAGACTCCGCTCCAATATAGAAGCATCAAGAAATATGGACCAATAGGCTTTCTACAAACACTTCTATTCAATATCCATTGTTTCGTGTTCTGTCTTGTGTTGATACTTTTAATACCCTATTAATATCCTCTAATGCCACATCATCCTTCCCACCTTACTCAAATGTAATGCCACATCACCCTTCCCACCTCACTCAAATGTAGATATAAAACCAGGGAAACGCAAGTTCTAATCAGTTGTGTATTTGTGAAGTCTTTGAAAATGTAATAAGTTTTACGAAACGCGCCCGTGTCGCGTCAGACTAGAAATAAAAATGAATTTTGGAGAAGTGATTTTTGATTTACCTCCAATAGTGAAGCATAATGTACGAAAGATTGAGAAAATTCGTGTTAGAATTATTAATCTTACTTTTTCGGTCATATTTAATAAAATATATATATATATATATATATTCATAATAATTATAGAAAGCAGTAAATACTCCAGGCACTATCAGCATGCAGCAGTAGCAGTAGAGACAGGGCCCCTGTCATAACCTGTCCCCAGCAACTCCTCTCCACCGTCTGTACAACTGACAAGAGCTGTGATCAACCTGCCGATAACTGTCTACTACAGATGGTGTGTGGCTCAGACGGGGACACTGTTTTATTGTTTTATGAATGAAGACGTGTGTGTGTGTGTGTGTGTGTGTGTGTGTTGGAGACGCTCTATGTAAAAGGAGGTTTAATAAATACAAATAAAACGATTGCTACTTTTTCAATAAAATCCACACACACACACACACATATATATATATATATATATATATATATATATATATATATATATATATATATATATATATATATATATGCGAACAAGCCTGAATGGTCCCCAGGACATATGCAACTGAAAACTCACACCCCAGAAGTGACTCGAACCCATACTCCCAGAAGCAACGCATCTGGTATGTACAAGACGCCTTAATCCACTTGACCATCACGACCGGACAAAAACGACCGGTTTTGTCCGGTCGTGATGGTCAAGTGGATTAAGGCGTCTTGTACATACCAGATGCGTTGCTTCTGGGAGTATGGGTTCGAGTCACTTCTGGGGTGTGAGTTTTCAGTTATATATATATATATATATATATATATATATATATATATATATATATATATATATATATATATTTAACTGATACTACTTCTAGAACATTAAAAATTACTGTTATTTCTACTATTAAACTATAGATAACTGTTGCTTTTACTAGGGAAAACAAATATAACACGTAATAACTGCTACTTGCACTACAACAAATCAATATCTTCCACTAACACTCATATATGACGGCAACTTCTATTTAATAAACCCAAAAATGACTAGTACTTCCACTAGAAAACACTAAAAGCCTAGAACTTCTATTAGTCAAAAATACAAAATTGCAAAAATAGGCAACGAAATAGAAAATATATAATTGGCTCCCAATTTTGAATAAAAATCTATTAAGGTGTTAGAAAACAATGCCAGGACGTGACTATAGGGCTCAGAAAATTTATATTATTAATTTATGAGGATTTTCCAGCTCCTTTTTATTAATCTGATTTGAAGAATTAGTGTTAAACCTCTTTTATGAAACGCTAGAAGACTGATTTCTGGTATTATTCTAGTATGGCAGCCTGGAACGCCAATCCGGAACAGTAACAGCACCCTGGAACAGTCTGAAGCCTTAACATAGCCGTCATGAAGGTCAGCCTGGAACAGTCTTAAGCCTTAACATAGCCGTCATGAAGGTCAGCCTGGAACAGTCTTAAGCCTTAACATAGCAGTCATGAAGGTCAGCCTGGAACAGTCTTAAGCCTTAACATAGCCGTCATGAAGGTCAGCCTGGAACAGTCTTAAGCCTTAACATAGCAGTCATGAAGGTCAGCCTGGAACAGTCTTAAGCCTTAACATAGCAGTCATGAAGGTCAGCCTGGAACATGAACCTAACAGGCGATGAATCACAATAACGTGGCTAAAGTATGTTGACCAGACCACACACTAGAAGGTGAAGGGACGACGACGTTTCGGTCCGTCCTGGACCATTCTCAAGTCGATTGTGAGAACGACAAGCGACTTGAGAATGGTCCAGGACGGACCGAAACGTCGTCGTCCCTTCACCTTCTAGTGTGTGGTCTGGTCAACAATGAACCTAACAGGCTGGTAGATCCAGCTTAAGCATTAACAGTGCAATCCTAACCTTCCCTTAACGAAAAAATAGCGAACCGGGAAGAGATGAGGGATATTCATCCACGTGTTCATCCACGTGTTCATCCATATTCATCCAATATTCATCCTTAAGCATATCATCGTTGTTATCAAGAGGACGCTGGCTACATGCTGAAGTATATTGGCCTAGCTTGCTTTCCAAGATGCTTGGCATATCTCTCAAGGTAAATCTAATATATATGTCATCTGATATACTGATTGGTCACATTTTTGGGTCATGGGAAGCGTTGACATGGAGCTTCTATCCTCGGGCCAGGATTCAACAATTATATTTTCGTGTCTCCTTACGAAACCTGTACATCTTCCTTTAATCATTGGCGGCTTAGTCCGTATTTATGAAACAGTTTACGATTTTTATAACTCACAACCCACGGTTAAAATTGTTATTAACAACCTCGTACAGCGCTTCGGAGCTCAGCAACTGTTTATTAAATATAAACAAAGCCGCCGTGATTTAAGGAAAGATGTACAGGTTTCGTAAGGTGGTTGTGGCAATGCTTACAGGAGCCTTGTTCTGGGTATCCTGACGCCTTTACCGCTCATTAAACTAGCAATATATATATAGTCTTGCAATTTAATATGATTTGCGACAAACTGTTGCAATAGTCGAATATGTCTGTGCAACTTTCACAGCTGGTGATGGGGTCCGCCACCCCCCAGACCGCCTCACCACCTGCCCCGGTGCAGCTGGTGATGGGGTCCGCCCCCCCCCCAGACCGCCTCACCACCTGCCCCGGTGCAGCTGGTGATGGGGTCCGCCCCCCCCCCAGACCGCCTCACCACCTGCCCCGGTGCAGCTGGTGATGGGGTCCGCCCCCCCCCCCCCAGACCGCCTCACCACCTGCCCCGGTGCAGCTGGTGATGGGGTCCGCCCCCCCCCCCCAGACCGCCTCACCACCTGCCCCGGTGCAGCTGGTGATGGGGTCCGCCCCCCCCCCCCCAGACCGCCTCACCACCTGCCCCGGTGCAGCTGGTGATGGGGTCCGCCCCCCCCCCCCCAGACCGCCTCACCACCTGCCCCGGTGCAGCTGGTGATGGGGTCCGCCCCCCCCCCCCCCCAGACCGCGGCGCCACCTGCCCCGTCATCACGCGGGATGATGAGTCGTCAAGCTCCGACTTTGACCAATTCATCTCATTTATTTATATTTTATTCATCTCATCATCCTCTGTTAATTTGGTCTCGTTACCTGCGATGTTTTCACCATTTCTCCTCGTAAGTACACTTGGGCTGGACGGTATAGCGCGACGGTCTGGCCTTCATGCAGGTCGGCGTTCAATCCCCCGACCGTCTACAAGGGGTTGGGCACCATTCCTTCCCTCCTTCCCACCCTAAATCCTTATCCTGACCCCTTCCCAGTGCTATATAGTCGTAATGGCTTGGTGCTTTCCCCTCCCTGATAGTTCCCTTCTCTTTTCAGATCCATTTCGGATGAAGAGAGCGAATGGGCACCCCGCCCTCGTATCAACCAACCACTTACCTTCAGGCTATGCTCGTCCAAGCTGTGGCCAGTCTAAGTGTCACCGCTTGGGCAACCACAGCCTGAGGACAGGTGGTAATATTCTCCATATTAACGAGTGTATAACCTATTAAGCACCGACCAGCAGGGTATCCTACACTAATGTAGGGGCTCGAGACTCCTCGAGGCCCCACTATAGCCCTTATTAGAGCCCCCACTAGAGACCCCCACTAGAGACCCATAGAACCCCCACTAGAGACCCCTACTAGAAGCCCATAGAACCCCCACTAGAGACCCATAGAACCCCCACTAGAGACCCCCACTAGAAGCCCATAGAACCCCCACTAGAGACCCATAGAACCCCCACTAGAGACCCACAGAGCCCCCACTAGAGCCCCTATTAGATCCACCACTAGAGACCCATGGAACCCCCACTAGAGACCCCATAGAGCACCCACTAGAGACCCATAGAGCCCCCACTAGAGCCCCTATTAAAGCCATCACTAGAGACCCTAGAGCCCCCTCCCCCCACTAGAGCCCCTATTAGAGCCATCAATAGAGACCCTAGAGCCCCCCCCCCCCACTAGAGCCACCACCAGCCCCAGAGGCCAGGTACGCCGTAGTTGTGATGCCTGGCAGAGACAAGAATTATGCTAATAGAGTACTATAGCCCAGAGTAGCTGAGTATGGCACTGTTTTGGCTCCAGATCACCCCCCCCCCCTCCCCTTGCCACACCTCCCCACCACTATGCTTGACCCCCCTCCCCCTCCCCCCCTCAGTCTATCAACCATACCTACCTACTACTATCCCTTTTTCAATAACCATTCACCAACCACAACGATAGTCATCCTTCCCTTCCTCCCCTCCCCCCACCCCCCCCCCCCACCCCCCCATTCCTCCCCATTCACCAGCAATTCCTTTAACAGTAATCCAATAGAGGAAGAACACTCTTGCAACAGCAACCCCCTTCAACAACAACCCCACTTTAACAGGAGGTTGAATGGGGGGGTTGAATTCCATTGAATGGGGTTGAATTGCAACTTGCAATTGAGAAGAGCTCAGGACCAGACGATGGCTTCGATAAGGTCGCTATAAGGAACACAAAGGTTAGGTTACAGCGACCACCTAAAGGATTATGTTAACTAAATCACCACAGATCCAAGCATGCAGAGTGCCGGGATTCGCGAAGAGTTGGAAATATTGTCACATGTAAAATGGCATTATTACACCACGGGAGGATGAGAGGACTTCTCACCTAATGCCACTGTTCACCTAGCTGTTAAATACGATGTTTATCACTCAAGTATATCCCCGGTTTAAGACTATTAAACACTCGGGTTTATTTTAGTAGTCAGAGCATCGACAGTGGCAGGTGGATATAGTGCCCATTATGGGGGGACATAATGGTCATTATATATGTATATGTGTGTGTGTGTGGTCTAAAGTAATGGGGGCAATATCGAGACGCTAATGGCACTCAAGACTAATGGGGCAGACGGCCTGAGACGCATCAAAATAACACACAAGAGCCTGTCCTCTCACTTAACACGTCGCGTTTCTTGCGTATTCGACCAATGCGTCAACAATGAGACGCATTACTGCAAATTAAATAAACCCGTAATATTCACGTTTCCCGGACATCTGCCTCGATAGGTTAGGTTAGGTTAAGTTAGGTTAGGTTAGGTTAGGTTAAGTTAGGTTACGTTAGGCTAGGATAAGTTAGGTTAGGTTAGGCTAGGCTAGGTTAGGCTAGGTTAGGTTAGGTTAAGTTAGGTTAGGTTAGGTTAGGCTAGGATAAGTTAGGTTAGGTTAGGTTAAGTTAGGTTAGGCTAGGATAAGTTAGGTTAGGTTAGGCTAGGTTAGGTTAGGCTAGGCTAGGTTAAGTTAGGTTAGGCTAGGATAAGTTAGGTTAGGTTAGGCTAGGTTAGGCTAGGCTAGGTTAGGTTAAGTTAGGTTAGGTTAGGTTAGGCTAGGATAAGTTAGGTTAGGTTAGGCTAGGTTAGGTTAAGCTAGGCTAGGTTAGGCTAGGTTAGGTTAGGTTAGGTTAAGTTAGGTTAGGTTAGGTTAGGTTAGGCTAGGATAAGTTAGGTTAGGTTAGGCTAGGTTAGGTTAGGCTAGGCTAGGTTAGGTTAGGCTAGGTTAAGTTAGGTTAGGCTAGGTTAGGTTAGGCTAGGTTAGGCTAGGTTAGGATAGGTTAGAATAGGTTAGGCTTGGTTAGGTTAGGTTATGCTAAGCTAGATTAGGCTAGGTTAGGTTAGTTTAGGCCAGGTTAGGTTAGGTTAGGTTAGGTTAAGTTGTCCGGGTTGGCACTCCTCTAGGTAAGTGGTACTTGAAATATGCTCGTTGATTGGTCAGTCAGTAAAGCCCAACACCAAACTATCTATAAACACCACTTCACAAACAACCCTTGACCTGAAGGTGGAGGCTAGGCTACCCTGGCTCCCAATCCCCCGCAATCCCCCCCCCCCCCCTTGATCACAGCATGTTGTTGTTGTTGTTTAAGAATCGCTACCCGGAACAAAAAGTTCCAAGCAGCACGGGCTATGGTGAGCCCGTAGTTATTAGACACAACAGTCGGTCACAACTACCCGTCCAAGTGGGTCGTGTCTTGAGATTTGAGTGTATATAGTGACGGGAAGGATCTGGAGGGCGTTCTAAGTGTTTCATAGTGATAACTGACACAATCAAGAATTACATGCTCTATTGGCTCTATATGAATGCTTGCACTCGAGAAGGAACCATTCGTGTGTGTGTGTGTGTGTGTGTTTGTGTGTGTGTGTTTGTGTGTGTGTGTGTGTGAGTGTACTCACCTAGTTGTACTCACCTAATTGTGCTTGCGGGGGTTTAGCTTTGGCTCTTTGGTCCCGCCTCTCAACCGTCAATCAACTGGTGTACAGATTCCTGAGCCTATTGGGCTCTATCATATCTACACTTGAAACTGTGTATGGAGTCAGCCTCCACCACATCTCTTCCTAATAATCTCACACTCAGTGTGTGAGTGTGTGTGAGTGTGTGTGTGTGTGTGTGTGTGTGTGTGTGTGTGTGTGTGTGTGTGTGTGTGTGTGTGTGTGTGTGTATGTCTGTGTGTGTGTGTGTTTTGAGAGTGCGTATTGTGGATAGTGATCGTGCCCTTGCGTGAGACGCTGGGTAGTTTATTGCGTGCGTAGATAAGACCGCGGTACGTAGTTATTATTGTGTGCGTAGATAAGACCTGCTCGCAGCCATCATCACGTGCAATGAACAAGACCTGCACGTAACAGTCGCTACGTGCATCATCACGTGCAATGAACAAGACCTGCACGTAACAGTCGCTACGTGCATCATCACGTGCAATGAACAAGACCTGCACGTAACAGTCGCTACGTGCATCATCACGTGCAATGAACAAGACCTGCACGTAACAGTCGCTACGTGCATCATCACGTGCAATGAACAAGACCTGCACGTAACAGTCGCTACGTGCACCACATCATCCGGACCACAACCAAGAAAAATGGGTAAGTTTTTTATATTTTTTTCCCCTAAATTTCGAATTTTACATTTTTTTTATTTTTTATTTTTAATATTGTTTGTGTATTTAGAACTCTGTCAGCGAGATGATGGTCGGAAAGCTTGGCTTTAAAGCAAATACTCGACTCTATAAGCACGACTAGGTGACTACCACACACACACACACACACACACACACACACACACACACACACACACACACACACACACACACACACACACACACACACACACACACACACACACACACACACAATCCTGGAGTATGCAGCCCCAGCATGGAGTCCATATCTAGTCAAGGATAAGACTAAACTGGAAAAGGTTCAAAGGTTTGCCACCAGACTAGTACCCGAGCTGAGGGGTATGAGCTACGAGGAGAGACTACGGGAATTAAACCTCACTTCGCTGGAAGACAGAAGAGTTAGGGGGGACATGATCACCACATTCAAGATTCTGAAGGGGATTGATAGGGTAGATAAAGACAGTCTATTTAACACAAGGGGAACACGCACAAGGGGACACAGGTGGAAACTGAGTGCCCAAATGAGCCACAGAGATATTAGAAAGAACTTTTTTAGTGTCAGAGTGGTTGACAAATGGAATGCATTAGGGGGTGATGTGGTGGAGGCTGGCTCCATACACAGTTTCAAGTGTAGATATGACAGAGCCCGATAGGCTCAGGAATCTGTACACCTGTTGATTGACGGTTGAGAGGCGGGACCAAAGAGCCAGAGCTCAACCCCCGCAAACACAACTAGGTGAGTACACACACACACACACACACACACACACACACACACACACACACACACACACACACACACACACACACACACACACACACACACACACACACACACTCACACACACACACACACACACACACACACACACACACACACACACACACACACACACACACACACACACACACAACTCTCTGGAATCATAACGAATGCAGTGTTTCCCCAGGAGTACACAATAATAAGGAAAGAGAGGGAAGGTAGGGGAGGAGGAGGAGTGGCCCTACTCATGAGAAAGGAATGGAGTTTTAAGGAGATGGCTATCCTGGGCTGTGAGGGTTTCAGAGACTACATAGCAGGCACCATGACAATGGGAGGACCAAGGATAGTAGTAGCAGTAATATATAATCCTCCACCAAATGACAGAAGACCCAGTCAAGAGTACGAAAGCAACAACATGGCAGTTAACACTATAATTGAGAGAGCAGCCTCTTCTGCCTGTAGAAATAGATCCCACCTGCTCATCATGGGGACTTCAATCACGGCAGGATTGATTGGGAGAACAAGGAACCGCATGGAGGCGAGGATACGTGGAGAGCCAAACTACTGGAGGTGGCGACTAGAAACTTCTTAACCCAGCATGTCAGTGAACCCACAAGGATGAGAGGAAATGACGAACCAGCGAGACTCGACCTGGTTTTCACCCTGAACGACTCTGACATAAGAGAAATCAGTTTTGAGGACCCAGTAGGAATGAGCGACCACAGTGTATTGGTGTTTGAGTACCTGATTGAAGAAGGGTTATTGAACTCGAGGAGGGATACCGAAACCAAAAGGTTAGCATACCGAAAGGGAAACTATGAGGAGATAAGAAAATGCCTAGCAGATATAGCATGGGAAAAAGAGCTCAGGGAAAAGACGGCCCAAGATATGATGGAATACATCACGCAAAAATGCAAGGATGCAGCAAACAAGTTTGTCCCAGTCCAAAAGGAAAACAGTGAAATGAAGATGAGAAACCCATGGTTTAATCAGAGATGTAGGCTAGCTAAGCAGCAAAGTAAAAGGGCATGGAGAAACTATAGGAATAACAGGACACTGGAGAGCAGAGAAAGATACCAGAATGCCAGGAATGAATATGTTAGGATGAGAAGAGAAGCAGAAAGACAATACGAAAATCACATCGCAAGCAAGGCAAAGACTCAGCCTAAATTGATGCATAGCTACATCAGGAGAAAAACAACAGTAAAGGAACAGGTTATGAAATTAAGGTTAGGGGCAGAAGGATTCACTACAAACGACAAGGAAGTGTGTGAGGAACTGAATAAGAAATTCCAAGAGGTCTTCACATTAGAGCAAGGAGAAATCCCAGAGATAAGAGAGGGAATAGCTAACCAGGAACCACTGGAAGAGTTTGAGATTACCAGCGGGGAAGTAAGGAAGTGTTTACTAGAATTGGATGTGACAAAGGCTATAGGCCCAGATGGAATCTCCCCTTGGATACTAAAGGAAGGAGCAGAAGAACTGTGCCTCCCGCTCTCCATGATGTATAACAAATCACTGGCAACAGGGGAACTGCCAGAAATTTGGAAAGCAGCTAACGAAGTCCCGATATACAAGAAAGGGGATAGACAGGAGGCACTGAATTACAGGCCGGTGTCCCTAACCTGCATACCATGCAAGATGATGGAGAAGATTGTGCGAAGAAAGCTAGTGGAGCACCTGGAGCGAAAGAACTTTGTAACACAGCATCAACATGGATTCAGGGATGGCAGGTCCTGCCTCACAGGGTTACTTGAATTCTACGACCAGGCAACAAAAATCAGGCAAGAAAGAGAAGGGTGGGCAGACTGCATATTTTTGGATTGTCAGAAAGCCTTTGACACAGTGCCACACAAGAGGCTAGTGAAAAAACTGGAGATGCAGGCTGGAGTGAAAGGGAAGGTACTCCGTTGGATACAGGAGTACCTAAGTAACAGGAGACAACGAGTCAGTGTGAGGGGTGAGGTTTCAGATTGGCGAGACGTTACGAGTGGAGTACCGCAGGGGTCAGTCCTTGGACCTATACTGTTTCTGATATATGTAAATGATCTACCAGAGGGTATAGAATCGTTTCTCTCAATGTTTGCCGATGATGCAAAAATTATGAGGAGGATTGAAACTGAGGACGATAGTAGGAGGCTACAAGATGACCTAGACAGACTGAGTGAATGGTCCAACAAATGGCTGTTGAAGTTCAACCCGAGTAAATGCAAAGTAATGAAACTAGGTGGTGGAAATAGGAGGCCAAACACAGGATACAGAATAGGAGATGAAGTACTTAATGAAACGAACAGAGAGAAAGATCTAGGAGTTGACATCACACCAAACCTGTCTCCTGAAGCCCACATAAAAAGAATAACGTCTGCGGCATATGCGAGGCTGGCTAACATCAGAACAGCGTTCAGGAACCTGTGTAAGGAATCATTCAGAATCTTGTACACCACATATGTAAGACCAATCCTAGAGTATGCGGCCCCAGCATGGAGCCCGTACCTTGTCAAGCACAAGACGAAGCTGGAAAAAGTCCAAAGGTATGCCACTAGACTAGTCCCAGAACTAAGAGGCATGAGTTACGAGGAAGGGCTGCGGGAAATGCACCTTACGACACTGGAAGACAGAAGAGTAAGGGGAGACATGATCACAACCTACAAAATCCTCAGAAGAATCGACCGGGTAAACAAGGATAAACTATTCAACACTGGTGGGACGCGAACAAGGGGACACAGGTGGAAACTGAGTACCCACATGAGCCACAGAGACGTTAGAAGGAACTTTTTCAGTGTCAGAGTAGTTTACGGATGGAATGCATTAGGCAGTGATGTGGTGGAGGCGGACTCCATACACAGTTTTAAATGTAGATATGATAGAGCCCAGTAGGCTCAGGAATCTGTACATCAGTTGATTGACGGTTGAGAGGCGGGACCAAAGAGCCAAAGCTCAACCCCCGCAAGCACAAATAGGTGAGTACAAATAGGTGAGTACACACACACACACACACACACACACACACACACACACACACACACACACACACACACACTCCTGCTCTATTAATTCTATGAAAGGCCCTAGAAAGAAGGAAAGAACCGCACCCAGGTGCGGGCAGGCGCCTGACAGCTGGGTGGACAGCGCTTCGGATTCGTAGTTCTGAGGTTCCGGGTTCGATCCCCGTTGGAGGCGGAGACAAATGGGCAAAATGTTTCTTTCATCCTAATGCCCCTGTTACCTAGTAGTAAATAGGTACCTGGGAGTTAGTCAGCTGCTACGGGCTGCTTCCTGGGGGTGTGTAACAAAAAGGAGGCTTGGTCGAGGACCGGGCCGCGGGGACGCTAAGCCCCGAAATCATCTCAAGATAACCTCAAGAGGAAGTATAGCACATATATATGGATTGAATTAGGCCTAGATGAAGTACAGTAGACCTAGGACCGCTTTGGTTGTGTAGTCACAGTTCCATTTGGATTATTCCAATGTTCAGTTACGAAACCTCTACATCTCTCCTCAATCATGAAGGCTTAGTCTGTAATCATTAAGCAGTTTACGAGTTTGGTAACGTCACAACTCAAGGTTATTATTGTTATAAACAACCTCGTATAGCGCTTCGGAGCTCGTAAACTATTTAATACATGTCAACATAGCCGCCGTGATGGAGGCAAGATGTACAGGTTTCGTAAGTGGACGCGAAAGATGTATAGGTTCCGCAAGTGGACCCGTAAGATGTGTAGACTTCGTAAGTGGACACTTAAATTCTTGATGAATCCCGACCCGTTTCCTCATTGTTCTTTTACCCTGTGAGTAAGTCTGAGAGGGTCGACCCATACCCTCATACGGAGAGACATCACGCAGCCTCCGCGTCCATAGTGAGAATGACTACAGATGACGCGGGTTCCGGCCTCTTATATCTCGGCGTTCAACCTGTCCTCTCAACTTATACGTCGCTTTCTTAACGGAATCCACTTAAAATCTGGTAAAAATGTTACGCATTAGTAAAACCTAAAACACAACAAAACTGACGTTTTATATGTCTGTAGGGGTTTAGGAAGCTCTAAGGAATGCTAACAGGAGTCAGAAGTCGTCTGCTCCTGTACCCACCTGTGTAAAACTAGTAGGGTAAGGCTTACCTTCCTCTCCTATTGGTTGCCCCTCCCCATGCCTGGCCTTCCCCTAGGCCGCTCCCGTCTTCCCTTACCTATGGGGGGGGGGGAGGTTGTCAGGATTCAATGGCCTGTGTTTCTGGGACTCTGTGAAAAGAACACGCCACCTGCCACCTGCCTCTGTTCTCTTTGTTCAGGTTGGTCTTTATGTTCTCCAAAGGCGATCCAGTGGTAGCTGGGAAGAACAGCGGCAGTCCTCCCTTTGCCCGCTATTGTTTCCGGCCTGTATACATATATATATATATATATATATATATATATATATATATATATATATATATATATATATATATGTGTGTGTGTGTGTGTGTGTGTGTGTGTGTGTGTGTGTGTGTGTGTGTGTGTGTGTGTGTGTGTGTGTGTGTGTGTGTGTGTGTGTGTGTGTGTGTGTGTGTGTGTGTGTATATAATGGTGCATTGTTATCAGTATGACTTTACACAGTATATATCTAAGCTTTGACTCGACATTAGAGCCACTGAGCAAGTTTCATTAATTGGCGTGCAGTCGTTGCTACCAACGTTACTGGGGGGGGGGGGGGAGAAGGAGCCCGGTGCTGGCAGGCGGCCGGGAGAGTTATTATTGATGCTGTAGTTATTAAATATTAAACTCATAAGTCATTTAATATTATATGTATTATCCCCACTACAGCGATGACTTGCGTTCTGGACTTGCAATGTGTTTGTGTGTGTATTTACTATTTGTGTCTGCAGAATCGAGCTATTAGCTCTTGGACCCGGCCTTTCTAACCAATTTATTTTTCCTCTATTACGCCTACTAAATATATATATTTCTCTACAACACACACACACATCCCCAGGAAGCAGCCCGTAGCAGCATGATTCCTTACACAGGTTCCTGATGGCTATTCTGATGTTAGCCAGCCTCGCATATGTCGCAGATGTTATTCTCTTTATGTGGGCTTCAAGAGACAGGTTTGGTGTGATATCAACTCATAGATCTTTCTCTCCGTCCGTTTCATTAAGTACTTCATCTCCTATTCTTTATCCTGTGTCTGGCCTCCTGTTTCCACCGCCTAGTTTCGTTACTTTGCATTTACTTGGGTTGAACTTCAACAGCCATTTGTTGGACCATTCACTCAGTCTGTCTAGGTCATCTTGTAGCCTCCTACTATCATCCTCTGTTTCAATCCTCCTCATAATTTTTGCATCATCAGCAAACATTGAGAGAAACAAGTTTATACCCTCTGGGAGATCATTTACATATATCAGAAACAGTATAGGTCCAAGGACTGAATCTTGTGGGACTTCTCTGGTGACATCTCGCCAATCTGAGACCTGGCCCCTCACAGTGACTCGCTGTCTTCTGTTGATTAGGTACTCCCTAATCCAATGAAGTACCTTCCCTTTCACTCCAGCCTGCATCTCCAGCTTTTTCACTAGCCTCTTGTGTGGAACTGTGTCAAAGGCTTTCTGGCAATCCAAAATATGCAGTCTATCCACCCCTCTCCATTTTGTCTGATTTGTGTTGCCTGGTCGTAGAATTCAATTAATCCTGTGAAGCAGGACTTGCTATCCCTGAACCCATGTATATGTTGTGATTCAAAGTTCTTCAGCTCCAGATGTTCCACTAGCTTTTTTCGCACAATCTTCTCCATCAGCTTACATGGTATGCAGGTTAGGGACACTGGCATGAAGTTCAGTGCCTTCTGTCTATCCCCCTTCTTGAATATCGGGAGTATATTAGCCGTCTTCCAAATTTTTGGCAGTTCACTTGTTGCCAGTGACTTGTTATACACCATGGAGAGTGGCAGGCACAGAGCTTCTGCTCCTTCCTTCAGTATCCATGGTGATATTCCATCCGGGCCGATAGCCTTTGTCACGGCCAACTCTAGCAGATGCTTCCTCACCTCCCCACTGATAACTACACACTCATCTAGTGGTGAGTGAGTACGCGTGTGCGCGCGTATCTAGTGGCGTGTGCACGCGTATCTAGTGGCGTGTGCGCGCGTATCTAGTGGCGTGTGCACGCGTATCTAGTGGGGTGTGTGCGTGTGCGCCCGTGGGCGTGCGTGCGTGTGCGCGCGCGTGTGCTCATGCATTACATCCCGCCTCACCAATGCTAATATTCTACTTAAGAAGCACGAGACCGGCTCCAGATAAGAATTTAAAGATGGGAAAAAGAAATCATGCGTGGCGATAACGGGTACACGATGGTACACACACACAGACACACACACACACACACACACACACACACACACACACACACACACACACACACACACACACACACACACACACACACACACACACACACACACACACACACACGACGGTACACGCATGGGTTCAGGGATGGCAAGTCCTGTCTCACACTAATTGAATTCTATGACCAGGCAACAAAAATCAGGCAAGAAAGAGAGGGGTGGGCAGACTGCATATTTTTGGATTGCCAGGAAGCCTTTGACACAGTACCACACAAGAGACTAGTGCACCAACTGGACATGCAGTCAGGAGGGAAATGGAAGGTACTCCATTGGACAAAGGAGTACCTAAGCAACAGAAGACACCGAGTCACTGTGAGGGGTGAGTTCTCGGAGTGACGAGGCGTCATCAGTGGAGTTCCTCAGGGTTCAGTTCTTGGACCCCAACTGTTCCTAATATATGTAAATGATTAACTCGTTCCTCTCATTGTTTGCTGATGATGCAAGTATTATGAGGAAGATTAAGACAGGAATATAGTATGAGGCTACAGGATGACCTAAACAAGCTGAAGGAATGGTCAAACAAATGGCTACTAAAGTTCAACCCAAGTAAATGTAAGGTAATGAAACTAGGGGGAGGAAATTGGAGGCCAGACACTGGATACCGAATGGGATATGAAGTCCTTCACGAAACGGACAGAGAGAAAGATCTAGGAGTTGATACCACGCCAAACCTGTCTCCTGAAGCCCAAATCAAAAGAATAACATCGGCGGCGTATGCGAGGCTGGATAACATCAGAACTGCCTTCAGAAACCAGTGTAAGGAATCCTTCAGAACCTTGTACACCACATATGTAAGACCATTTCTGGAGTGTGCGGCCCCAGCATGGAGCCCGTACCTTGTCAAACACAAGACGAAGCTGGAAGAAGTCCAGAGGTATGCCATTAGGCTAGCCCCAGAACTAAGAGGCATGAAAAGGCTGAGGGAACTGCACCTCACGTCGCTGGAAGACAGAAGAGCCCGGGGAGCCATGATCACCACATACAAAATTCTCAGGAATTGACAGAGTAGATAAGGATGAATTATTTAACACGGGTGGTACACGCACAAGGGGATACAGATGGAAACTGAGTACCCAAATGAGGCACAGAAACATTAGAAAGAACTGTTTCCATGTCAGAGTAGTTAGTAAATGGAATGCACTACGAAATGATGTGGTGGAGGCTGACTCCATACACAGCTTCAAATGTAGATATGATAGAGCCCAATAGGATCAGGAACCTGTACACAAGTAGATTGCCTGTTGAGAGGCGGGACCAAAGAGCCAGAGCTCAACCCCAGCAAGCACAACCAGGTAAGTATAACTAGGTAAATATAAGGAAGCTTGAAAAGTTGCAGAAGTTTGCAACGAGACTCGTCCCGGAGCTGCGAGGGATGAGGTTCGAAGAGAGACTGAAGGAACTAAACCTGACGACGTTAGAAAGGAGGAGGGAGAGGGGGGACATGATACAGACATATAAATTACTTAACGGGGTTACCAAGGTGGAAACATAGAAAAGGTATACGATTAATTACAACAGAACAAGGGGGACACGGATGGCAGCTTGAGACTCAGATGTGTCATAGAGATGTTAGAAAGTTTTCCTTTAGCGTGAGGGAAGTGAGTAAATGGAATGACCTAAAGGAGCAGGTTGTAGAGACTAACTCCATTCATAACTTAACTATCAGCAGGTATGATAGGGAAATTGGCCAGGTGTATTAGACATCAAACGGCTAGAAAAGTGGAGTCCAGGAGCTAGTGCTCGATCCTGCAGACACAAATAGGTGAATACATATATGTGAGTACAAATTCGTGAGCACAGGCACCCACACACACACAAATCTAGCAAATGTACAGAAGTTCAAAAAAGTATTCCTGCAGAGGGATATGACAAGGGAAGAGAGAAAGCGGGCAGCAGACGCGAGGAAGGAGCGCAGGGAGAGAGAAAGGAATCAGAAAACCACAACCCCTACAATCCCAGAGGGGAGTGGGGAACCCTCCTCAAACAGTGCAACAGCCACAAGGAGTGGAGCACCACCCCCACATTCTACTCAACAGACACCCTACCTGCCCCAACCCCTGTCAGCCCCCCACTAAATACCCACCTAGGGCACCCTCCCCCCCTCCTCCCACTCACCCCTCTCTGGTGTACAAGAGGTCTGGTGTACGAGACGGATGCAGTGGTGCAGGTGAGTCTGTAACTCGCTGCTGGGGGCAATTACCAGCTGCAAAGTCATGCACTCAACACCTGTCCTGTGCATGAGTGCCCAGCTGACTTATGGCCCCCAGAGAGTACGTGACAACAGCTGTTTATTGCCCCGTCAGGGCCTGCCCCCTGACAGGGCCTGCCCCCTGACAGGGCCTGCCCCCTGACAGGGCCTGACTTGCCAAGACCTTATACAATGACCTTCCCACTTCCCTCCCATCTGCCCTTCTTTCTTTCCCTCCACCTACCTTTCTTTTCCTATACTTGTCGACTGCTTGTCTCTAATCTACCTGTCCTTAATTCTATCTTTATTTCATATATCTGCCTGAAAGTCTTCTGGCTGTCTATCTGTCCAAAGTCCATCTGTCCGTTGGACGTCCTTGACTCTGTCAATCTGGTGTCTACTGATGCTGTCTAAAATGGTAAAATATCATCTTAGTTTTGTTTTATTGGTCTTGTAAGTAAGACCTTGTAGGATAGATTACATGTGTGTGTGGTAGTGTGGTAGTGAGGTGGTGTGGTAGTGAGTGGTTCCATTGAGTGGTAGTGAGTGGTTCCATTGTGTGGTAGTGAGTGGTTCCATTGTGTGGTAGTGAGTGGTTCCATTGTGTGGTAGTGAGTGGTTCCATTGTGTGATAGTGAGTGGTTCCTTTGAGTGGTAGTGAGTGGTTCCATTGTGTGATAGTGAGTGGTTCCTTTGAGTGGTAGTGAGAGGTTCCATTGTGTGATAGTGAGTGGTTCCTTTGAGTGGTAGTGAGTGGTTCCATTGTGTGGTAGTGAGTGGTTCCATTATGTGGTAGTGAGTGGTTCCATTATGTGGTAGTGAGTGGTTCCTTTGAGTGGTAGTGTGGAATTGGTTCTCACGAGTGACAGTAATTCCTCTCTGTGGCATCCAGGAAGCAATTATAATCTCTGTGATCTTCAAGTTAAAACCATTCAGAGAGATTAAAAACATATTATATATGTTTTTATATATATATATATATATATATATATATATATATATATATATATATATATATATATATATATATATATATATATATATATATATATTGTTTTACTGAAAATGAATTCTGTTCTCTCCTGAAATAGAAATATACTGTGATAGCCGGCTCACAAGACTCAAAGAGGCCGAGTGCGAACAAAAGCCAATTTGCGAACGAAGAAAACGCGAAAAAACGTTTTACTGATACAAAACATGACAGAGCACCATTAAGTTTTTGAACAAGTTCGGAAGATAATGACAGGGAAGAACGATACGTGACAATGCATCTTTACCTTCTGAAATTGTCCAGAGCTTTAACCAGAGGGAAGAACAATACTTGACAACGCCTTCTTAAGGCTTTGAACAAGTTCGGAAGATGTTCTGGTATAATTTGTTGTTTTTACTTTAATTGTTCTGTGTATTAAGATCTCATTTGCCGTGTGTTGAGCGTGGCATAAAGGATAAGTGTTAGCCTAATATAAGCTCTATGGAGAAGATACACATAGTCGATAAACATAATGAAATATGCAATTATTATTTTTCACAATGTGTGTGTGTGTGTGTGTAATTACGTTAATGTAATTACCTAAGTGTAATGTACAGGATGAGAGATAAGTTAGTGGTGTCCTGTCTTTCCTGCACTTGTCGGAAATCCGATACACATAATAATAAGTTACCCTTAAAAAAAAAGAGAATGGGCGACTCCGTGACGTCATCACAACAGACATATGTATTATCTCTCATTGCTCTTGAACCTCAGTCTAGTATTTAAATTTAATAAAAAAGTGTATTTACTAGGACTGAATATAATTACCAACACAAGAAGTATAGCTTGACTCCCTTGTTACTGTTAAATATAATCCGCAGTAGAACCAGGATATTATCACACAACGGAGAGGGGGTGGCGTCAAGACAGAGAACTTGTAAACAAACGACACGCTGTAGAGGTAGGAAATGTAGATGTTTATCTTTCAGAATGTTTGGTAATATGTTTATTGTTTGTGATGCGTGTCTATGTATGTATGAACACGATGTACTGAACGGGGGTGAGACTAGCTTGAGCTACCTCATCCCTTTGTGTGTGTTTTTTTCCTCAATAAACTTATTTCAATTCTGTAGAGGTGGCTCCTTTCGAGCCCGCATACTCGTCATAGACACCAGATTACGTGCAGGCGACGAGTCACCATAACATGGGTGAAGTAGTTTGATCAGACCACACACTAGAAGGTGAAGATCTCAAGTCGATTTGAATCGACTTGAGAATGGTCCAGGACGGACCGAAACGTCGTCTGTCCCTTCATCTTCTAGTGTGTGGTCTGGTCAAACCCAGATTACGTGTCAACCATGTGAGTAGCAATCACAACTGCCTCTACAACCACAACAATACCCGAGTATCCGTCTTACCAAGTATTTATTGTATAAATTTGGCAATTTTACCATTAAATAGGTTAGGCGGTTATACTGTGGGATTTATATCCCAAACAAGTACGTACACGGCATCATACATCCCTCTTATTCCATGTCATACCTGTACCTTAATATGTTAATGCGCTTTTACTAATGTTAAACATCCCAAACAGGTAATTGTGAGAGAAGTTACTGAAGCTGAGCAGACCAATATAACAGTAATTTTTACTTTATTGTACACAAAGACACCAGCTTGCCCATGACGCCCTTTTATGCACCCTGAGGCACAGGACCACACCCTAATCTGACGAGAAACATATACAGCCTAACACTTAGCTTGTTAATAATGTCTAATATTTTATCCTGCATCTGAACAGCCGTTGCTCTAACTCGAACCACTGCCAGCGTTACTTAGCGCGAGTCTTTATCCGCTGTACCACCACACCGTACATAACCAATATATATGCGAACAAGCTTGAATGGTCCCCAAGCATGCATATATATATATATATATATATATATATATATATATATATATATATATATATATATATATATATATATATATATATATATATATATATATATATATATATATATATATATATATATGCAATAATGATCACAAAAACACTGATCCAAGTATGCAGAATAACCACATGTGAAAAATAGAAAATGCTTAACGCGTTTTCAGCTAATTCGCCTTCATCAGAGCAAAGTAGATGAAGATCTTCATTCTACTTTGCTCTGATGAAGGCGAATTAGCCGAAAACATATATATATATATATATATATATATATATATATATATATATATATATATATATATATATATATATATATATATATATATATATATATATATGTGTGTGTGTGTGTGTGTGTGTGTGTGTGTGTGTGTGTGTGTGTGTGTGTGTGTGTGTGTGCATGTGTGTAAATCACGGAAATTAACACGTGATAAAAAAAATGTGAGTGTCAGACCACGGAGGAAGAACTGAAACAGGAATCTTCATAAGTACTTTCGTATATTAATACATCTTCAGAAGGAATGATTTACAAGTCAAGTAATGGATATATATATTGGCAGGAGAGAGAGAGAGAGAGGTGAAGTGAGGTACAATGAAAAAATAAATGGGAATTAGGTGGATACAAATAAGAGCCGCATAAGAACCGCAGAAGGCCCATTAGCCCATACGAGGCAGCTCCTATTTTTTCCCACTAATGGTTTATCGGCCCATAAAATAGGAGTTACATCAATAGGCCTACACATGGATAATAATAGCATAAGATAATAAATATGTACAATGAATTAGTGAGACAAATGTGTATCAATGATTCTACTCAAATCGCCCTTTAATTGATCTATCAAAATGGATCCAAGTTATATAAACCACTGCTAATGTTCAAATTACATTTTTTAGTAATATGTATTAAAGCAGATTCAATTATGTTCCTATTGAAAGTGATTTACAATTCGTTATTGAAGAAGCCATCTCCAATCAATTTGGTATTTCCAAATATTTGGAATATTCTTGCCCATATTTTCAAATCCAGAAAAATATGGTAAACATAAGCTCGATAAACACAAGTTCGAAATCGATAAATGTTTGTCATTCCTAGATGTACTTATTCATAGGGAAGTTTTTTCACTAAAGTTTAGTGTCTACAGAAAACCTACGAATAATTTATCTTCATTATTATTTAGGGCATAGATACAATGTGAAAAAAATCTATTTTTTCCTCTGTGTATCTAAGAGCTCTTCGGGTTGTTAGTCCAGAATTCTTAGATGAAAAGTTTAACAATATTGATTCTATTGGTCTCAAGCTTTGTTATTCATCGAGTTTCTTTTTGAAGTTTGCCGTTGCAAAGCACGTCGTACAAAGCACACATATTATAATAATATAAGCAGTGAAAAAATTCCCCCAAAGAATGAGTTATGTTTACCATATTTTTCTGGGTTTGAAAATATGGTCAAGGCCTTGAAACTTTTTGATATACATGTATTGTTTAGCTACGAAAATACTGTTGGTAAACTATTAGTTAGAAACAGCCTTCGTAGTGATAATTGTGTCATTTATAAAATACCTTGTAAAGACTGTAATAAGTTCTATGTTGGGCAAACATCTAAAGATTTGAATTGTAGAATTTCGCAACATAAATACTCTGTAAGGCATGGCCAATTGTCTAATGCTTTGTTTGTTAATTTGTAACAAAAATTCTCACCAAATTGATTGGGAGATGGCTTCTTTAATAACGAATTGTAAAATCACTTTCAATAGGAACATAATTGAATCTGTTTTAATACAGATTACTACAAAATTTAATTTGAACATTAGCAGTGGTTTATATAACTTAAATCCATTTTGATAGATCAATTAAAGGGCGATTTGAGTAGAATCATTGATACACATTTGTCTCACTAATTCATTGTAAATATTTACTACCTTATGCTATTATTATCCATGTGTAGGCCTATTGGTGCAACTCCTATTTTGATGGGCCGATAAACCATTAGTGGGTAGAAATAGGAGCTGCCTCGTATGGGCTAATGGGCCTTCTGCGGCTCTTATTTGTATCCACCTAATTCCCATTTATTTTTTCATTGTACCTCACTTCACTTTACCTCTCTCTCTCTCCTGCCAATATATATATCCATTAATTGACTTGTAAATCATTCCTTCTGAAAATGTAATAATATATGAAAGTACTTAGGGAAATTCCTGTTTCAATTCTTCCTCCTTGGTCTGACGGAGGAATATATATATATATATATATATATATATATATATATATATATATATATATATATATATATATATATATATATATATATATATATATATATATATATGCGAACAAGCCTGAATGGTCCCCAGGACTATATGCGAATGAAAACGCACACCCCAGAAGTGACTCGAACCCATACTCCCAGGAGCAACGCAACTGGTAACTACAGGGCGCCTTAATCCACTTGACCATCACGGCCGTCAAAAGGAAGTGATAGCCAAGGCTATTTGAGCCACTTCCCCGACGGCAACTCGGATGGTAATCTTGGGCATAGTATTTCACCAAATCACCTCATTCTTCTGGGGTGTGAGTTTCTTCAGGAGTCTTCTGGGGTGTGAGCTTCTTCAGGAGTCACTTCTGGGGTGTGAGTTTTCATTCATATATATATATATATATATATATATATATATATATATATATATATATATATATATATATATATATATATATATATATATATATATATATATATTTATATATATAATGTGTGTGTGTGTGTATCACGAAACTAAACATATATATATGTCGTACCTAGTAGCCAGAACTCACTTCTCAGCCTACTATTCAAGGCCCGATTTGCCTAATAAGCCAAGTTTTCCTGAATTAATATATTTACTATAATTTTTTTCTTATGAAATGATAAAGCAACCCTTTTCTCTATGTATGAGGTCAATTTTTTTTTATTGGAGTTAAAATTAACGTAGATATATGACCGAACCTAACCAACCCTACCTAACCTAACCTAACCTATATTTATAGGTAAGGTTAGGTTAGGTAGCCAAAAAAAGCTAGGTTAGGTTAGGTTAGGTAGGTTAGGTAGACGAAAAAACATTAATTCATGAAAACTTGGCTTATTAGGCAAATCGGGCCTTGAATAGTAGGCTGAGAAGTGCGTTCTGGCTATTAGGTACGACATATATATATATATATATATATATATATATATATATAAATATATATATATATATATATATATATATATATATATATATATATATATATATATATATATATATATATATATATATATATATATATATATATAGTATCACAATGGCGTGAAAAATATCAATGAAAAATCATTTTGGGGAAATGAGAGTGACTTGAATTCGCGACTTCTGGGAATTCCCAGACGCCTGAACTTAACCGACTCAGCCACGATGGTACCGAGAGCGTATTATTCCCATTTTGTTTGATCTCACGACTTCAAATATATCAGACATATGCTTTAACACCCAGCCACCATTGAGTTAATGGTGTATGTGTACTTACTAAGTTGTGCTTGCGGGGGTTGAGCTCTGCCTCTTTGGTCCCGCCTCTCAACTGTCAATCAACTGGTGTACAGATTCCTGAGCCTACTGGGCTCTATCATATCTACATTTGAAACTGTGAATGGAGTCAGCCTCCACCACATCACTTCCTAATGCATTCCACCTGTTAACTACTCTGACACTGAAAAAGTTCTTTCTAACGTCCCTGTGGCTCTTTTGGGTACTCAGTTTCCACCTGTGTCCCCTTCTTCGCGTACTACCCGTGTTAAATAGTTTATCCTTATCAACCCTGTCAATTCCCCTGATAATTTTGTAGGTACTGATCATGTCTCCCCTTACTCTTCTGTCTTCCAATGTCGTAAGATGAATTTCCCGCAGCCTTTCCTCGTAACTCATGCCTCTTAGTTCTGGGACTAGTCTAGTGGCATACCTCTGATTTTTTTCCAGGTTCGTCTTGTGCTTAACAAGGTACGGGCTCCATGCTGGGGCCGCATACTCCAGGATTAATCTTACATATGTGGTATACAGGGTTCTGAATGATTCCTTACAGAGGTTCCTGAAGGCTGTTTTGATGTTAGCCAGCCTCGCATATACCGCAGATGTAATTCTCTTTATGTGGGCTTCAGGAGACAGGTTTGGTGTGATATCAACTCCTAGATCTTTCTCTCTGTCTGATTCATGAAGTACTTCATCTCCTATTCTGTATCCTGTGTCTGGTCTCCTGTTTCCACCGCCTAGTTTCATTACTTTGCATTTACTCGGGTTAAACTTTAGCAGCCATTTGTTTGTCATTCATTCAGTCTGTCTAGGTCATCTTGTAGCCTCCTACCATCATTCTCTGTTTTAATCCTCATCATAATTTGTGCATCATCAGCAAACTTTGAGAGAAACGATTCTATGCCCTCTGGGAGATCTTTTACATATATCAGAAACAGTATAATCCAAGGACTGACCCCGGCGGGACTCCACTGGTGACGTCCCGCCAGTCTGAGACCTCACCCCTCACAGTGACTCGCTGTCTTCTGTTGCTTAGGTACTCCCTTATCCAATGGAGCACCTTCCCTTTCACTCCTGCCTGCATCTCCAGCTTTTTCATTAGCCTCTTGTGTGGTACTGTGTCAAAAGCTTTCTGGCAATCCAAAAATATGCTCTGTCCACCCTTCTCTTTCTTGCCTGATTTTTGTTGCCTGGTTGTAGAATTCAATTAATCCTGTGAGGCAGGACTTTCCATCCCCATCTCCACGTCACCAGTGGAGTCCCGGCGGGACTCCACTGGTGACGTCCCGCCAGGCTGAGACCTCACCCCTCACAGTGACTCGCTGTCTTCTGTTGCTTAGGTACTCCCTTATCCAATGGAGCACCTTCCCTTTCACTCCTGCCTGCATCTCCAGCTTTTTCATTAGCCTCTTGTGTGGTACTGTGTCAAAAGCTTTCTGGCAATCCAAAAATATGCTCTGTCCACCCTTCTCTTTCTTGCCTGATTTTTGTTGCCTGGTTGTAGAATTCAATTAATCCTGTGAGGCAGGACTTTCCATCCCCGAACCCATGTTGATGCTGTGTTATAAAGTTCTTTCGCTCTAGATGTTCCACTAGCTTTATCGCACAATCTTCTCCATCAGCTTGCATGGTATGCAGGTTACAGCCACTGGCCTGTAGTTCAGTGCCTCTTGTCTATCCCCCTTCTTGTATATTGGAACTATATTAGCCGCTTTCCAAATTCTCGGCAGTTCCCCTGTTGCCAGTGATTCGTTATACACTATGGAGAGTGGCAGGCACAGTGCTTCTGCTCCTTTTTTAATATCCAAGGGGAGATTTCATCTGGGCCTATTGCCTTTGTCACATCCAACTCTAGTAAAAGCTTCCTTACTGCCCCACTGGTAATCTCAAACTCTTCTAGTGGATCATGGTTAATTACTCCCTCTCTTATCTCTAAAGCTTCTCCTTGATCTAAAGTGAAGACCTCCTATAATTTCTTATTCAGTTCCTCACACACTTCCTTGTCGTTTGTAGTGAATCACTCAGCCCCTATCCTTAATTTCATTACCTGCTCCTTTACTGTTGTTTTTCTCCTGATGTGGCTGTGCAGCAATTTAGGTTGAGTCTTTGCCTTGCTCTCAGTGTCATTTTCGTATTGCCCTTCTATCTCTCTTCTCAACCTCAGAGGCCCGAGACTGTTCAACACGCTTCCACTACACATAAGGGGCATAACTGGCAAACCCCTCACAGTGTTCAAGAGAGAACTGGATAAGCACCTCCAAAGGATACCTGATCAACCAGGCTGTGACTCATACGTCAGGCTGCGAGCAGCCGCGTCTAACAGCCTGGTTGATCAGTCCAGCAACCAGGAGGCCTGGTCGACGACCGGGCCGCGGGGACACTAAGCCCCGGAAGCACCTCAAGATAACTCAAGATAACCTGACTTATTCATTCCTGGCACTCTGGTATCTTTCTCTGCTCTCAAGTGTCCTGTTATTCGTATAGTTTCTCCACGCCCTTTTACTTTGCTGCTTAGCTAGCCTACATCTCTGATTAAACCATGGGTTTCTCATCTTCATTTCATTTTTTCATTTTGGAGCGGGACAAACTTGTTTGCTGCCTCCTTACACTTTTGCGTGATGTAGTCTATCATGTCTTGGGCCGTCTTACTCCTGAGTTCTGTTTCCAATGTTATATCTGTTAGGAATTTTCTTATCTCCTCATAGTTTCCCTTTAGGAATGCCAGCCTGTTGTTTTCAGTATCCCTCCTCGAGTTCAATAACCGTTCTTCAACCAGGTACTCAAACACCAGTACACTCTGGTCGCTCATTCCTTCCGGGGCCTCAAAACCGATTTTTCTTATGTCGGAGTCGTTCAGAGTGAAGACTAGGTCGAGTCTTGCCGGTTCATCGTCTCATCCTTGTGGGTTCCCTGACATGCTGGCTTAAAAAGTTTCTAGTCACAAACTCCAATAGTTTGGCTCTCCACGTATCCTCGGCTCCATGCGATTCCTTGTTCTCCCAGTCAATCCTTCCGTGATTGAAGTCGCCCATGATGAGCAGGTGGGACCTATTTCTACAGGCAGCAGAGGCTGCCCTCTCAATTATAGTGTTAACTGCCATGTTGTTGTTGTCATACTCTTGATTGGGTCTTCTGTCATTTGGTGGAGGGTTGTATACTACTGCTACTACTATTCTTGATCCTCCCATTGTCATGGTGCCTGTTATGTAGTCTCTGAACTACATAACAGGCACCCGACAGTAGAACCGACAATAGTCACAATAAGCTTTTGCGAGCCCCTTACAGTAGCTGATCCTAAGAGCTCCAACACACGCTACGTTCCACAACCCCTCCCCTCCTCCCCCCCCTCACAGTAGCTACGTCAAACCCAACAGTAGCAGCGTATCAAACAGTTAACTTCATCAATGTTTATGTAGGCAAGCGACAACCGGACCTTTGCCTCCTGCCGACGTTGCCGTGATGCGCCGATAACGCCACGCCATAAAGTCTTATTTATTAAGTATCCACAATGCCCTAGAAGAGAGAAAAAACAAAAATAAGACTCGGAACTTTTTATGCCTTGGGCGTGGGGGAGAAAAACATGAAATAAATTGCCTTCTGGTTGGGCTATTGTCTCCTTGTCTCTTAACTGTTTGGACTCGAATGAAAGACTACAATTACAGTTAGGGGACGTTCGATACGAGGCTTTGGGGGCTGTGTGTGTTCATACCTGGACTAGCCTTCGATCGTATCGCTAATGAAAATGTTGATGGTTAGAGGGTACGAGTATGATACCAGGGCGAATATATGATGGGTAAATTAGAGCAGCTCCTTAAGGCACGTTGAGATACCACAGCCAAGGCTTCAGGTGCACCCGGTCAAAACTAGGAGCTTAGATACTTATAGGCGAGGCTTCAGGTACATCCGGTCAAAACTAGGAGCTTAGAATCTTATAGACGAGGCTTCAGGTGAACCCGGTCAAAACTAGGAGCTTAGATACTTATAGGCATGACTTCAGATGAACCGGTATAAAATTAGTAGCATAGATACTTATAGGCGAAGCTTCAGGTGAGCCTGGCCTAAACTAGTAGCTCAGCTGTTTTATCCCCATCTGTAATAGCGGTCAGGTGTAATAGGGAACAAGATTGAACACGCAATAATGAAGGAGTCGAGGGCGGGACTGGCAACCGTGATGAGAGGTTTATGCATGCGGGATGTATAGAGGCGTGTGTGTGTGTGTACTCACCTAGGGCTACTCACCTAGTTATGCTCTAGTTATGCTTCCGGGGATTGAGCTCTGGCTCTTTGGTCCCGCCTCTCAACTGTCAATCAACTGGTGTACAGATTCCTGAGCCTACTGGGCTCTATCATATCTACATTTGAAACTGTGTATGGAGTCAGCCTCCACCACATCACTACCTAATGCATTCCATCTGTTAACTACTCTGACACTGAAAATAGTCTTTCCAATGTCTCTGTGGCTCAGTTGAGTACTACGTTTTCACCTGTGTCCCCTTGTTCGTGTTCGACCCCATGCTAAATAGTTTGTCTTTACTTTACTTTACTTTGCTTTACTTTGCTTTGCTTTACTTTACTTTACTTTGCTTTACTTTACTTTACTTTGCTTTACTTTACTTTACTTTACTTTAATTTACGCTCAGTCGATTAAGGCAGCGTCTGAAATCCTCTCGGACGTAAGTTCGAGCCCTCGTCACGGCCCTTGTGGATTTGTTAGTTTGTCTTTGTCCACCCTGTCAATTTCTCTGAGAATTTTGTAGGTGATGATCACGTCTCCCCTTACTCTTTTGTTCTCCAGGGACGTGAGGTTTAGCTCACGTCGCTTTCCTCGTAGCTCATACCTCTCAGTTCTGGGACACGTCTGGTGGCATACCAGACCAGTCTGGTATGCCACCACCATAGTCTGGTGGAATCTTCTCTAACTTTGTCTTGGGTGTAACTAGGAATGGAATCCAGGCTGGAGCTGCATACTCCAGGATAGGTCTAACATATGTGGTGTACAAGGTCCTGAACGTTGAACGATTTCTTACATAAGTTTCTAAAGGCAGTTGTTATGTTGGCCAATCTTGCATATGCCGCTGATGATATCCTTCTGATGGGGGCTTCTTTGTACAGGTTCGATATGACATCAACCCCCAGATCTTTCTCTCTATTTGACTCTTACAGGATTTTACATCCCAGATGGTACCTTGAGTTCAGCCTCCTGCTCCCTTCAGCGAATTTCATTGCTTTACACTTTTCTGAGTTAAACTTTAGTAACCATTTTCTAGACCATTCATCTAGTTTGTCCAGGTCGTCCTGTAGTCTCTGTCTATCTTCATCTGTCTTGATTCTTCTCATAATTTTTGCATCATCAGCAGCAAACATTGAGAGGAATGAGTATATGCCCTCTGGAAGATCGTTTACATATCAGAAACAGGATGGGTCCAAGAACAGAGCCCTGTGGGACTCCGCTGCTGACATCTTGGCACTCTGATGTCTGCCCCCTCACAGTTACTCGCTGTTTCTTGTTGCTTAGATACTCCCTTATCCACTGGAGCATCTCACCTTTTACTCCTGCCTGTTGCTCCAATTTTAGTAACAGCCTCTTATGCGATACCAACCACTTGGGCTGGACGGTAGAGCGACGGTCTCGCTTCATGCAGGTCGGCGTTCAATCCCCAACCATCTAAGTGGTTGGGCACCATTCCTTTCCCCCTTCCCATCCCAAATCCTTATCCTGACCCCTTCCCAGTGCTATATAGTCGTAATGGCTTGGCGCTTTCCCCTGATAGTTCCCTTCCCTTCTTATGCGATACTGTGTCAAAGGCTTTCTGACAGTCCAAGAAAATGCAGAACGCCCACTCTTCTCTTTCTTGCCTGATTTTTGTCGCCTGGTCATAGAATTCTATTAAGACTGTGAGGCATGATTTACCATCCCTGAACCCATGCTGGTAGTGTGCTACAAAGCTCCTTCTCTGCAGATGTTCTATGAGTCTTTTCCTCATGATCTTCTCCATCACTTTGTATGCTATACAAGTTAGGGAAACTGGCTTGTAGTTCAGTGACTCTTGCCTGTCACCCTGTTTTAATATTGGGACTACATTAGCTGTCTCTCAGCTTTCCAGTAGGTCTCCTGTTTCCAGTGGCCTGTTATACACCATAGAGCGTGGCACACGTAGTGCTTTTGCACCCTTTTTTAGTATCCATGGTAATATTCTGTCCAGCCCAACAGCCTTTGTCACATTCAGCTCTAACAGATTCCTTTTGACCTTATTACTGGTGAGCTCAAATTCCTCCAAGGTTGTTTGGTTTGCCGCCTCCTCGCTTACTACAGGGGGCTTCTTCTTGCTCTATTGTGAAAATCTCCTGGAATCTCTTGTTAAATTTTTCACACACCTCCTTGTCATTCTCTGTGTATCTATTTTCCCCTTTTCTCAGTTTCATCACTTGTTCCTTCACTGCTGCTTTCCTCCTGAAGTGGCTGTGGAGCAGTTTTGGTTAGGTCTTGGCTTTACTCGCTATGTCATTTTCATACTGTGTCTCTCTGCTTCCCTCCTCACTCTGAGGTACTCATTCCTGGCCCTCTGGTATTTCTCCCTGCTCTCTGCTGTTCAATTATTCTTGTACTTTCTCCATGTTCTTGTACACAATTGCTTCGCTACCTGACATTCCTGATTGAACCATGGATTCTTCTGTTGTTTTTAATTTTTCTCCAATCTGTCCGGGACAAACCTGTTTGCAGTTTCCTGGCACTTCTGGGTGGCGTAGTCCATCATATCCTATGCAGTCTTTTCTCTGAGTTGTGTTTCCTCCTGGTATTCCCTTTAGGAAGTTCCTCATGCAGACGTCACAATAACGTGGCTGAAATATGTTGACCAAACCACACACTAGAAAGTGAAGGGACGACGACGTTTCGGTCCGTCCTGGACCATTCTCAAGTCGTTTGTGAAATTCTTCACACACCTCATACTGAAGGGAAAGTGAAGGGACGACGACGTTTTGTCGTCGTCCCTTCATTTTCTAGTGTGTGGTTTGGTCAACGAAGTTCCTCATCTTATATTTTCCTCTTCGGTAATTCAGCCTTTTCTTTTCCGATCCCTTCCTTTGATAACAGTCACGAATATCCATCTCTTCAAATCTCCAGTTCTTCCTTATCAGCAGGGCCACTCCTTCTCCTCCTCCTCCTCCTGTCCCTTCCCTCTCTTTCCTTACTATAAATTAATCCTGCAGAGACATTGCATTTCTTATGATGCCTGACAATTTCGTTTCTGCGAGTCCTAATACATCTGGGTTTTCTTCCTGCGTCCTTTCTGCCAGTTCACCTGCCTTATTAGTGATCCTATCGATGTTTGAGTTCATTACCTTGAAGCTCACTTTCTTATATCCATTATCACACACTCCTTACTGGTGTAGGAAGCTGTTCCATGAGCAGGGCTATTTGAGTAGGCTTGTCTTCCTGTGGGATAATTACCAGGGGTTTGGAGGGAGGTGGGGTGGGGGATGGAGGGCTCAGATCTTGCCTGGGCCTGCTTGGGGCAGGGAGAAGACCAGGGGATGTGGAGGTAGGGGTTGTTCGTGGTGAGGGGGGGACGGAGGATTTGGGTGGCATAGTTGGCATTGTGTAGGGCAATGGGAGGGTTTGGGATTGGGATGGGAGGGGTTCCTATGGGGTTGCAGGTGGGGGTGTTGCAGTCCTCTCTGTGGTTCCTGATTGCTGGTTTAGGGTTCCCCACTCCCCTCTGGGATTGATGGGATGGAGGCTGTGATTCTCTGGCTTCCTTCCCTCTCTCTGCACCTTTTCCTTTCATCTGCTGCCTGCATTATTTTGTCACTGGTCATGTCCATCTGAAGGAACACTGTTCTGTATTTCATTACATTTTGTAGTTTGCTCTTCTTTACTAGGAACTTTTGTGGCCCAGTTCCTGAATACTACCTTTATCAATCGATTTTTGTCCTTGTTGTACTGGCCAATCTGGAAAACCTTCTATATAGGTATAGCTCAGTCCCTTCCATTTGTACCTCCTTCAGTATACCTGACACTGCAGCTTTGTCCCTAGCCCTCCACTCTTGCTGCCTGGAACCTTCTTGTACGTTAATACCTTCCACGACTACAGCTCTTTTCCTTTCCATTAATTGACTCGTTTATCTATCTGCCTCCCGTGAAGTTACTGCTTTCATTGCAACTTCCTTGACTGTGGTCATGGCTTCTGGCCTCTTCCTCAGCATTTCAGCAATGGTTGCACCCATTGTAGAGGTCCCTGCCATTGCTATATTCTCTGCTACCTGGAGATTGGTTGCCTGGGCCTAAGCCTGAGGAGGGCTTTTTTCGGGTTGTTATTTTCTCCTGCGCTGCTCTCAGTTCCATTTGTAGTTTAATTATGGTTTCCATCAGTTCTTTCAATTCCCCACTGAATTTTTCCCTGTGTGTGGTGTGTGTGGGTGTTTTGTGTGTGTGTGTTGTGTGTGTGTGTGTGTTGTGTGTGTGTGTGTGTGTTGTGTGTGTGTGTGTGTGTGTGTGTGTGTGTGTGTGTGTGTGTGTGTGTGTGTGTGTGTGTGTGTGTGTGTGTGGTGTGGTTATGTAAGCTATGAGTGAGTGGAGTGTGAATGGTATGTAGCTGAATCATGGCTCTTGTGTGATATACTGATGAAGGTACCAACAGGTCTGGGTCTTGTGAGACTGTGACAGACACACGGGTGTGTGGCTTGTGTGAGACTGTGAGAGAGAGAGAGACAGGTGTGGCCCATGGCAATCTTTTTTTTTATTTCGGTCGGGTTCGAGCCCTAGCGAGATAGGAACGACAGCTCACCGATCCTTAACTGTTCGTCCCCTATTCACCCAGCAGTAATTGGGGACCTGGTTGTAAACCTATTGACAGGTCGTGTTCCAGTGGTCATCTTTTATATAATTTATGTCTCCTCTCTCTTATTTCACCTCTGTGCTTTCCTCCTTTCCTTCTTCTCTTTTGATTTATGTCTTTTTCTCCTTTCTATCTTCATATTGTTTAGCTTTTGCTCAGCTTTTATTTCTTATATCCTTGATTCTTCTTCTCTCCTCCTGCTCCTCCTCTTGTTCTTCACCTTCTTCCTTCTACTCTTCCTCTTTCGTCCTCTTCTTCTCCTCTTGTTCTTCCACCTCTTCTTCTCATCCACCACTTCTTCCTCCTCCACCACATTTCCTCTTCTTACTTATATTCCTCCACTTTTTACTTCTCTTCCTGCCCCCTTCCCCCCCCCCCGCGCCGTCTACACCCATCTACACATAACGGGCTCACCATAGCCCGTGCTACTTGGAACTTTTTGTTCCAGGTAGCGAATCTTAAACAACAACAACAACAACAACATCTACACAGTGTTGGGAGGGAGGGAGGAAGGAGGAGGAGGAGGAGGAGGAGGAGGAGGAGGAGGAGGAGGAGGAGGAGTGGCAGGGGAGAAGAGGCTGTTCAGGTCATATAAGGTGTAATTGTCCAAGTCAAAATATGTATTGCCTGCTGAAAGCGATAATCAGGCCGCCTGGCCCAAGGAACCTGATTGAGGGGGCGTTTGGGAGAGGTGAGAGTGGAAGGGAGGGGGACGGGGGCTCCTTGTGAGGGGGGGGGGGGAAGGAAATTGGGGAGTGGCAAAAAAATAAATAAAAAAAACGCCTTGTTTTTAATATCCAAAGTTTGCTTACTGTAGGTAATGCATGCACATGACTGTAAAGCTGCCGCCCAGTTGGGTGGGTGTGGAGCACATGACTGTAAAGCTGCCGCCCAGTTGGGTGGGTGTGGAGCACATGACTGTAAAGCTGCCGCCCAGTTGGGTGGGGTGTGTAGCACATGACTGTAAAGCTGCCACCCAGTTGGGTGGGTGTGTAGCACATGACTGTAAAGCTGCCACCCAGTTGGGTGGGTGTGGAGCACATGACTGTAAAGCTGCCACCCAGTTGGGTGGGTGTGTAGCACATGACTGTAAAGCTGCCGCCCAGTTGGGTGGGTGTGGAGCACATGACTGTAAAGCTGCCACCCAGTTGGGTGGGTGTGTAGCACATGACTGTAAAGCTGCCGCCCAGTTGGGTGGGTGTGGAGCACATGACTGTAAAGCTGCCGCCCAGTTGGGTGGGTGTGTAGCACATGACTGTAAAGCTGCCGCCCAGTTGGGTGGGTGTGTAGCACATGACTGTAAAGCTGCCGCCCAGTTGGGTGGGTGTGGAGCACATGACTGTAAAGCTGCCGCCCAGTTGGGTGGGTGTGTAGCACATGACTGTAAAGCTGCCGCCCAGTTGGGTGGGTGTGTAGCACATGACTGTAAAGCTGCCGTCCAGTTGGGTGGGTGTGTAGCACATGACTGTAAAGCTGCTGCCCAGTTGGGTGGGTGTGTAGCACATGACTGTAAAGCTGCCGCCCAGTTGGGTGGGTGTGTAGCACATGACTGTAAAGCTGCCACCCAGTTGGGTGGGTGTGTAGCACATGACTGTAAAGCTGCCGCCCAGTTGGGTGGGTGTGTAGCACATGACTGTAAAGCTGCCGCCCAGTTGGGTGGGTGTGTAGCACATGACTGTAAAGCTGCCACCCAGTTGGGTGGGTGTGGAGCACATGACTGTAAAGCTGCCGCCCAGTTGGGTGGGTGTGTAGCACATGACTGTAAAGCTGCCGCCCAGTTGGGTGGGTGTGTAGCACATGACTGTAAAGCTGCCACCCAGTTGGGTGGGTGTGTAGCACATGACTGTAAAGCTGCCGCCCAGTTGGGTGGGTGTGTAGCACATGACTGTAAAGCTGCCGCCCAGTTGGGTGGGTGTGTAGCACATGACTGTAAAGCTGCCGCCCAGTTGGGTGGGTGTGTAGCACATGACTGTAAAGCTGCCACCCAGTTGGGTGGGTGTGTAGCACATGACTGTAAAGCTGCCGCCCAGTTGGGTGGGTGTGGAGCACGTGACTGTAAAGCTGCTGCCCAGTTGGGTGGGTGTGGAGCACGTGACTGTAAAGTTGCCGCCCAATTGGGTGGGTGTGGAGCACATGACTGTAAAGCTGCCGCCCAGTTGGGTGGGTGTGGAGCAAGACTAGTAACTGTGCGACTCACCACAGATGTAAAGTGCCTTGTATAGTGACTGTTGTGAGCCTCTTATTGAATCACTTGTGATACAAAAGATTATTGATGTGTGTATTTGAGTAGGTGATTGTATACGTATGTGTATGTATATATGTATATGTATATATATGTATATATATGTACATGTATGTATGCGTATGAGTACGAGTATATTTAACATTAATCATTGTGTAAATAGCGTCAAAAGATTGTTATTTGCTTACCTAAACGAACTAGAGGGTTCAGTTCCTGAAGCGATTATGTGCCTCTGTCTGGGATTTGTTAGGGGAGCCGGTCGGCCGAGCGGACAGCACGCGGGACTTGTGATCCTGTGGTCCCGGGTTCGATCCCAGTCGCCGGCGAGAAACAATGGGCAGAGTTTCTTTCACCCTATGCCCCTGTTACCTAGCAGTAAAATAGGTACCTGGGTGTTAGTCAGCTGTCACGGGCTTCTTCCTGGGGGTGGAGGCCTGGTCGAGGACCGGGCCGCGGGGACACTAAAAGCCCCGAAATCATCTCAAGATAACCTCAAGATAACCTCTGGAACCCTTTCTACCACCGCCCACGGGATGGGTATGGGGTGCATAGTAAAAAAAGAAATTTAATTGTTTTCTTTCCGGGTAAAGTCTAAAAAAAATTTTGAGCGAAATTGTACCGGAAAATGGTATTATATATATATATATATATATATATATATATATATATGCAATTGACGATCACAAAACACTGATCATTTTATGCGGACAATCATTCTCATTTTTTCTTTTCAATCATTTCATATTTCTCTGTGGATATATATATATATATATATATATATATATATATATATATATATATATATATATATATATATATATATATATATATATATATATATATATATATACATATATATATATATATATATATATATATATATATATATATATATATATATATATATATATATATATATATATATATATATATCACCAGGATGTTACGAGGTGCTCTTCAATAGAGCCAAAATGGTTTCGAACCTCATCTCTCTCTCTCTCTCTCCTCCATGTTGAACCTAAGGAGCTGATGCGTTCCTTCCATGTGAAGGACACCATTTTATCCCTATATACGGCCTATTCCAGTTCCTTATCCTCTTATCCAGCTCCCTATCCTCTTATCCAGTTCCCTGTCCTCTTATCCAGCTCCTTATCCTCTTATCCAGCTCCCTATCCTCTTATCCAGCTCCTTGTCCTCCGTCCCCTCTAAAAGCTATATAGTCATACTGGCTTAGTGCTTTCTCCTCTACTGTCGGAAGGTCAAGATAGGTGCTGAAGCCAGGTGTCGTAGCCAGATGTCGTAGCCAGATGTCGTAGCCAGATGTCGTAGCCAGACGTCGTAGCCAGACGTCGTAGCTAGGTGTCGTAGCCAGACGTCGTAGCCAGACGTCGTAGCTAGGTGTCGTAGCCAGACGTCGTAGCCAGACGTCGTAGCTAGGTGTCGTAGCTAGGTGTCGTAGCCAGACGTCGTAGCTAGGTGTCGTAGCCAGACGTCGTAGCCAGGTGTCGTAGCCAGATGTCGTAGCCAGGGGTCGTAGCCAGATGTCGTAGCCAGGTGTCGTAGCCAGATGTCGTAGCCAGATGTCGTAGCCAGGTGTCGTAGCCAGATGTCGTAGCCAGATGTCGTAGCCAGGCGTCGTAGCCAGACGTCGTAGCCAGGTGTCGTAGCCAGATGTCGTAGCCAGATGTCGTAGCCAGATGTCGTAGCCAGGTGTCGTAGCCAAATGTCGTAGCCAGATGTCGTAGCCAGATGTCGTAGCCAGATGTCGTAGCCAGATGTCGTTGCCAGATGTCGTAGCCAGATGTCGTAGCCAGATGTCGGAGCCAGATGTCGTAGAAAGATGTCGGAGCCAGATGTCGTAGCCAGATGTCGTAGCCAGATGTCGTAGCCAGACGTCGTAGCCAGGTGTCGTAGCCAGACGTCGTAGCCAGATGTCGTAGCCAGATGTAATAGCCAGATGTCATAGCCAGATGTCGTAGCCAGATGTCGTAGACAGATGTCGTAGCCAGATGTCGGAGCCAGATGTCGTAGCCAGATGTCGTAGCCAGGTGTCGTAGCCAGATGTCGTAGCCAGACGTCGTAGCCAGGTGTCGTAGCCAGATGTCGTAGCCAGATGTCGTAGCCAGATGTCGTAGCCAGGTGTCGTAGCCAAATGTCGTAGCCAGATGTCGTAGCCAGATGTCGTAGCCAGATGTCGTAGCCAGATGTCGTTGCCAGATGTCGTAGCCAGATGTCGTAGCCAGATGTCGTAGCCAGATGTCGTAACCAGATGTCGTAGCCAGATGTCGTAGCCAGGTGTCGTAGCCAGATGTCGTTGCCAGATGTCGTAGCCAGACGTCGTAGCCAGATGTCGTAGCCAGATGTTGTAGCCAGACGTCGTAGCCAGGTGTCGTAGCCAGATGTCGTAGCCAGATGTCGTAGCCAGATGTAATAGTCAGATGTCGTAGCCAGATGTCGGAGCCAGATGTCGTAGCCAGATGTCGTAGCCAGATGTCGGAGCCAAATGTCGTAGAAAGATGTCGGAGCCAGATGTCGTAGCCAGATGTCGTAGCCAGATGTCGTAGCCAGACGTCGTAGCCAGGTGTCGTAGCCAGACGTCGTAGCCAGATGTAGTAGCCAGATGTAATAGCCAGATGTCGTAGCCAGATGTCGTAGACAGATGTCGTAGCCAGATGTCGGAGCCAGATGTCGTAGCCAGACGTCGTAGCCAGGTGTCGTAGCCAGATGTCGTAGCCAGATGTCGTAGCCAGATGCCGTAGCCAGACGTAGTAGCCAGATGTCGTAGCCAGATGTCGTAGCCAGATGACGTAGCCAGACGTCGTAGCCAGATATCGTAGCCAGACGTCGTAGCCAGATGTCGTAGCCAGATGTCGTAGATAGATGTCGTAGCCAGATGCCGTAGCCAGACGTAGTAGCCAGATGTCGTAGCCAGACGTCGTAGCCAGATGTCGTAGATAGATGTCGTAGCCAGATGCTATGTATAAAGACAAGGCTTATACCCCCCCCCCCCCTAGCAACCGGGTCAACTACTCACCTCCACCCCAGGATGCAACCCACAACAGTTGATTATCTCCTTGGGCAATTTTTTTTTTACCGCTAGGTGAACAGATGCATCAGGTATAGGGTCAACTATACTGGCCTTTTCCCCTATTTCAACTCACAATCGTTGTTGCGTAAGTCCCGGGGGGTACCTGTTTACTGCCTGCTGAACAAAGGCGCATCAAGTGAATGGAATCGTTCCCAATCCTGGTCCTGCACGGGAATCGAACCCGGGGGACGTTCTTCGGTTGGGACCTTTCAGTAAAGAAATCCCAGCCCGTTCCCACAATTTGCCGTCGTCAAAAGAATGTAACTATTTTGCCTAAAAAGATACGTTCAAAAATGCAACTTTTTTGCCTAACCAGATACGTTCAAAAATGCAATTTTTTTGCCTAACCAGATACGTTCAAAAATGTAACTATTTCGCCTCACCAGATACGTTCAAAAATGTAACTATTTCGCCTGACCAGATACGTTCAAAAATGTAACTATTTCGCCTGACCAGATACGTTCAAAAATGTAACTATTTCGCCTCACCAGATACGTTCAAAAATGTAACTATTTCGCCTAACCAGATACGTTCAAAAATACAACTATTTTGCCTAACCAGAAGCCAACAAACTCAGAAGCAACGGTGCCTATCACAGTCGGGACATAGGTAATAATTCGGGCGCTCTCATTTATAATAATAGGTCGTATTTTTAACGGAATAATCGATTCCGCTTGAAATACGTCGTATTAGGTATGAGGGACAGGTTCGTAACATACGCCGAAGGTTTCAATTAGTTTTATCTGCTCATTGCACCGAAGGAATCTTGCTCTAGTATGCGGGCAGCGGGTCCCGACAGTCTCCTTGTTCACACGTGTCTGTTAGAATCGTTGGTGCATAACCAACGCACGACACACTGCTTGCATAACCAAAGCTACAGAATAGGCAACGTTCAACAGCTTCAATTTAGATGTTGCCCGTACCATCATCAACGCCATCAATACCGCTCGTATGACTATTATTAAGTATGCCGCCTGGAGTTTAAGACCATATATATATACACTCAGGCTTCACCGGCTAATATACAAGGGGGGAGTCTCCCAGTGGTCCCAAGATGAGCATGGCCAAAAATATAATTACATCCGTACTGTTGAGAAAACACGATTTATCGAACTAGAAACCCCCCCACACACACCTTTATTTAATGGTGCAATTTCACACCTCTGCAAATTTTCTACTTTATGCTCGCCCACGAAAACTGCTACTGTACACGATCATTCATTATTGTGTGTGTGTGTGTGTGTGTGTGTGTGTGTGTGTGTGTGTGTGTGTGTGTGTGTGTGTGTGTGTGTGTGTGTGTGTGTGTGTGTGTGTGTGTGTGTGTGTGTGTGTGTGTGTGTGTGTGTGTGTGTGTGTGTGTGTGTGTGTGTGTGTGTGAGTGTGTGAGTGTGTGTGTACTCACCTAGTTGTGTTTGCGGGGGTTGAGCTCTGACTCTTTGGTCCCGCCTCTCAACCGTCAATCAACAGGTGTACAGATTCCTGGCCTATCGGGCTCTGTCATATCTACATTTGAAACTGTGTATGGAGTCAGCCTCCACCACATCACCCCCTAATGCATTCCATTTGTCAACCACTCTGACACTAAAAAAGTTCTTTCTAATATCTCTGTGGCTCATTTGGGCACTCAGTTTCCACCTGTGTCCCCTTGTGCGTGTTCCCCTTGTGTTAAATAGACTGTCTTTATCTACCCTGTCAATTCCCTTCAGAATCTTGAATGTGGTGATCATGTCCCCCCTAACTCTTCTGTCTTCCAGCGAAGTGAGGTTTAATTCCCGTAGTCTCTCCTCGTATCTCATACCTCTCAGCTCGGGTACTAGTCTGGTGGCAAACCTTTGAACCTTTTCCAGTTTAGTCTTATCCTTGACTAGATATGGACTCCATGCTGGGGCTGCATACTCCAGGATTGGCCTGACATATGTGGTATACAAAGTTCTGAATGATTCTTTACACAAGTTTCTGAATGCCGTTCGTATGCTGGCCAGCCTGGCATATGCCGCTGATGTTATCCGCTTGATATGTGCTGCAGGAGACAGGTCTGGCGTGATATCAACCCCCAAGTCTTTTTCCTTCTCTGACTCCTGAAGAATTTCCTCTCCCAGATGATACCTTGTATCTGGCCTCCTGCTCCCTACACCTATCTTCATTACATTACATTTGGTTGGGTTAAACTCTAACAACCATTTGTTCGACCATTCCTTCAGCTTGTCTAGGTCTTCTTGAAGCCTCAAACAGTCCTCTTCTGTTTTAATCCTTCTCATAATTTTAGCATCGTCCGCAAACATTGAGAGAAATGAATCGATACCCTCCGGGAGATCATTTACATATATCAGAAACAAGATAGGACCGAGTACAGAGCCCTGTGGGACTCCACTGGTGACTCCACGCCAATCGGAGGTCTCACCCCTCACCGTAACTCTCTGCTTCCTATTGCTTAGATACTCCCTTATCCACTGGAGCACCTTACCAGCTACACCTGCCTGTCTCTCCAGCTTATGTACCAGCCTCTTATGCGGTACTGTGTCAAAGGCTTTCCGACAATCCAAGAAAATGCAGTCCGCCCAGCCCTCTCTTTCTTGCTTAATCTGTGTCACCTGATCATAGAATTCAATCAAGCCTGTAAGGCAAGATTTACCCTCCCTGAACCCATGTTGGCGATTTGTCACGAAGTCCCTTCTCTCCAGATGTGTTACCAGGTTTTTTCTCACGATCTTCTCCATCACCTTGCATGGTATACAAGTCAAGGACACTGGCCTGTAGTTCAGTGCCTCTTGTCTGTCGCCCTTTTTGTATATTGGGACCACATTCGCCGTCTTCCATATTTCTGGTAGGTCTCCCGTCTCTAGTGACTTACTATACACTATGGAGAGTGGCAAGCAAAGTTCCTCTGCACACTCTTTCAGTACCCATGGTGAGATCCCATCTGGACCAACAGCCTTTCTAACATCCAGATCCAGCAGGTGTCTCTTGACCTCCTCTCTCGTAATTTCGAACTCCTCCAAGGCCGCCTGGTTTACCTCCCTTTCTCCTAGCACAGTGACCTCACCCTGTTCTATTGTGAAGACCTCCTGGAACCTCTTGTTGAGTTCCTCACACACCTCTCTGTCATTCTCTGTATACCTGTCCTCGCCTGTTCGAAGTTTCAATACCTGTTCTTTCACTGTTGTTTTCCTTCTGATGTGACTGTGGAGTAGCTTTGGTTCGGTCTTGGCTTTGTTTGCTATATCATTTTCAAAATTTTTCTCTGCTTCTCTTCTCACCCTGACGTACTTATTCCAGGTTCTCTGGTATCTGTGTGTGTGTGTGTGTGTGTGTGTGTGTGTGTGTGTGTGTGTGTGTGTGTGTGTGTGTGTGTGTGTGTGTGTGTGTGTGTGTGTGTGTGTGTGTGTGTGTGTGTGTGTGTTTTGGGGTTTAAGGCCTAGCGATATCAACCGATATCAACCTATATCTGGTAGATACCTGGTTGATACCTGGTTGATGGGGTTCTGGGAGTTCTTCTACTCCCCAAGCCCGGCCCGAGGCCAGGCTCGACTTGTGAGAGTCTATTTCACATTATTTACTGACCAATCAACAAGTAAACGTTGGTCCGTCCTGATCACCGCCCAGGAAAATACACAATGAAATCACATTAAAGCGACATATATCTATGAAGAAAACAAACTTTGAACCAGGACAGCGTTCGAACCAGTGTTCCGGGAGACGCGTTTACCGAAGCACCCCATCACCTACCCCAGAGTACATGCGTTACTCGACAGTTACTCGAGTACATTCGAAGTGACTCGAACCCGAACCGCCAGGAGCACATTGCAACTGGTGCAAACGGTGCCTTAAACCACTCGACCATCAGTGACCGTACAAAAGGCAGTGATAGCCGAGGCTATTTGAACTACCACCCCGACGGCACTTTGATGGTATGGTCCCCAAGCCAATATGCAACTGAAAACTCAACACCCCAGAAGGATTCGAACCCAGACAGCCAGGAGTATTATGCAACTGGCGAACCCGGTACCTTAACCACTCGCCCAACCGTGTCTGTACAAAAGACATTGGTAGCCGAGGCTGTATTCAAGCTTGTTCGCATTTGTGTTGCTCACGTGACCCTACAAAGTGAGGTGATTCGATGAAATAACTAAGCCCAAGCTTACCATCAAGTGCTGTCGGGACGTTGGGGATATAGCCATGGCTACCAATGTCTTTTGTACAGTCACGGTTGGTCGAGTGGTTAAGGTACCGGGTACGCCAGTTGCATAGTGCTCCTGGCTGTCTGGGTTTGAATCCTTCTGGGGTGTTAAATATATATATATATATATATATATATATATGTATATATATATATATATATATATATATATATATATATATATATATATATATATATATATATATATATATATATATATATATATATATATATATATTACTATTTTCCCGAAACAATTATTATGACCTTGTCTTGCAGTGACAGATGTAGTTTACAAAATTACAAGTACGATGTACAGTTGTGCATCAACATAGATTACATGTACAGTGTACACCTTAACCTGGGTTAGCCAAGATTTAGGTCATTTGAGCAGGAGGAAGAGAATTGGCTAAGAGAATAAGGAAGATAAATTAAGATCGGGAAATGAGATAGGAAAGAAGAATAAGAGAGAGAGAGAGAGAGAGAGAGAGAGAGAGAGAGAGAGAGAGAGAGAGAGAGAGAGAGAGAGAGAGAGAGAGAGAGAGAGAGAGAGAGAGAGAGAGAGAGAGAGAGAGAGAGAGAGAGAGAGAGAGAGAGAGAGAGAGAGAGGAAGTAATAATGGATTTAGAATGAAAGGAGACAAGAAGTAATTAACCAGTACACTGCCGAAGGTCTTCTTTAATTGGAATATCCATCTCAAATCCACGGGGATATATAAAGTGCCACAAAAGCAAATAGGCTGAGGCTGTCCTCAAAAGCGAATGGTGGGTTCGTGCACAAAAGCAAGGTGGTGGGTCCGTCTATAAAAGCAAATTGTGGGGTCGTACCACAAAAGTGAATATTGAAGTCGTTCGCCATAGAGAAGGAAGTTATTGGAGGAAGCAATACTCCATGTAACTGAGGGATACCCTCCTTCAATTCGATGGTAAGGCATATAGACAGACGAAGGGCACTGCCATAGGAGCGTCCAGTAGCGCAGCTATTGCTGACATCTGTATGCATGTAGTTTTTGAAAAGGAGAGATCCCACAGAGAAGACGCCCCAGCAGTGTACTGCAGATATATAGACGATATCTTTGGAGTCATGGCAGGAGGACTCACCACAGTCTAGAGGGTTACTTTGCCTGGGCGAACACAGTCCACGGAAATATCAAATTTACCCTAGAACACGACACCACAATAATTTTCCTGGACTCCACGGTGTACGTGGACGAGACAACCCGACACCTGAACACGAAGGCGTATTACAAACCTACGAACCTTCACACGTACTTGAAGTTCGACTCATGCCATCCGCTAGCTCTAAAGAAATCATTACCCTTCTCCCTAGGATTACGCCTTAAAAGAATAAACAGCAAGGACGAAACCTTCTACCCTCAGCTAGACGACCTATGGGAGATGTTTAGGCATAGAGGTTACCTTGAGGAAACGCTGAACCACGCCCAAGAGAAACTACGCGGAAAGACCAGAGAACAACTTCTCAGGCCCCCCCCTGACCCCACGGTTGGAGGATACGGAGATGGATTCTCCCTACCCTGTTCTTTCCTGGTTTTGCAGGGAAACTAAAACAGAAACTCTCAGACGTACGGACCTGGATGAGGGAGACACACAGTGACCACCCGTCTTGGGAGAATTTCCCGTAAAATCCACCAATGATTGCAACGGGAGGCGAGGTAAGTCCATCTAGGATCAGCTCGTCCGAGCAGGTTTACAACCCGCCACCCACGACCCGACAAGGAAGTAGGATATCCATGCAGAAGGAACCCGTCAAAACCCACCAGCGGAGACCTAACCTGACACAAGAGCCTGCACTACACACCAAGGTAACCGAAGTATGTGGAGTGGTTAGGAGGAACCCCTCCCCCTCTCTTTCTCTCTCTCTCTC